>NW_020664544.1:462835-480790 GCF_002925995.2 Terrapene triunguis
GGGGGGCCCAGGGGTTCTCCGGAACGCCGGGCGCGCAGCGCCCCCTGGCGGGGGGCCCGGGCTGCGGGGGCCGGGCCGGAGGAGGGGCCCCAGCCGGGGGCGGGTCCCGAGGGAGGGGCCCCGGCAGGCCCAGCGCCGCCCCGGACCCGGTTGCCTGGCAGCCGCCGCCGCATTGTGAGGCCGGGCCCCAGCGGCTGCAGCTGAGGCTCCCCTGGGCAGAGCCAGCCCCGGCCCCGGCCCCGGCCCCGCTCCCCCCCCCCGGGCCCCCGCCCCGGCCCCATGTCCGCCTACCACTGGGAGGCCCGGCGCCGGCAGCTGATGCTGGAGCGCAGGCGGCGGAACCAGCTCCTCCAGCAGGTGTGTGCGGGGGGGGCCCCAAGGGGCGGGGGGGGGGCCGGGGGGGGGGGCGGGGGGGGGGCAGGGGTCGGGGTTGGGGAGGGGCCCCGGGGCGGGGGCGAGGGCCCTGCCGGCGGCTGCTCACTCAAGGGACGTTCATTCCTGTGCAGAAGGCGGAAGAAGCCGCCAAGAAGGCGCCGGAGCAGAGGCCTGAAATCAACCCCCCCGCGCTGCAGCCCCAGAAGCCCCCCCCGCCAGGTGAGGGGAGCTGGGCGGGCGCGATCCGGGGCTCCGGAGATTAAGAGTCTGCGGGGGGGGGGTCAAGAGGGGGCGGGTCCGGGGGGGCAGCTTGGCCTGCACGGGGAGGGGGGGCAGGAGACTTTTGTGAACCCCCCTTTCTGGGGGGAGTTGTGACAGTTGAAGCTATCAGAATAGTTTCCTAGGCTGCAGTGAGGGGCAGAGAGTCAAACCCCGAACTGACCGGAAGGCCAGTCCCCCCCCCGAGTCGTATCGTGGCCTGCAGCGGTGCCGAGCTTCGTGCTTCAGCTGGAGCAGAGGATGCTCAGCACGGCTGAAAAATCAGGCCTTTTTCTCCCCCCGAGTGCTGTAGGCAAAGCCTTCCCTGCACGAAGAACTGAATGGAACCAGACCCTGAGAAGAATGCACTAAGGTTCCCCTCCTCCCCCTTCCCAGCACTGGGGCAAATTCCCGTGGGGAAATGAATCGGTCCACTCAGACCTCATTCCCCACCTGTAGCTTTTAGCTAAATGAGGGAGCTGGTGAATAATACATTTACAGATGAGTGAACTAGTAACTGAAGCAGGGTGTAGGATTACAGGAGAATTGAGTCCATGACTGAAGTGTAGAAGGGGACTGCTAGGACTCAGGCAGTGTTTCCAGTAGCTAGTACAGGGGACTGCAGGTCAGGGCTCCTGGATCCTGTTACCCAGTAAGTCTGAAGGAGTTATGAAGTTTAATTCATTAGTGTTCATAAAGCACCTTGAGATTCAAACCATGGCCTAGAATTCCAGAAGTGGCCTGTGCTTTAGTGCCCCCAACTAACTGTACTGAAACAACATAGCCACAATTACCTGAGGGAGGAAAAACATTATGTGCAAAAAGAGAGGCCCAGCTGAAAATCAGGCCCTACCTGTAAACAAAGGGTTTGTATAGACAAAAAAATGGAATCAAAGTAACATCAGTTTAGTTCAGTTTTAGCTATTTTGGGGCAAGACTTATTTCAGATCATGTGTCCCCTGTTTGATTTCACGTAATCGGAACAGGACACTGTGTCCGAAAGGAGTTAATACAGTAGGGAACGCTACCAAACCATCCTGTTCAGAAAGGCCTTTCCATCTTTGGACTGACAACGTTGACACCCTCTGTACCCAACCCCCCCACCAAAAACAACATCTCTGAAACAAATCAACCTAAAAACATCAATACAATTAATTAAGTTTTAAAAAAAGTTAGAACTCTGCTCCCACAAAGTTCTAGTGTCTGACAATCCACTAGGCAGTCACCATTGCTATCAGTTTTATGTGGAAGGCCCTCAGATACTTCAGCGATGGACAGTAGAATAAGACCCTAAGGCCTGGTCTACACTAACACCCCAATTCGATCTAAGGTACGCAACTTCAGCTACGTGAATAACGTAGCTGAAGTCGACATACCTTAGTTCGAATTTACCGCGGTTCAGACGCGGTCCACACACGGCAGGCAGGCTCCCCCGTCGACTCCGCGGTACTCCTCTCGCTGACGTGGAGTACCGCAGTCGACGGCGAGCACTTCCTGGTTCGAATTATCGCGTCCACACCAGACGCGATAAATCGAACCCGGAAGTTCGATTGCCAGCCGTCGAACTACCGCGGTAGTGTAGACAAGCCCTAAGATAGATAGAAATGTGTCCACACACAGAGCTGCATCAAAATAATTAAAAGTGTGGATTAAAACAGAGTTAGTGCAGTTCCAGTTTGTGTATAGACTAGCCCTTAATATATCTGACCCTATCAGGCTACCGGGGGAATTGCAGCAGTCTAGGGGTAAGTCTATACTACCCACCAAATCGGCGGGTAGTGTTCGATGTATCGGGGATCGATTTATCACGTGTCGTCTGGACGCGATAAATCGATCCGCAAATCGATGCCCGTACTCCACCTCAGCAGGAGGAGTAAGCGGAGTCGACGGGGGAGCCGCGGCAGTCGACTCGCCGCCGTGAGGACGGCCAAGTAAGTCGAATAAGATATTTGGACTTCAGCTACGCGCATAGTATCTTAGTTCGAACCACCCCGCTAGTGTAGCCCAGGCCTAGGTTTCCTCAGCACTATTAAGATGGGAGTGAAAAGCACAGTGGCAGTTCTCTCTCATGCAGCATTGTATCTAGTGTTCTAAAGATAAAGTCAATCCTTTAGTGTTAGCTTCATAAACCAATGATGCTACGCATCTGAGGCCAATCCTAAACTTGAATGCATCACGGCATATCCCTTTCACTGGGCCAGTTTTTCATTTTATCTTCTTACCACTTGTTGCAGTTTTATGGCAGTATGAGCAACACAGGCATGTCAAGTAATTCTTGTGAATCTGCCTTTGTCCCAGAGGTGCAGTGTGGGTGGGTCTATCGCTCTTCATGGCTTTGCAGTCATTCAGGGCAAAGGCATTTAGTAAAATAAATTCACATTTGGAGAGAGAGTTTCTGCAAAGGCAACTGAGTTTGGTTAGTAACTTGTGATTTGTTTCAGAAGTCACCTGCTCCTGCCAGTGCTGCCCATGCAAGTGTCATTACGTGACGATAAGCAGCGCAAAACTGCCACGTAGATTCTCAGTAAGTTGATAGGGAAGGGGTGAGAAAAGAGTTGGGAGCAAGAATTAGCTCTTCGCTTCTTTGATGTAAGGGTGTGATCCTTATGCATGAGCATCCTGGGTTTCTCTGCAAGGAAATTCCCTAAGAGATTTCATCTTTTGTTGCCATCACAGCAATCTTAATGAATCTCATCCACATCAAGAATTAGGGTCTCTCTCTTCTTAGGTGTTTTGCCACTTTAACTATACCGGTATAGCTAAAGCAGCAAAATGTTCCTGGCGTGAATGCAGTTACACTGGTATAAAAGGGCCTACAGCAGCCTAATTTACTCCAGTTCAGCGCCTTTATACCGGTATAACGAGGAGTTATCAACAAGAGAGTCACCTGGACTGTTGCTGGAGGTAAATTCCTCTCAGTTCTGCACAAAACTGTTTTCTTGCCAATAGTGGATCATTATTTAAACCCCCTCTGCTACCCACTCCTCACCTCTCTTTGAAATTCAGTTGTGAATGGTAAGAAAATGGTTCATTTTGTTTTTAAATCTTTTACAAATCCCCCCACCCCCCAAATTATAAAATGATATGGCATAGAACAGCCACCATGCACCCTCCCATTATACACGAGAAACTTGGAGGCAAATTATCTTTCCTTACCCTTCCAGGCTGTGCAATACATACAACAATGGTAATGACCGAGTAACCAGCAGCGCAGGAATGACTCGTCGCCTAGTAACATGCCTTTAAGCACCAAGGAGATCCAGATAAGTGCAGCTGAATCCAACACCATAACGAAGCCATCAGCATGAAGAACACATAGGACCTGCCGGCCACTTCCCATTAGGGGCTGTAACCCTTAATGTGTAATAAACTCTCCACACCCACAGAACCTTATGAGGGATGGTCTCTCTTAGGCAACCAAGAGCACCCTGCATTTGCACATAGTCCATTCACTTTGCCACCTCCCTGCTAAGACAGTTGCAACCAACCAAGGCCAGGTACTTTATATGAAAACTATGCTAAGTTCAGACAAAGAAAGCAGCATCCTTAAGAATTGACGTAGAACTTTTAAACTAGTGTCACCTGTCCACACACTGAAAATTGATTTGATAGAGAAAATTCTGAGGAAAGTGACAATTTTAGCCAGTTACACTCCACTGCTTACAGTCGGTCAGGAATCAGATTGTCCTTCCCAGTCCAAGTTAGTATTGTTCAATCGCGCCCCCCTTTTTTTTGGGGGGGGGGGGGCAAGGAAGCCTCTGACATTTCTTGTAAGTTGTTGTTATTGGAAAAACATTTTGCCAGTGCCAGCATCGGCACAGCTCAGGATTTTTTACACGCTGCTCCTTTCCTACCCTGACACATTCATCCTTCCAACAGCTGCTAACAGAGTGACTGTGGGGGCTCCATCCCTCCTCACCTAATTGCACTAACTTTAATAACCCACACAGGGGAAGACAAACCCTTTCCCCACAGGAGTCCATTGTAGATACTGAAAACGTTCTAGTTAAGAGGCCAAATTCTAACCCACAGAAGCATCAGGCAGCGGAGGAGGATAGTTTTGGGCCTTAGGAACAGGACTGGAAGTTAGGAGATCTAGGTTCTGGTCCCAGCCCTGCCGTTAACTCATTGCATGACTTCAGACAAGTCCCTTTCCTTTCAATTCCTTATCTGTAAAGCTGAAATAGTCACACATCCCTTCCTCATGGGGTGGGTTGTGATGAAAATGCACTGATGTACGGGAGGTGATCAGACCCTGAAGAAAGGCCTGTAAATAGAATTTGATCTCAGTGTGCTATATTTACAGCTACAGAGAAACTGCCCTGTAGGATGCTGCTATGCACAACCAGCCGACGAGAGCAACTCCTGCCTCAGGCCTCTGGCAGAAAGTAGCTGCAAAACCCTGGGTGTCCCTGGACATTGCTCTCCTGGGAGGGGATGTTCAGCATGCACCTTCATGGAGGCCTTGGTTTTCCCATTTAAAACCTCCCTCCTCCCTTTTTAAGCCATAATATGCAGTGACTCCCACTGGCCAGCAGGTGTCACTGTAATGCTATGTGGAGACTGATTTCCCCAGGGAATCAGGTCCCCGCTCAGCATTCTCAGGAGTTGTCCCAGCACAGATCATAAGGAGAAAGCACCACTCTGATTTTACGAAGCCCTTTTTATTTGTGAACAGACTGATGCAGGCATATAACACAGGCACAGCCAGCTCTCAACGACTGTGCCAGGGGCAGAGACAGCGAGAAGAGAATAGCAGAGCAGGTGCAACAACACAGCGAATACAAACATACAGTGAGAGATGATGGAAAAGGACAAGAGTCAACAGACCAGAGACGCTTTCAGAACACAAGGTGCTTCCTCACCCCTGCCTCAGGCAGGGATTTAATCCATGGCAACCTTAATGGAACATATAAACGATCAGGAAAAGACACTTAATGATTAACATGCCTCTGCTGAAATGTGCTAGTTTGGGAGCCCTGGAGACTGGACCTCTGGATCCACAGAGCAGGTAGATGAAAGGCAAGCTATAGAACACTGCCCTGCTGGGACCTCTAGGAAGGTCAGGCTCCTTGGAGTCTCTGCTGAGTGCCACCCCAGGGGCAGGGGTCTTGTGGACGGTGATTAGTTCTTTGCTGAGGCACAAAGGTTTCCTCTCCCAACTACTCTGATGCATGTTGCTTTTCCCACCATGTCCCATCTGGCTGGAGAGGCGTTTAGGGCAATGCTGGGCTGCTCTGGGTCAGATCATATGCCCAGCAATTTCTATACATCCATCCATCCAGGCAGAACGTGCCAGTCATTAGCAACGCTGGGATCTAAGGAGGGTGCTTATGCCCATGGGTCTAGCAGGCAGTAACGTGAGTGTGCATCCTCTGCCTGAGTTGTTCCTACAGAGAATGAGTCTGTACCGTACAAGGGTCTGGAGAGAGGGTGGAAGAGCGGCCAGGGCTCCTTCCCTCATAGAAAATGCTACAAATAGGTATAAATGGCAACTGTTGTTTCCTGGCATTTGCACGAACAGAGCTTTTCTTATCCAAGTAAGACTCCTGCCACTCGTTAAAGTTAAACTCCTTAATACAGGAGCCCACAAGGGAGTGCCCCAGAAAATGGCATGTGCTGTGTGGAGAATGCATGATGGGCCCCTCACCTTCCTCTGCCATCTGGGAAGTAGCAATCCCTCTCCTCCCCCCCCTCCACGCTGCAAGGATGCAGCAGAGTTTGATCACTTTGGGTACAAGATAGACCGTGGCTGCTGCATCGATCTGGACTGCACAACCCTTCATGCGAGATAATCCCTCTGATAGGATTAGGAAAAGTCAGGGAATGAACATACTTACCCAGCCTCCCTGGTAGAGGAACTTGGCCCAACATCCACTACACCACCCTTACCCCTCTAGGTGCAAACCAGGCAGAGTTTTAGCCCATTATTCAGTGCTTGTTATTTAAGAGCCAGAGGTTCTTAGATGTCAGTTCAGTTGGGTTTCTCCCTGCTTCGCAGAGCCGGGGTGTGATTGCTATCCAAGAATCACTAGGAGATGCTCTCCAGCCAAGAGCGCCCACACAACAGGGCACAGGCACAAAAATGTTATTTGGCAGGAGAGCTGATTTGACCAACAGGTAATGCCTCCCCTAGTGCAATAGTGAAATACTGCACAGGACAAGGCAGCTAACAACCTAGCAGAGTTCTCTTAATCAGTTAATACAGCAATTTCCCTATAGAGTGTGCACACTCTGCTGATGCCAACCCCCATACAGGATACAAATGGGAATTGCAAACTCAGAGCAGCATGTTCCAAGTTCATGAAATTCTATCAGTCTGTAACCAGGAAACAGCAGCAGACTGAACATCTCATCCCAAGGGAGAGCCAAACGTCCTGTTTAAAATCACGGTGGCTTGGAAGAGAAGCCCCTGGAGTTGCTGTGTCCCTGGTACAACTTGCCTTTGCGATAGAAGAATGTCGCCGTCCAGTGACCCCGTCATGGTGGGCGGTGGTACAGGGGGTGAGGCAGCGTCGCATTCCCTCTACAGTCCACATACTTGTAGCTCTCAAAAGCCAGCTGCTCCGAGTGGCACAGGTACGAGCAGGTCAGGGTGCCCCTGCAACACACAACAATCGATTTTACTTGAACTATAAAGAGATTTGAAATCACCAAGCTGGATCTTCTGCTGGGATTTCACTTTAAGGAAAAAGTTCCATTGTGGCCTTTCCCAACCACTCGCACAATTTTCGTCTTTCTTACTCTGCAGCTCCAAACCACTCACACCACAAGTCCAGGCCGAGCTGCCCCGTTTCACACATTTGTAGGGGGCTCCCTCAGACCACATTAATTTTTAAGGCAGCATTTAAGCGATCCCCTATCAGCAATCTGCAATGTTCTTCTAACACAGCCTTTAAAGCTGGACCCATTCACTGCTACAGCCTCTGCACCTCTGCCTGCTCTGCCTGCTCCTTAAAGGTCATGCCAAACAAACCGAGCACTTGTGTAGTCGAAGCGACAACGTAGCGCGACAGCAGCACATACCTTCCCATTCTGTTCTCAGTGTTACAGCAAAGAACAGGTTGTACCCTGCCATGCCAGGCACCACAGGGCTAACGCCACTGGGAAGTGGCACAACACAGAAGAGAGGCAGCAAAGGTCACCTTCTGCCTCCTGCGAGTGACAACGATGGCCAGCAGATAGATGGTGTGGCTGCAGGAGCTGTGGCCGCTCGGCCCAGCGCCACTGCAGATATTCACACCATCCTACTCGATACTCAGCCCCAGCAACACAAGGTCTCAGTACAGAGGGGATACAGATTGTTTACCTGCTAGAGCAGACGGGCCAAACCATTCTCATCCCAGAATGTACCACAAGGTCTTGGCCGCACTATGTCTAAGCCAGGTTCTCAACTTATTTACCATTGCGGGCTGCATATGCATGTGTTATGTGGGCCGCATCCAATACTACCTGTATGGCCCCGAGGATGTCACATGGGCCGCAGCTGAGAGCCGCACTCTAAGCCATGGTTCAAGAACAGTGTTGGAAATGGGTTTGTCGTCACTGCTCCATTGGCCGCCAGACAGGAAACTGCTGTCAATGGCAGGTCAGTTTCTGGGTCATGTTACTGACCAACCCCTGGGAAGGATTGTGTGGGCCCACACTCACTCCCACCTCCGTAGGAGGAGGAGGCAAAGCTTTCTTGGTTTGCCTGGTGTGGGCTGCTCTCACTGGCTCATTCAAAATACAGCACAATTCATGTGCAGTCAAGCTGAGTGCAATGCACTCAGGCCATCTTCCTGGCCAGGACCTCCCCTGCGGCCAGGCTGTCTGCAGAAGATGGGGCCAGGGCAGGATGTCTGCAGGAGAGAGAATGTGCTTTGTTCCTTCACACCCTGGTATCTCAGCCATCTGAGCAGCTGGGGTCTTTGTTCAAATGCTGAAGACCTCAAGCACCAGTCTGAGTTACTCTGCCCCAACATGGTGGATGTACAGGATCTATCCTCTGGGGAACAGGCCAAGCTCATTCTCCCCCTGCACCATTCACCCCAGACACAGGTATAGCTGTTCCCAATGCAGGCAGAAACAGTACCACTGTACAAGTGACCTCACCAACACTCTGGGTTTGCACTGCTGGAGCTCCCTGGGGGCTGAAGTCCAGGCATGCTCCTCTGCACCAATAGCTTGGGTGACTTTCCCCTTGAAATTAAAATAACTGTGACACACCCACGCCAACAGTTGCAAACCTACTTGGGGAAAGACTAATTACAACTTCGAACAGTCTTGGTCTCTGAAAACACTAATACAAAGGGAAATCCAGATTGCCTCAGCGAGGAATGTTTGGGACCGCGCAGATCAACAGCGAGTGATTCGCTTTTAACCAAATGCCACTTACTGTATGTGCAGTAGAACGTTGTGGACTTTGATTTTGATCCAGGTGCAGATGTTGCTTAGGAGACAGAAAACAGAGAATTAATTTTGCAGTACAATGTTTTCATCACACAAGACCCGTCCTGCACAACAGAGCAACCCAGGCCTGGGGAGAGAGCGCAAGCTTCTCCGAAGTGCTTCTCCAATCAAGTCTACACTTGGAAGACTTTGCCTATGTGGACTGATCGGCTTACTAGGCAAAGCACTCCTTGTATGGAGACTGCTTATACTGGCAAACCTTATTCCTTTAAACCTTTAGCTGACAAAACTTATTCTAGCCATGCCCCCCTCTCCTCCTTGAGCAATATAAGCTATTCTGGTGAAAGTGCCATTTTGCCAGTATAACTGCATCTACATTAGGCGCTTTTACTGACGCAGCTAATTTGGTCAGAGATCACAACCTCAACAGACATAGCTATGCAGCAGAAGTTTGTAGTGTAGACCTGACACCCTTCCTGCAAATGCATCAAGCAGAACAAGATGGGAGAATTCACAGTCCGGCAACACCTGACATCTCCCCACCATGGGCAGAGCAGGAAACAGATCGCCCAAGGTGCCTGTGGAGAATCAGCAAACTGCTCATTCACAGAGATTGGGGTGGTAGATACACTTAAACTGCACACAGATGGACTAATTTGTATCAGGCATTTCCAAACCAGATTTATTAATCTGTGGGGGGTATTAGATTTGAAAGTGATACAGTCTTGTCAGTTGCAGGCTGGGAAAACATTTAATGCAGAAGAACTAGAAAGGAATGTAAAATGGACATGCTGGGTTTCTGTCCCAACATGATTACATACACGAAAATCAAAGGGACACATTCTCAGCTGCACTGCAGGGTCAGATAGAATGAGGCTACCGCCCAAGTTATAAATTTATGCCAGACTGCCCCTTGAGAAAAGCCCAGAAACATTAATGCTACTTATCAGCCAGGAAAGTAAGTCTCTGAGAAATACTTACTAGGTACTATAGTCCCGTATAATACTGGAGACTGCATAATAGATCTGCAAGTAAAACAGATGCGTTAGTTGGAGATTTACAGAGATTACAGTAACCATGTACAGGTGCAGCCCAGAGAGCCGAGCACAGAGAGAATTAAAGATGATCCCATCAATTCCACACAGCTCAGAGCCAGTATTTAAAATCCAATCCACATTGTGTTAGGACCAAGTTACAACATGGCAGATCTCGACAGAGTTACAATACGCAGCATGAACCAGTGCAGGAAACACCCATATGAGACCTCAGCATTCGGTCTTTTGCCTCCCGTGTTTGCTAAGTACTGCCCTGGGCCAGCAAGTGAATGGGCACCTGGAAAGACAGGAATGGGGGGGAGGCAGTAAAGGGACGCTCTGCCCCTGGGGCAATAGAACTACAAGGCGACAGAGAAGGGGACCACTATTTCTCCCCACCCAAAGGGGGCCAGACATTTCGATAGGGCAGCAAGAGGCAGCAGCACCCACCTGGCCGCTGTGCAAAGGGCCGATATTCAGCAGGTACTTCTTGGTGGTTTTCCCTATCACCACGGACAGGTGCAAGACCTCAATGTCCAGCTGGGTGACAGTGACTGGGTAGAAGTTGTTGTTGGTTACATTCAACACGTTCTAAGGAGAGAGACAAACTCAGCCCGAAGCCCTCACACAGCGAGGGTAACGCGTGTGCTGGATTTCCATGCAGTGACCTTGCAGCAGCACACCCCTCCAAACGCCAGTCCTCAGACACTCGTAGCTGGGCCGTGGCAATTCCCCTCTGCTGAGGATTGTCCCAAGGAAAAGCCCAAGATCACATTTGGGTGAGAGTCACTAGCTCTTTACAGGAGCAAAGCTGCTCACCTGCCCCAGAGCTGCTCTGGGGATCACTTGCCCCCTGCTCTGCCCCCTGCGCCGCACAGTCATGGCTGGGCTGAAAGCGGAGGGAAGATGCAACACACAGCGACAAAATTCCCAACATTTGTTACATAGCTCACTTCCACCCAGCAGCACCTCCTGCTCCATCACACACTGCTCCAACATGCCTCATTTCTGACGGGCCACTCCAGTCTTGCCTGCTGTCCCGCTATGCGCGCACAGCTCTGCCACCTAGCTCACTACTGACCTGCCGCGCTATCCTCAAGGCTTAGAAGTGAGCCAAGCTATGGACTGATAATGAGATACGAGCTCAATGTCACCGTATGCGCCATGCTGAGAACTCACTGTCATGTTGAGATTGATACTGGGAACGGTGGAATCAAAGGCAATGGAGGAGGCATTCAGCCCTGCGGGCTGCACAGCAATGGAGCGAGGGAACAGGAAGAATATGATGAGAGATGACATCAGCAGGCAAATCGTCACGGCAAGGGACACATAGAGCTTCCTGCAAGACAGCATCAAAGGACCATAACTCGCCTGGTCCAGCACTGCCTGCAGCACTGTCTCTACAGGGCTGGACAAGCACAGGGTGGCGTGAGCGCCAGCTCAGACACGGTAAGCACCAAGACACGAGGGCCTGCAAAGGGATTGTGTAGTAGTGGCAGCACGTTCACCTTGGGGCCAGGAGGGGGTGGGTTTCGGACCCAGAAACATGCTGCTTGTCACTGCTGGAAGTTAGCAGTCCCACGTGGCCCTTTTCAAACAGAACTAGTCCAGAATCCCAGCCCACAGTCCCTCCTGCATCAAGAAGTGCTAGTACAGCCCACTGCCAACACAGAACAGATGCCCTGCAGGCATCAAACCCACCGCAGCTCGCGGCCCAATGAGCAACAAAGCTTTTAAATGAACCTCTGCAAACAGATTCCTCCTGTAATGCTGCGCCCCCCAGCTGCACCCATTTAAACGCAGCCAGAGCATTAAAAGAACAAGGGAGAAACAGGACTTTACGTTCGTCTGGGCTTCAGCCTCTGGTCACCATATGGAATCAGAGCCACCAACTGCTTCTCCTGCTCTGAAAGACAGAAGATAAGAGGCGCAGGTCAGAAGAGAAGCATCGCACTGGGTGCCGTAGTGAACAGGGCACATCAGGCTGCAGAGCACCACACTACAGTTTAGGGTCCATCAGCATTCTCGTTACAAATGCTGTCCCATTCAGAGGGATGCAGGTGTCTAACTCAAATAACCCTTGTTGGCTTCGGCCAAGCACAGAGACAGACTGAGCTTTGCTAACTTAGGGCTGCACGGATACCTTCCAACAGCCCCAGGTCTTGCACTGATTAACGCAAGATGGAGCCGATTGCAGGCTCTCTCTTTAGTACAGAGATGGAGCCTGCAGGTCACAGCATGCAATGCTCCATCATGACTGGTGTTCCATGGGGTGCACAGCTGAGCGAGACGCAACAAGCAGAGGTCTGTTTGGTGAAGTGCCTGGAAAGGCTGGAAACCACTGACCAAGCACACACAAGAACCACCTACCCCTGGGGATCCTTCCCGTTCCCTGGCACGTTGGGCAGTTGATGCAGCCCCGACTCACAGTGCCCACACAGGGCATGCAGGATGCGGCAGAGTCTCCTCCATTGATAGTGCCATAATTGGTGACTTCATCCTCATCAGCCGATTTCCTGCGCAGAATCGAATTCCCTCCCCTCTCCTTCAGGTCAGAGACCTTCCAGAACTGGGAGAACGTTTTGCCCATAGTTGAAAGAGAATTTTTCACTAGATCCAAAACCAAAAAACATTCCAGAAAAAAGTCTCTTTATTAATCACTCCTGCTAACTCTTGTGTTTTTAATAGCAAATATTGCACTAGTTGGAGTACTTCCTAAAACCCCACCTCCTAGAGTCATGGGAATGTGTCAGAATCTCAGCTTTCAATTTAAAAAAATTATAAGTAAGTTTTTTCTAGCCCTAGTGGTTATAGGGAAAAACTTGACTCGAGCATGAGCTAATGGCTACAAAAACAGAAGGTAAATAAAAAGAACCCATGTGTTTTGCTTTTTCCAATCTCATTAATTTTGGGGGACTGACTCATGAATTTTTGAATTCTAGGGGGTGGCAACAACACTGCAAAAATCTACAAGTAACAATTCCGAGGTTCTTTTCATATGGCAGATCACTCACTCGATTGGCAGCAAGAATACTGTGCGCGCACACACACACACACACACACACACACACGCTCACTTTTGAATGCATCAACCCCTCACCAAACTTAACCTTACTAAACAGATGCCTAATTAAAATCAGATCAGCGTTTGTCTCTCCCCTTTAGTTTAAACCAAAATGACTTCTCAGATCCTCTTCCTGGCTCACTGCAGCCACTTGCAATCAGAAACTCGTGAATCAGCTGTCATAATGAGCCCACAGCCAGGCTTATTATTAAAGAGAGTTTGCAACAAAAGAAGAAAAATAGCAGAAGTGAAAGAATATTCTACCACCAGACCATCTGAATGCAGCTTCCTCCATGATGTCAGCTGCCAGCAGAAAGGAGCGAGGATTGCTCCCTAGTCTAGGCAGCCTTGCTTTAATGACTGAGAGACAGGCTGCTTCTCAACAGAAAGAGCCTAAAGGAAGACTAATTGCACTCACCGAGAAGGTTGAGAGGCTGGACGTAAAGAACCACTCTTGATTCTTGCTTGAAACACACGCTGGAAAAAAGAACTTGGGGATGTGGGGTGCAACACCCACGGACACATCCAGACCTCTCCTTTAGTCCCCAGACCTCAGAGACCAGCGCTGCTGAGAGCTCAGTCTCAGAGTCTCAGCAAACTCCGCTTATATTTACCAGGTGGAGGCAAGCAGTGATATTCCTGGTGACAAAGGAAGCCTCTGGACTTCATTCAAGTAAGGAGGTAAGATAATCAACAGTGCTGCAGTGGTTTGATCACAAGGGGATCTCCGCACAGCAGCTCCCCGAGACCCCATTTGCTGAGTTACTGCATCCACTGAGCACCCAACCCTTTTGCAGTCCTGCAGTTTGGAAGGTTGCAGGGGAGAACATGGGCCCTGAGGCCGGAAAGATTCCAGTGACTCTGCGATTTTTGATCCCAGGCTTTTCTGCTAAGGACCCATCCCCTGCTCTGCAGCTTCCTTTGGAAAGCTAGGCAGTGGTTCTCAAACTTCATTGCACCATGACCCCCTTCTGACAACAAAAATTACTACGTGACTCCAGGTGGGAGGGGGCCAGAGCCTGAGCCCCCGCACCCTGGGTTGAGTTGGGGGGGCAGAGCCCTGCTGCCCCAGGCTCAAGCCCTCCAGCTTCAGCCCCAAGCAGCGGGGCCCAGCGAGTGTAACGCTGGCTCTGGTGACCCCATTAAAATGGGGTCGCAACCCATAGTTTGAGAACCGCTGAGCTAGAGGCTTCAAAGATTCCTCTGGTCAGTTCGGACTCAGCCTCTTACCCTTGCAAATTTCCCCCTATTAATACTTGTACTTTGTTTTCCTGTTCCAGGAGTAAAAAATGAGGAGGAGGAATTAAAGAGGTGGTTTTTCATCAACTAGGACAAAAGACTATAGGGGCTGGGAAACCCCTGCTGATGTCAAGGGAAAGCCAAGCATAAGATTAACCCTTTCCTTTGCTGATTTGCAGTACATTAGAACAGCACTCTTAGCTGTGACTTTCATTCCCAGTATAAAATCGCTCTTATATGCTTAACCCCTGAGGGAGAGAGCTTGGGCTGGTGTAGTTTGCAAGGTACAAAAAGATGTCCTAATAATGTATGTAGATAATCTGGGTGCTGGGAAGAAGCCGCATTGACTGTGTAACTATTATTATTTATACAGCACCGTGTGCGTGCATGGCACTTTACAGACAAGAAAAGAGCAACTCCTTGATCAAAGAACAAAACACATTTGAAGGATGGTGCTGGAAGCTGATAAACACGTATCATTTCAAAAGGCCCAAAGGACTGACAGCTCGCTGCCTATCACAACAGACAAGTGCATCACTAGTGATGCTGCATGCAAATGCTAGGCCAAAGGGGCAGGAAGGCTTTGCTTGTTAAAAGCAGCAACCTGGGTTGGAGTTAGTGAAGGGAGCTATAGAAAATAATAAATGGAAGAAAGGGGAAGCTGATGGTAATGTATATAAATTAGAACTAAGGAACTGTAGAAAATCAACAAGGGAAGCACAAGGAGAAATCTATGGCCAGCAGAGTTAAGGATAGTAAGAAGTTTTTTTTAAATATATTAGCAAAAAGAATCCTGACAATAGTATTGGTCAATTGCTAGATGGAAACAGTAAAACTCAGTAATAATGCAGAAAAGGCAGAAGCGTTGGATAAATATTTCTGTTCTGTATTTGGGGGGGGGGGGGGGGGGACGACAGACAAATGGTGCAGTCTCTTCCTAGAGTGATAACACACTTTTCATTCCAGTAATATCGCTGGAGGATGTTAAACAGAATCTACTAAAAATCAGAGATTTTTAAATCAGCAGGTCCAGATGACTTACTCCCAAGAGTTTTAAAAGAGCTGCTGAGGAGCTCTCTGGATTGTTAATGATGATTTTCAGTAAGTCTTGGAGCACCAGGGAAGTTCCAGGAGACTGGAAGAAAGCTAATGTTGTGTCAATTTTTAAAAACAAGTAAATGGGATGACTTGGCTAATTACAGGCATGTCAATCTCACATGGATCCTGGGCAAGATAATGGAGCTGCTGATATGGGACTCAATTAATTAAAGGAGGTAATGTAATTAATGCCAGTCACTAGGGGTTTTAGAAAATAGATCCTGTCAAACTAACTTGGTATCTTTTTTTGACAAGATGACAAGTTTGGTAGATAAAGGTAACAGTGTTAACATAGTATACTTAGACTTCTGCAAGGTGTTTGGCTTGGTATCACATGACATTTTGATTTAAAAAAATCTAACAATATAAAATTAACACAGCACACATCACATGGATTAAAAACTGGTTAACTGGTAGATTTCAAAATGTGAATGTAAACGGAATCATTATCAAACAGGTGCGTTTCCCGCAGGGCTTTGGAGCGGAGCCTGGAGCTGGAGCGTGGAGCAGCTCCAGAGCAGTGGAGCTGCAGGTTTTTGCCTGGAGCTGGAGCGGAGCCAGAGCACAGCTCCAAAGCCCTGGACTCCCGTGGGGTCCTACAGAGACTGATTTTCTGCCCTAAGCTATTTAACATTTTTATCAATGACCTGGAAGAAAACATAAAATAATCACTGATTAAGTTATTTACCAAAAATTGGGAGAGTGGTAAATAATGAAGTGGGTAAATCACTGATTTAGATCGCTTGGCCAACTGGGTGAAGGCAAACAATGCGTTTTAATACAGATAAATGGAAATGTATCCATCTGGAAACAAAGAACGTAGGCCATACTAAACAGGATGGGGGACTATATGCTGGAGAGCAGTAACTGAAAAATATTTGGGGAGGCATCATGCTGGACTGCTGCTGGAATACTGTGTCCAGGTCTGATGCCCACAATTCAAGGACATCGATAAACTGGAGAGGGTTCAGAGAAGAGCCACGAGAATAATTAAAAGACTGGAAATGCTGCCTTACAATGACAGACTCATTATTCTCATTAACAAAGAGAAGGTTGAGGGATGACTCCATTACAGTCTAGAAGAACTTACACAGGAACAGAAATTTGATAATGGGCTCTTCAATCTAGCAGACAAAGGTCTAACATGATCCAATGGCTGGAAGTTGAAGCTAGACAAATTCAGCCTGGAAATAAGGTGTGTGTTATTAACAGAGAGGATAATTCACCACTGGAACAATTTACCAAAGGTTGGGGTGGATTCTCCATCTCTGACCATTTTTAAATAGAGACTGGATGTTTTTCTAGAAGATCTGCTCTAGGAATTATTGTGGGGCAGGTCTCTGCCCTGCGTTATGCAGGAGATCAGACCAGATGGTCACTGTGTTCCCTTCTGGCCTTGGAATCTACAGATTACTGGCCTCCAATAGGTATAGCAGAAGCCCCATAGGAGGCAACACTGCTTCCCCAAGAGGGAGATTGTGTCTGGGTTTGGGAACTTCTACCATGATTTCTGTTCAGTTCTCTCAGTCACATGGGGTTTCCTCGGGATGGGCAGCAAAGGGGTTTGAACTACAGGCTGGTTTGGCAGGGATGACACAGCTCTAGACATCCAAGGGTGCCATTCTCACCTCTACAGTGCCTACTAAACATGCTGCCATTCGCTTGCCTGGTTAGTATTGAACGTCTGCCCCACCATTTGCAATAGTACGGTCCTGTAGGCTGCCCCAGCACCTGTGCCATTCGCTCCTCTGTTCCATTGTGGTGTTTGTGAGCTTGCACCAGTGGCTAGGAAGGAGCAGGACCCCTTTTCACAGGGGCCTATGGGGTGGGGGGGGGTTGCATGAGATTTTTCAAGCTCAGCCCTTTTATTCGGGACATGTTTCTTGCTGACAGGGCTCATCGGTTTCCTGCTTCCTTAGGAGCCAGTTTCAATGTTTTCAAACAGAGCTATGTCATTTCCTACAGGCCCTATGGGGTGAGGGGAGGAGGTAACAGATTTGGGGGTTGGATTTATCTGGCAGGGATCCCCCACTGCTGGCTCTGTGCATGGGGAACAGGGCACCAGTGTATTGGAGGCAGGAGGTGCCAGTACAAGGGGAGCAAGTTACAAGTATTGGGGAGGGTGTGGGGGCAAGGTTCCTCCATGGCTAGCTCTGGGCACAGGGCTGGGGGTGGCTGGGCCTTGGCATGTCTGTAGAAGGGAGCTGGGAGTACATGTAATGGGAGGGCAGTTCTGGGTGATGGGGTCCCCCACACAGGGCAGGGCCCACATGGCTGTGACTGGGCCTGGGGGTGTCTCTGGAAGAGAGTTGGGGGTACAGGGAACGGGGTGGTGCTGGGGTCCCCCACACAGGGCAGGGCCCACATGGCTGTGACTGGGGGTGTCTGCAGAAGGGACTGGAGGTACATGTAACAGGGGGTGGTGCTGGGTGAAGGGGTCCCCCTCACAGGGCAGGGCCCCCATGGCTGGCTGGGCCTGGGGGTGTCTGTGGAAGG
>NW_020664544.1:480800-480976 GCF_002925995.2 Terrapene triunguis
TACAGGTAACAGGGGGCGGTGCTGGGGTCCCCCACACGGGGCAGGGCCCCCATGGCTGGCTGGGGGTGTCTGTGGAAGGGAGCTGGGGGTACAGGGGGCAGTGCTGGGGTCCCCCACACGGGGCAGGGTCCCCATGGCTGGCTGGGGGTGTCTGTGGAAGGGAGCTGGGGGTACAG
>NW_020664544.1:481076-487221 GCF_002925995.2 Terrapene triunguis
CCCACACGGGGCAGGGCCCCCATGGCTGGCTGGGCCTGGGACGGGGGTACGTTGGGGACGGAGGCGAAACCAGGGCAAGGGGCGGCCAGTTTCCGGGGGGCGGCCGGGCCGCTCAGGTCCCCCCGGGATCCTCCCCCGCCCCGCGGCCGGCCAGGGGCCAGGCCCGGTCTCTTACCCCGGCGGCGGCTCCTCCAGGCCCGCGGCGGCAGCAGCCGAGCCAGGCCCGCTCGGGCCCGGGGCAAAGCGGAACCAAAAGCGCCTCCGGCTGGGGGCGGGCCGGCCCCGCCCCGGCTCCCCGCCCCCGCCGGCAGGTGCAGCCCGTGGGTCCCCGCCCCGGCGCCGCAGGCCCGGGGAGCCCCGCCGGCCAGGGCCTGGGGAGCGGGGCCCCGAACCGCGCGGGCCCGGGGCCAGTCTGTGCCCGGCAGGTCGGGGCCTGCGGGTTCCGGTTCCCCGCGGCCGCAGCCGGGGGCCCGGGAACAGTTTGTTCAGAGAACGGCCAGACCGGGTCAGACCCAGGGTCCATCCAGCCCAGGGTCCTGTCCTCCGGCCATGGCCAGTGCCAGGCACCCAGAGGGGATGAACAGCACAGGGAATCACCAAGTGACCCATCCCCTGTCGCCCATTCCCAGCTTCTGGCACCCAGAGGCTAGGGACACCATCCCTGCCCAGCCTGGCTACTAGCCCTGTATCCTCCAGGAATTTATCTAGTTCTTTTTTTAACCCTGTTATAGTCTTGGCCTTCACAACATCCTCTGGCAAAGAGTTCCACAGGTTGACAGTGGGGGTGCTGAGAGCCATTGAACCAAACGGTAAACCCTGCATATAATGGAAACTACTTCAACCCCCCGGGGGTGTGGCAGCACCCTCAATTCCAGCACATCTGGCCCTTGCATCTAAGCACCCTTTGAAATCCCAGCCTCACCCTTGGATTTTACACAGCAGGAACAGAGCAGCTCTACAGCCCCTCTCAGCCCACTAGTGGGTTTCAGAAGTTTCCTTACACCTATGACCCACTTCCTCATAGATTCTAGGACTGGAAGGGACCTCGAGAGGTCATCGAGTCCAGTCCCCTGCCCTCATGGCAGGACCAAATACTGTCTAGACCATCCCTGATAGACATTTATCTAACCTACTCTTAAATATCTCCAGAGATGGAGATTCCACAGCCTCCCTAGGCAATTTATTCCAGCGTTTAACCCTATTCCAGTGTTTAACCCATCAAGTGGGCCCTTTGGAGGTGGAAATGTATTTCTGAGATTGGGACCAGAGAGCAGGAGTAGGGAAGCATGCCATACTCCCACAGCAACACCAGGGGTGTTTTTGTGCAGGTGTGCAGCAAGCCTGTAGCCTCATCAGTCCACTGCCAGGGAGCAAACTGTGCCCTTTAACAGAAAAGAGAAGAAACTTTATGCCTATATGCAGAATTCTGTACAGTAGCAGAGGGTGGTTTAACATTGATATTACCACCACTGGCAGATTTGGTGCAGACTGCACAAAAATTTCACTGTCATAGGAAGATTGATGCTGGCTGAGAGAGGAGAATGTTTCAGGAAAGTTGAAACAGTAATTAGATAGAAAGGAATAATACAAATAAATACCAAAGGGATTTTACCTGCCAACACTACAAAAGGATGATAGAGTAGATCAGCACATTTGGGTCCATTATGTGATAATGTAATCCAGCAGGCACAGCTACGGTTATGCTAGGGCCACAATCACACTTCATTATTTTGGTGTTTAACATTGTCTACACAGGACTTTTAATCCCCTGCTGTAGCTCCCTCACTACTACTGTAAAGAATTGCTGAGTATCTAGGATTAGATAAAGGTGTCCTGTTTATACCATTCTTATTCTCCAGCACTGCCTCCAGCTATGGCATTGCAGAGGGTTGTACAACAGTGGGACGTTTTAGGCTGTGTCATAGCCTGTGTGTGGCTGTTCTTACTTGGTTGGCTCAGGGCCTCAGCACGCCTTTGGACGCTGGTTGCAGCTCAACAGAACTATGATAGAAGTCAAGCAGCACCAGTTTCTACCAGAACAATAGTAACAGAATGAGGAAATGAACCAAGATGGCCACTTAAATCACAGCTGGGAGGAAGACGTCTGGCACAGACTACATCTGCAGAGTCAATGCTCAGCAGCTCTGTAGAAACATGAGTTAAGTGACCTCACCATCTGTATTTACCCTTGCTGCATTTCTCCCCTTATCCGTCAAAGGGATCGCACAAGGGCCCTCACCAAAGCTGTGCCAAAACTGGAATTGTTCAGATGCTTTGTTCCCTGCTTCCTGCTCTCAACCCTGCTATCTAATGTAAATGAACTTGTTTCTTGATAAGTAATCTGCATAGTGGGATATCAATCACTAGTTAAGTGAAAGAAAAAAAAAAAAAAAAGGACAAGGTATCCTACTAGTTCATAATATTAAAATGGTACTGGTCACCCCCATGGTATCACTGCAAGGCTACCAAGTGCACTTTAAGAGTTTGATGAACAACAAATAGTTAAGAATTTTATTATAAGGACTGAGGCAAAGATTTTTTTTAATTTTTTTTTTTTACATCACATTTGAAGATTTTAAAGTGCTTATTCTAAATAATATACAAAGACCTTATCTGCACTATGGAATATATTATAAATTATATCATGCATCCATTAACAAAATATACAAAGCCAACAGAAATATATCTTAAGTCCAAGCATACATTATCTAAAACGATCAGGATACAGGAGAATGGCTTAGAGTTATAACAGTAAAACTAACCCAAGCATTATGGAGGGGGAAACTAAAGAGAATAGGTCTTGCAAACTTGAAAAGGTTTCAATCTCAAATGAAGTGAGTTACTTGCAAATCTTTCAGTGTTTAACAATTACTTAAAGTAGCTCAAATGGAAAGTTGTTTAAAAAGGAACCAAAAAAAACAAAACAAAACAAAAACCACCCACTCTCAGTATGAAGGTATGTATTGAGCAAAAAGTTTTTCTTGTTGAACAATCCATTTCAAAGTAAGATGCTTACCAGCATGAACTTCATCCTCACCATTTCATTCTCTGTAAGCTTGAGCTACAACACTACACATACAGTTTGCACACATACTGTAGGCAGTAGCGTAGCTGGGGGGGAGCGGGGCAGCGGCCGCTCCCCCACTGAGCATCTTGGGTTTAATTTTTACTCACCCAGCAGCGCTTCGGCGGCACGCCCTCACTCACTCCAGGTGTCTTCGGCGGCACTGAAGGAAATGCCGCCGAAGGCCCGCGGAGCGAGTGAAGGTCCCGCCGCCGAAGACCCGGAGCGCCGCCGGGTGAGTAAAAGCACCGTCCCGTCAGTAAAAGCACAGCAGCGGGTGGCGCCTTCTTTTTTGATGCTCTCCCTGTTCCCTCCACCTGGCTACGCCACTGACTGTAGGTGATGGAAAAGTATTAAACTGCAGTTTTATCAAGTGAGGAATTATCTAGAATTGGTCCACAGCAGATAGAAATGTACTGGGGAAAAACACACTGCAAAATAGTCTCACTGTATTTCAAAATAAATGTTTAACAATTTGTTATCTTGCATCTTCTATAAAAATAGGTTTTAAACAACAAAATTGTATCCGATACATATTTTCTTTTAATACTTTATTTAATAGAATCTAATTTATATTTGTACGGCTAATGATTATTATATAGTCAATCACAATACTGATACTGCTTTGGACTCTTTAGCCACATCCTGTCAAAATATTAACACCTTAAATAGAAGCAGCAGAGATCAGAATTTAATATGTTTTCAATACTGTCAATGGTCTGAGTTTTGCTGTAGCAAGGAAAAAAATTCACTTAAACCATGACAGATTCAAAATAAGAATGTAGTCAACACTGCCGTCAAATCCAAATGGCTGGGTTCCAAGTTACAAAGTACCGGCACACTACTGCACAGCAGTGGATACTGATGGTTTCTTGTCATTCCCAAGAATCAAACCCTAGCCCTGACAGGTTTCAAGGGGAATTATTTTCTCAGGTTTTCATCTCTCTCAAATACTGCACATAAGCCGCAATGGCATTGTATCATACAGTATAACTGTATACAATATACTGTAATTGTTACACAGTATAACCTGATTCATCAAGAGACTGGGTAGTTAATGCTGCTGGAGTTAATGCTTTTTGTAAAACCAGAAGTCAACCAAATCCTACCTCTCACTCCCACTCACATTCCCAAACATAACTAGAATTCACACCCCCATATAGGCCTGACCTATCACATTCTTCAGTTCTTTATCACTAAAACAGAAGGTTTGCACTACAGTGATTTGGAAAAAGTAAGTGTCAAACCTTCATCCTTTGCAAAAGGTCCCTAAGGATTCATAGGTGGACTTTTTCCTACAGTTCTATTCCCCTTTTAGGAAAATCTCTTATGTAGGCTATGTGACTTTTTGTTTCTTTGCTGAAGAAATACATTTTGTACTATTCACCATTACAGATACTGTTCAGAAGCTGCTGGTGAATTAATTCTCATGCTTCATTCTATCTACAATGAAATTAAACAATGAAATTCCTGACCTTCATTAAGTACATTTAAATGAACATTGGTTATACTTTCAGTATTTTAAAATACATTTTAATCGTGGGTTTTTTTAGGTGTCTTTCATGTGAGCACCCCCTTCCTTTTCTTTCTTTTTTTAAAAAAAAAGAGTGCTTAGGATGTATTTTTAATCTATTAGTACTTCTATCATGCACTAGAAATGTCGATTACTTTAAAAAAAGTCTCAGCAGAAGTGGCAACCTGCTAGCGGTGTGCAGATCTTGAAGATTAGGTGAGACTACATTTCACAGCAGTGTCTGGCCCCTCTTCCCAATGTTTGTTCATGCTGAGGTCAGCAAAACAAAATCTCCCAACTGCCTAAAAACAACTTACACAGTAAAAGAGGAAGTTGTCACTTGTGTTGGAGAAGTTTAAAATAATTCTACTGATCTCCTAGATACAAGAGATTTAGTATCAAATCAGATTTAAAAGTTATTCAACTATCTATCCAGTGTCTAAAGCAAAGTTAAAATTCTGGTCTTGGATTCATAAGATTCTGAGACGCGGGTGGTGCGTTTGAGATTTCTGTGAAGGAACAAATCAAGAATTCAAGAAAAGCGGAAATGAAGTGCTTCTATCCCTCAACCCCAAAACCGAAGGAAGCCTGGGAGTAGTCTGCTGCTGTGGTGTTTAATAACAGTCTGGTCAAATACGGAGGAGTCAATATCTGCTGCTGTACCAGTCATTGTTATTGATCTGAAGCAATTCGGTAACTACTTGCACTGTGTTATAGTTGTGTTTCTT
This sequence comes from Terrapene triunguis, assembly GCF_002925995.2. Classification (NCBI taxonomy): domain Eukaryota; kingdom Metazoa; phylum Chordata; order Testudines; family Emydidae; genus Terrapene; species Terrapene triunguis. The sequence goes on from NW_020664544.1 coordinate 486,382, forward strand.
CAGCAGTCTCAGGTTTAACTGCCTGTCACAGAATCCCATCTCACACAGATTGGCTAGGAGAGTGGCAGTTTGCTCTTCTGTAGTTGTAGGCTGCTTAAAGAAAAGAGAACCCTTTAAATTCAAAGATGGATTGAAGTGTCGACTCACGTTCCAAATGAATCAAGGTTACCATGTCCTACCCTACTGAAGTCAACAGGAGGATCACCCCTCAAATTATGCTCTTTGGGGCAGGGACCAGGTACAGCCACCCTTTATATGTGGTTGTACATTTCATCACCCTACATACAAAAACTGTGTATGAAGAGCCATCAGAAAGGGGTAGAACTGAAGTCATGTTGGGGAACCTGAAGTGTCTGCCAGCACTATGGCTAGTACTAAGCATTTCACAATAAGCACCAACTGTCCTAGGCTACGTCTTCACTACAGGGGGGGGGTCGATTTAAGATACGCAAATTCAGCTACGCTATTCGACGTATCGCAGCCGACTTACCCCGCTGTAAGGACGGTGGCAAAATCGACCTCCGCAGCTTCCCGTCGACGGCGCTTACTCCCACCGCCGCTGGTGGAGTAAGAGCGTCGATTCGGGGATCGATTGTCGCGTCCCGACGAGACGCGATAATTCGATCCCCGAGAGGTCGATTTCTACCCGCCGATTCAGGCGGGTAGTGCAGACCTAGCCCTAGTTTACAGAACATTTTAGAAAAATCAGTGATCTCTACCCGGAAACACCTGGTTTATTTTATTTTAATGATATGATATCAGCATGTGTTTAGAAATCAATGCAAGTTACTTGCTGGAGAAAACCCAGAATGATCCTAGGACCGTGAGCAAATCATTATT
>NW_020664544.1:492221-505990 GCF_002925995.2 Terrapene triunguis
TCTTTAGTTTCATTTTTTCCCAAGAATCTGAAAGACCTGGAGGCAACAAACCAGATTTTCAGAAGGACTCCGCTCCAACAGAAGCATGCAAGTCAAGGGCCAGATTTTCAAAGTGCTCATCAACTTTGGCCCCTTCATTTAGGTGCATAAATCAGAGCAGAGCTCTCTTAAAGATCTGGCTCCATTGAAATCAGTAATTGAATTTCTGAAATCTTGAATTGAACGTTGCTAAGACAGGCTCCCCCCATCTCCACAGCCTACAAAGAGAACCTATGCCCTTAATTGCTTCTCTTAGTTCAAAGAGATGCGAAGCCAAGATGCATCAATTCTGAAGTGATAACTGATTGGTTTCAATTACCTTGTGTATTCTGGGCACTTCAATTTATTATTATTTACAATTCTTGAAGGTCTTGGTCCAGGAAAGTCTTCATATCTGGGCTCTAGAAATAAATCAAAACAAGTGAGCAGGTGCAGTCAACAAGCATAGTAGACAGCTGTGGTTTGCGTATGCGAACTGAAGTGAGTAGTGAGGTTCCTACAGGCCACAAGAAACTACGTTTAACACAGATATCACAAGCTTGTAGGCAGCCAGTTCACCATACTCTAAGCTGGGTGCTGCAGCTATCCAGTGTTTGGGGATCATGGGATAAGAAGAGAGGGAAAGTACAGGGGTACTTATCTTTCACCCCCACTGCCCTTTTCCCCCTGCACCCTCTAATAAATAATAATAATAATAAATTGAGATATCCCATCTCCTAGAACTGGAAGGGACCTTGAAAGGTCATCAAGTCCAGCCCCCTGCCTTCACTAGCAGGACCAAGTACTGATTTTGCCCTAGATCCCTAAGTGGCCCCCTCAAGGATTGAACTCACAACCCTGGGTTTAGCAGGCCAATGCACAAACCACTGAGCTATCCCTCTGCATTCAGAAAGCACCACTGAGACAGACTGATTTCCACGGGGCCTTTTGTGGAATGCCTAGGAGTCAGGGCCGGCTCCAGGCACCAGGCAACCAAGCTGGTGCTTGGGGTGGCACCTGGAGGGGGGGCGGCGCGGCGCTCCGGTCGCCGGGGAGAGCGGGGTCAGAGCCGGGCTCGCCGCCCTGCCCCCGGCGCTCTGGCCACCGGGGGGAGAGCAGAGCCCCCGCCGGGGCTCGCCGCCCTCCCCCCGGGGCTCCGGCCGCCCCCTCCCCCGCCCCGTGGGGGGTGGGGGGGCGGCCGGAGGCTTTTTTGCCTGGGGCGGCAAAAAAGCCAGAGCCGGCCCTGCTAGGAGTCCCACCTCTGCCTCAGCAACATCTGCCTCAGCAGATCTGTCTTTGCCAGAAAATGTGGACAGGATTAGTTAGCACATCTCCAAATCCCTCTCTTCAGGCACACTTCTACCCAAACAAGAAGTTAACCATTGCTGGTTGGATAAACTGAAAAGTAGAAAGGGATCATTTGTGTATAAAAGAATCATTCTGACTGTATGCTGTACTACTTTACCCCCAAAGAATTTATAGTATAAAAGACAACCATACAAAGAGCGTGGGGAGAAACTGCATCTTCCTTTGCCTCTATGGCAACTAGCAGATTTTAGACACTACTTTAATAGAAATAATATGCTGCAGAACCCAACAAACAGGTGACAACGAGTAGCGCATGTAGTTAACAGTGTATGTTACGAAGCAGCCGCCTATGGAATTTATAATATAGGCTGCAGGTACCTTCTCTTATTTGATCGGGAACAGTTGAAGGTATTTCCTCTGTAAATGGCAAATTTGGTTTTTGGAGACTATGACTCTGAAGAAAAGAGGAGTTCCTGCAAAAAAAAGTTATATATAAAAACCATGTAGAAAGATATAGAAGCAAAAACCGCAAACTTCAGTTCTGGAGTCAGTACAGGCTGTACAGAAGATTCTTCCTTAAACGGTACAGCAGGATCTGAGACATTCATACTTGCATATACTTTTCAAACAGCACAAATGTAACTTTTCCAGTTTGCACACAGGGCTCAGGCTCAGTGCCCCATAGACATAGAATGTCTATCTTTAGCATTTTTGTTCTTGTCACAGAAGCACCCACACCCTCCATACCTTTGTGGCTGGGGTAGGGTGCTGACGATCTCTGGGGTCAATGGTACTGCATCCAACGTCTGTGAAGTTGTTAAGATATCGTTGATGTTATGGACCTGAGGCTGGCTCTCTCCTTCTGGGATCACCATCTCCATTTCAGTGTCTATCGCTCTTTCCAAACTGGGCTGAGAGAGGGCAGAGCTATACATAGACTCTCCCAGCGGACGGCTGGTATCGAAGCACTCAGGGAGAATAATGATATAATCCTCTGAAGAAGCAGAGGACACTTGGCTTTGAACTTCATCTTTAACATCCTCCTCCTCTTCATACTCTGCGTCACTAGGCTCCCCACTGAGATTTGCTCCGTCAGACACTGCAAGTTTCTCTAACAGAAGAAAAAGAATGGTGTACTAGAATTTTGCCATTAAGACCAGCTTGGCAACAAAGGCACCATTTGCCTACAAACACAAGACCAGAGCTCAGAAAAAAACTGCAGGACCTTTGATGCCAAGGCTGGCCAGGTTTTTTTCCGTGTGCACGTGGTGATGGTGTGGGCTTTCAACTGGCTGGGAAGCAGACCTTGTCTAAATGACCTTTGGTATGAGATTAGTGGGGTTGCACTTTGTCTTTGCTACTGCCTGGCCTTCCGGCTGTATATCAGGTTGTTTATCCAGTGCTCACACAGGGGCAGAGGGGCGAAGAACTGCACTATGCCTGGGTACTTTAAGTTAGAAAGGCACTGTGACACTGCATCCCATATTCCTCACAGTGATATTATAATAATATGATTATGGCATAATTATGATGCATTTTGTACAAGATGGGCCAGGTGAGGGGTCATTGGAAAAATTATGATTTGCTGAATATGATTATCCTATTTGTATGCATGTTTCATTTTTGTATCTAAAGTTATGAATATTGACTAAGTATCTGTATCTCAAATGTGCTTACTCTGGGTGACACCCACAACTAGCCTTCCAGGTACAACAATGAAGAAGCCAGACAGTGCTGATGGCCCATCAGCAAAGACAATGGACCCTGAAAGAACTTAACCTTCCTGTAAACGTTCCAGACAGTCTATAAGTAATGACAGGTTTCAGAGTAGCAGCCGTGTGAGTCTGTATTCGCAAAAAGAACAGGAGTACTCGTAGCACCTTAGAGACTAACACATTTATTTGAGCATAAGCTTGTAGCCCACGAAAGCTTCTGCTCAAATAAATTTGTTAGTCTCTAAGGTGCCACAAGTACTCCTGTTCTATAGGTAATGGCTCCTATGACTCAGCAAGGTAAGCAAGGCCATGTGACCAGGCCACATGACTCTGGACTTCCATCTTGGGAGGTCTGTATTTTTCCACAAACTGGTCTAGGAACCAAGTGTAAAACAAAGGGTTCCTGCCATATGCTAGAGCAATATAAGGCAGACAGTGACATCCTCTCTTGTTCTTTACTCCCCACACAAGAGGACTCCTGGAAACACCTGAGGAACAAAGACTGAACTGGGGGAAGTGCTGGACCCAGGCTAAAGGGATTTCTAGCCTGCGTATGAAAAACTTGGGGATTCCAAGCTGTAAAGCAAGTGCAGCTTGTGCTTTATGAATCTGAAAGCCTATTTGTACCATCACTCAGGGTGAGAAACTACTAATGCATATCCAATCTACTTAGTATGTTAAGCTTAGTTTGCGTTTTTGTTTATTTACTAGGTAATCTGCTTTGATCTGTTTGCTATCACTTATAATCTATCTTTATGTAGTTAATAAATTTGTTTTTGCTTTATATAAACCAGTGAGTTTGAATGAAGTGCTTGGAAATCTTAGCTCAAGGGGCAAAGGCTGTTGCATTTCCCCTTCACATTGATTGGGAGGCGAGGTGGATAATAAATTCATACGGGTCAGGGTTTTGACCAGGGCAGGATGGTACAACTCTGGGGTCCTACACTGAGAAGCAGGTGGTTATTTTGGCTGTAGCCTCTCTATTGCATGTAACTGCAGCTGGGTGTGTCCCTGCCTGTGTGATTGCTGGTGGAGGTGTAGGACCGGGAGCGGGACTGCAACTTGTCACAGCAGCATAGTGTGAGAGGAGCCCAGGCTGGTGAGTCAGAGCGCTCAGTGGTACCCCAGTTCCAGGTGGCACCCCGGGGAGAACCCGTCACAGGCACCTCCAGAAGTGACCAGGTAGCTGAAACCTCACAACCACACAGATCAATTGGGCTTGCAACTCACCTCCTTAGGGACTGAGTACAGATCTCCAGAGTGCACCCTAGCCCGTGGAAAAAGTGAGGGGATGTGAGAAAGGGACAGGCCATATTATTAAGTGAATGCAAAATGCAACATGCACACTAATTACAGTGAGGACTTAGAAATTTGAGCCTGATTTTCAGTCTTTGGCTAGGCATGGACCTATACACAGATTACCAACTATCAACACAAAGCAAGAAGTGCTCCCATCTAGTTGTGCACACTGGGGCCATGTCTACACTCACAAGCTTACAGCTGCGCCGCTGTAAGAGCGCTTATGTAGCTGTGTTATGTCGACGGGAAAGAGCTCTGCTGTCAACATAATAAAACCAGCTCAATGAGCGGTGATAGCTAAGTTGGCGGGAGAGTGTCTCCTGCTGACATAGCACTGTACACACGAGTGCTTCTGTCAGTGTAACTTATGTTGCTCGGGGTGTGTTTTTTTCACACCCCAGAGTGACAAAAGTTTTTCCGACATAAATGCTAGTGTAGATATGGCCTAACGTGGACTCAGGCTGAAAACCAGGCCCTTCGCCTAGTGTTATAACAGACACCTACCCAACTAGAATTCCCCTTTCAAGTTTTCATTAGCCTGCTATAGTTTAATTCCCTTTTGCAGAAGAAAACTGTTTCAAGTGCTGCTCCGTTAGAGTACAGACACAGATTTTCTAACGCAACATGATTCCCTTCCACAGACTTCTTATTGTACTTCAGAGTTTATCACGGGATCCATTACAGCCTTAGAGTCAGGCATTCAAACACACAGTTGACCCCACTGATTGTTTTTTTGTTTTGTTTTTTAAAGGCAGTTCTAAATCAAAACAAGAATTATTTTGAGAGAAGTCCTATCCTGTGTTAAGAAGGAGGTCAGATTAGATTATTACAGTGGTCCATTCTGGACTCAGAATCCATTTCACTTACCAAACCTATTTTCTTCTGACTGTTGGCTCTTTGACCCCATTTCCTTGGGTTTGGAAGCAGAATTACTTTTTGTCCTAATAGCTTCTTCACTTTTTACACTGTAACTGAAGGTGTCTTGTAGTGTTTGCAGGGAGCCTAATAGAAGAAACAGGAAGAACAGTTAAAATGCCGAACCCACCTTCAGGGGAGGCAATTTAGTACCAAGGTTCAGCTGCACAAAATTAAATCCAGCCACAGAACTCAGCTGAGGGGAGCACTCACTCTGCAGCGATTTCTTCCTTTGAGGGGGTTTGTGGTCAGGGGCAGCATCCAGGGTAAGTGAGCGTATGACTGTTTCACATACAAACTGAGTCCCACTCATGTCTTCTTCCCCTTCTTCCAAGTTCACTGGATGTTCAGCCTTCACTTTCACCATGTGAGCATCTGCAGGACAGCAGGCTTCAATTAGCACTTTGCAAGTGAAGTACTCCAGGTTATTTTAGTACAGCTAGAGGAATGTATCACATGGACTGCGTGAAAGGCAGCCTGACCAGGGCAGAGGCTAGCACAAGAAAACCTCTAGGTTTTCAAATGTGATTACTTCTTTGAAACAGATGCATTCCAGAGTTCACTTCCTTTAAGTTAAATATAAGTGAATAGAATCTTGAGAAAAGCGTGGACCAAAGAGACTGCAGTGTCTGAGCATAACTCAATGCACAACTGCAAGGGGGAGTTCTGGATCAATTCTGGGGATTTTCTAACTGCTGTTTCTCACTGGATCTAAAATCCACGTGAATCCTGCAATCAGAGTGGATCAGCCAATGGTAGATTATGAGCCAGGCATTCTCATTAGAAAGGGTTAACAGGAGTAAACATTTGTTTAAGTCACTAAAGTAGTTTGGACTCAGACTCAGTGAGCAGAAATGCTGAATAAGGAGGAACCATTTTCGCTGCATTTCAGGCTACAGCGGCAATTTAAGGCAATAAAAAGGTTGCAACAAATGCAGCTGGAAATACACACGGCTGCATTTGGTGGTGGCAGCAGGTAGGGTTCCTGGTTCCCACTTACAGATCTTAAGCTGCTAGCAACCTAGAGAAAATGGAAAATGGTCCTGGGGACTCCAAGGGTGACTGCTTACCAGGTACTGGTTTAAATCCACTCCCCTCATTCTCCTCCTCTATCTGACCCAAGCCAGGCTTCTCTATCAGAGGGCTATCATGTGGCAGAGGAGACATGCATGGAGTCATGTCTGGAAAATAAAGGCAAAAAAAAGTTTATTTGCATTACAGGAGAAGACTTCCTGCTAGACAAAAGGCAACCTTTCAAGCAATTAGCCATTTTTAGGTTTAGCACCCCCCTCAAGTTACTTGCTGCAAGGTTGATGGGGACCGTGGGTGTCACGAACAAGCACCTCAAACAGGCTGATCTATGATGCTCCATTGACACTGGCTGGGTAGGTGGACAGAAGTGCAGCCTCCCTTGAGGTCCATCACCTTGTTCATAGTGATGTGAGTGAGAAAGGGAGTCAAGAATGAACGCACAAGGGACCCTCAAAATTCCCCTTGGGCCAGAGCAAGGGGAATTCTGAGTGAAGTGCAGAGAAGACGCTGGAGCTTGGAAGAGCTCATTACTCTACCTCTGTGTCTCAAGAGGCAAAGTCTCGCATGCAGAGTGACAAATCGGTTCTCCAGCATCACAGTCCATGGAGACCCAAAGGGAGAATCAGCTGTCTGCGTGACCACAGTCATACGCCTCTATTGTAGGCCTCCTGGAATGGGAGATGCCGTGCACCAGAATTTAAGAAGTTCCTTACCAACAGGAGTGTTGTGTGGCACTCGCTCCAGTTCCTGCACAATGTTAATGTCCAGCAGCTCGAAGGACAGCAAATCCTACAGGAGGAAACCCCAGACCATTTCCATTAGTGTGCCCTGCACTGCACCCTCCCACAGAACCTAGCAGCACCACATTTATTATAAATAAATCTACTCCACTTCTCCAGGGGCCTCAGAATTTCAGGCAGACCGCAGCTCTCCAGTAGGACTCCTATGTCCAATGCAGAAGAATAGCTGTGTTTTTAAAATCAGTGAATGGCCAGAAAGAGGGAGACTATACAGTGGGAGCAATGCACATACAAATGCCTTTTATTAGAGGCAAAGGAGGGAAGGTGCCCATATAACTCAGTGTGGAATAGGTTCTACTGGGGTAACAAGATGGGTGGCATACCTATTGTAGTGGCAACAAGTTCCCACTACTGGTTGCTCCAGGGAAATAGTAGTTTTACTGAATCAAGAAAGCTGTGGCCTGTATTTTCCTGAACCCAAAACAGCTGACAGTTCAAGAAGACAGAGGCAACTAACCCCTGTGAATATCTATGCACTTTACTAAAACCAGGGCACAAAATCTTCTTTCTTCTTTTGCCTTTAATTTAGTATTTTACCTGCGCAGTAAGGAGATCAACTGATGGGATGTAAAACTCTCTCTCACTGGGGATATTTTTAATCTTCAGAGGGATGGCTGGCACTGGCAAGTCTGTCTGCTCCATCCCCTCACCAGCCTGCTGGCCTTCTGCTTCTGAAGAAACCGCCTGCAGAAAACCAAGGGTGGGGAGGAGATACATCCCAGGGGCACCTTAGATTAACATCCTCTGATGTTTGCAGGAGGCTCAAAAATATAGGTATATAAAATATGAAGCCAGAATGTTATGCAGAAAGACAGTATGAATATGAAAAAAGCCTCATTCCACCTACTTGGAGCCTTATGGACAAGTGCAAATATCATAAGAATGGTGTCTTGCAAGGTTTCAGTTACAACAAAATAAAAAAAACCCAGCTGTAATACACTGCAACAATTATTTCAAGGTTTGGCAAAGCAGCAGGTAATACAGGAGGGAGGGATAGCCCAGTGGTTTGAGCATTGGCCTGCTAAACCCAGCGTTGTGAGTTCAATCCTTGAAGGGGGCCATTTGGGGATTGGTCCTGCTTTGAGCAGGGGGTTGGACTAGATACCTCCTGAGGTCTCTTCCAACCCTGATATTCTATGTCAGCAACTACTACAGCAACAAAGTTAGGCCATCTTTTTTAAACAATGGGAAACAACTGAAACAATCCCCAACACTGCGGGAGGATGGAAGCAACTACACCATTGCACCAAATAGAAACAGACACTATTCTTTCTTCCATAGGCAGATTCCATCATATCAGTTTGAGATACTTGCCTCATTTCTACAGGAAGCTTTATCCTTTAGACTGAAACTAGAGGTCTTCTGATTCCTCTCCAGGCAGGCAGTGACTGGGGAAGGATCCACAACAATACTGCACCAAACTCTGGGCCCAAACTGCTCCCCCTTGTGTGACAGCCGCCAATGAGAAGCGTAAGTCCCTTCTAGAGCAGGAGCAACAAACTCGACCGAGACAATCCCCACTTGCCCTGCTGGCAGGGATGGCACCAACACGTCCTTTTTTTCAGAAGACCCCAGGGTCAGATTTCCCCACATGAATTTCAGCTGAAGGATAAAAAACAAAACCAACTAGTTTATTGGCACCCTAACCTCCCCCACACTCACCAGCTCTACTCCACCCTTCTAATGAACCCTTCAGACTTTCTATGTAAGTCACAGTCACGGCAAAGGCTGATAAAATATTGATGTTTCAGTTTTAATTTTGGTCTAGACTAATGAAAGAAAGAGGCTGTGGTGCTATGGTCAGATGTTTGTATGTGATAGAAGCAAACGCGGATGTATGACAGAACGACCATGCTGTGGGACCCCTTCCCCCCTTGGCAAGTCACTAACTCAATATAGTTTCCCAAAGTTATGGCGGTCATTAACCCCTTTTTTTCAGTCTTCTGCCATCTATTCCTGAGGAGTGCAAGAAGTGTACTCTACTATGAACAGACTAGCCAGAACCTGAGGCAGGTGTTGCTTTGACTGCAGTCAGAACCAAAATCCCCGTCCATAGCCAACACATACAAACTTTACCTCCTGGAACTTACTCAAGTGATTTACGAGTGTAAACACAGGAATAGCAAAGGGGGGGCACCTTGGTGTCTGAGCTCCACTCCACGTTGCCAGTATTCTTCATTCGCCAGTGCTTGATAAACTTTGTCCCTGGTTGTATGTGAGTCCCATCAGGCAAATTCTCATCCACGAACGCTGCACTCAGTGTAGGGACAACAGTTGGGCAGGGCTGGATAGGACTCCTGAGTACAGAACAAAGCACAGAAGCCGCTCTGAAATTGACTGAATGAAGCAGACTGACCTATTTCAGTTGTCATCCTCCTCCTCAGCCTGTGGAAGGCAGATCCAAAGCCCTAGCATTTTAAATAAATATCTTCAACTTAAGTTTTAAAATCCACCACTTAAGTAGTTGGTCTTCCTTTGCTTATAGGGGTCAAAATAAAACACTTTTCTGAAAATTTCCCCTAGTATAGTTACAACATTTAAAGATTTATATTAATGAAATAATTTGTTCCTAGCTGGTTTACTTTCATTTGACAGTTCTTTGGCCTAGATTCAGCAAAGCATTTAAAACACATACTGAAATACTTTGTTGAATCAGAATACTAGTATCTGGTCAGCCTCATCATTTCCCCTGTAAGGACTCTCCGCAATAGAGGAGTTTAAATGTTCTCCTCCCACCCACACAAAACTTGGAAGGAGACTTAGGGACAGGTCAATTTAAACACAGTTTCAGGTCCTGCACTACATTTCAAATTGGTGTCCTTTAAAAAAAGTGGAAATATTTCCTACTTAGCAAATAGGTAACACAATTGGATCTATTAAACTCTCCACGAGTATCAAGTAGCTCCAACTAATGTTAACTGGATTCAGACATATGTAAAGGGAAAAAAATACACCCCAATGATTTTAAGGGAATGAGAAACCAGAGATATTACATGTTTTAAATCCGTACATGCATAAAGTAGAATAATGGAAAAACTCAAGCAGACTTCTCTACATGAAAGACTCCCATCTAATGAGACAAAAGGGTGCTATAGCCTCCATTCTTACCTCAGCATGATCTTGTGCAAAAACGGTGCACATGGAGTACGGACTAGATTCCAAAAGGAGCCAGTCAGGAAGACCATAAAAAAATGCAGTCTGTTCAACCTCAATTTATGCTGCCCGCCCTCCCTCCCTGTTACACCACCTCAAATTTAAACCCCTCACGCTCTCCCAACTCACAACATGCCCAGCTTATGCTCCATATACACCTGTTTTCAGATTTTTGGTAAGGGATAGGATTTTAACCAACAGCATCAAACCTTGCAGTCCTCACTAGGTCAAAGCTCTCATGGACTCTCATTGCCACCAGTGAGAGTCTCCAGGATTTAGCCTTTCATTATTTCATAAAATTCTACATGACATTTTAACCTCATTGCCTCACAGGATCAAGGAACGGCACAGCCATGCACGAAGCGCTGCTCTGGCTCCCAGCATTCCTTACGTGAGGGCACTGGGCTGCAGGCTCTCTGGTGTGATAGCGGGTGAGCCGGTGATCTCCAGCGCATGGGCAGAGTTCCACAGGTGAATCTTCCTGTGTAGCTTGAGCTGCTTTTTGAGCTCTCGGACTTCAGCCTTGCGCTGTTTCTTCTCCGCTCGTAATCTTTGCTTTTCTGCCTTCAGAAATCTTTTGTCCATCTGTTTCTGGAGCCTGCAAATAAAGACATCCAGCTCTGTACAACCTACACTTAGCAACCAAACTGGAGTTCAGCTTCCAACAACATAAACTCTCATTCTGCCAGGAATGTTTCATGGAACACTAAATGAAAAACCTCAGGCTTCTATGGGCAATATCCCAGTGACAGCTTCTGAAGGGCACATTTCTCAAAGGATGGAAATCTGCGACAATGCCTGAAGAGTAGCTGGTGCAGATATTCAATGTGGCCCTGATGGAAGAGCGAACTCACAGAAGCCACATTAACATACGTGGTATCACAGGGAGATACTGAACTCGTTAGGTCCTGCAGAACCCAGCTATGAGACGAGAAAGGAGAAGAAACCTCTGCCTAACGATCTCGTCCACCTTCCTGCTGAAGAGTCTAGGACAGTCTTGGATTTCATGTGGCACAGACATATGCTACTCTGCTTAGTCATCTGCTCCATATTCTGGAAATAATGCATATGCCAGTTTCCACTTCTTGCTTTCTTCTATAGCCATCATAAAAACCTAAACAAAACCCCAATTATAGGCGTTTTCAAACTGCCTCCTGCAGACCAGAAGAACATTGCCATGTAACTGAGGCAGCTACGCATTTACCTAACTTGCTCCAGAGTAGCAGGGAGACGAGGAGAGAACTGCCCAACGCTGTATGTCTCAGAGACACATAGAACAGGTCTCCGCAACTTCAACAAGACATGATTGGGATCATGTGCATACGTCCCTGTCTCACACGGTTCACAGATACTGTAGGCTGGGCACACACTGCAAAAGAAGTAAAGGCAAGCAGGTTACTTAAAGGCAAATAAAGGAAGGTGTGTGTGTGTGTGTGTGTAGGAAAGGAAATCCTCATATGGGTAACACCCCATCTCCCTAAAGAAGCAATCACTGTATTGGAACCTCTGCATATTAGGCAAGATTACTTGGGTGGAGCAGGAGTCGGCTCCATCATTTGTGCAGCCACCTCTATCGGGAACATTCTTTCCAACCCAACTCCATCCAAGACATTGAGTCATTTCCTCTTTAGTGTCACATCTTGAAACAGGCCTTCCTCAACTCATGAGTGACTGACTGCAGATTGTTTGCAACAGAGGGTAAGAAAAACTAAGCAAAATTCTCTGTAAAATATACTGCAGTACAGTGGATGATACAGTGTAGGGGACAGGACACCAAAGCTCTTAGCAGCGTCCCAGGGCTGTAAAGCAGATGTACTGAGGAAATGAAATTAATGGAAGTATCTCAATCTGTACGCTCTGAGTGACAGAGGAAATATACATCAGATTGAACTACGTCAATTGCTACAGTTGCTATTTAGGCCATAAGAACGAAGCATTTATTTTTACAGGAACTCAAAGGGAAGTTGCCCCTTTTTATGGGATTTGTGTTATCACACAGCACTTAAGATACCTATCAGTAAGGTCCTTATAAATGTATTTGTAACGCAGGATTCAGTGCTTTGAATTCTGGTGTGGCTATGGAGAGGAAGAGGAGAAAAAAAATGTGCATTAGCCTAGTAACCAATCATGACCAACAAGAGAACTATTTACTGAAGACATCATGATCTCAGATCTAGGCCCATATGCCACTGAGAAAGTTGTCAAATCACCAAAAGCACATGTACTGGTACAGTTGCTGATTATACAAGACATGCAGCAATGCACACAGGAGCATCTGAGACAAGGATCACACTCTGTGGATTCAAACTTTGGAGATTTTTCCAAGTGCCAACAATTTCTCATTCTATAATGCATAGGCATGCAACACTGATATGTCACTCTTCTAAACAACCAGATGCCATCAGACTGTACCTGCACTGGTAACGGATCCCCACAATCCGGGCGTGGCAGTTGCTGCAGGAGATTAGCCAGTCACACTGGCTGCCTTGTGTCGACTGGGTCTCTGGAGCGGGCTGTGCTATTGTGGTGGAGCTGCTGGATGAGTCTGGGGGCTGATTATGAAGGATGAGCTTCTCACTTAGTTTTTGCTCAAGTTTCTCAACAGTTTCTTTAACTACTTGTTCCCTAAACTGAGGAAAAGAAGGTGGTCACCAATGGTACCTGCCTGGACTTTAGGTTTTGGTCCACATAGTACCAATATTCCCAATTTTTAAGACAAAAAGTTCATTGTTAATTCCTTTTCCTCTCCTGGCAACTTCCAGACTGAAATCAGTGGAGTATCACCCCCCTCAGACAGTCAGTTGGCATTTTACAAAATACCAAACTACTTATTTAATGAATCAAGTTTATAGCAGAAAAGCAAACAGAAGATTCTAAATACTGACTCTATGGCACAGCTTCCCAAGCAAGTCAGGTAACTGGGAGTTAGGTAAGTCTAGTATTTTCCCTTAAACTCCGGGTTTGCATGGACCTTCCCAGACAGCAAGCAGGCCTCCAGCCTTCATTTTTAGAGGATCCCTAAAAGTCTGAATCCTGCCTTTACTTACTAGATCCTACTTTAAATATCACTAGCTAGCGCCTTATAAATAAGGGGCTGCTTAGTTTGTGGTGCTATTATTACAGGGATCATTATGACTTGGATTAGTTCAGGAAGGTAGTAGCTGATTATTCCTGGCTAGTCATCTCTCCTGTGAGCTTGTGTATTAAGGAGCTGATCGACAACAACATTCATAACCCATGTTAACAGTCTATATGTTATACCCACTGGTCTCCAAGGAAGTGTTACCTTTAGTGGCCTAGCCTCTCTTAATTGCTCTGTTTATGTTGTGGTTCCAAGTCTTAATAAGCCCTGAGGGCTATACCTGTTGAACTGGTCAAACAGGACTTTCTAAAAGCGACACCATGTTTTATTTAATTCTTCAGGACAATGACTAGCATGAGATCCTAAGGGCTGTGTGGAATTAGGGTTACCATATTTAAAAAATAAAAAAAGAGGACACTCCATGGGCCCCGGCCCTGCCCCTTTACC
>NW_020664544.1:506390-687191 GCF_002925995.2 Terrapene triunguis
CTCGGCTCTTAAACAGAGCCGAAGAGTCAGGGGAGGAGCACAGCAGCCGCGGGAGGGGAAGTGCCCGGCCGGCGGTATTTTTCCCGGACATGTTCAGCTTTTTGGCAATTCCCCCCGGACGGGGGTTTGATTACCAAAAAGCCGGACATGTCCGGAAAAAAACGGACGTATGGTAACCCTAGTGGAATGCAACATGGATTCTACCATGGGAGTCTCCCAATGGAAAGAGTGAGAATCCCTAAACTACTCCAACCCTTGTGAAAGCTAAGATTATTTAAAATCAGATTGGACAACCCTTGTAAATGTTTAACAGGGAACAATCCAGCTTTGACAAGGGATAGAGCAGTTGTAACTTTCAATGTGGACCACATTTCAGGAACTGTAGTGGCTTCTTGATATTTAGAAGCCAAGTGCCATCTGCTTTAAGGAAACCAGATTAACCAGACCTATACTTGTAAGAAACAAAATCCTCCCCCCATCTCCCACGGTGTCTCACAAACCTTTGAGAGGACAAAGATCCAAGGAAACACTTACTGATTCCAAGTAGCTAGTAAACCACTCTGGAGGCTTTTCATTGGTCCCTTCAGATTCGTTTTGATCTAGCTTTTTCTGTAGAACCAAAAATAAATTGCAAACCTTAAATACATAATTTCCTTGTATGTATCTCCAATTAATTTGGGATTAAGCAGCAAAAACACCAAGTCCAAATACATACCCCACACACCCACCCATGAACAGCTAGGAAAGTTCAGAACATATTCCCCTCAAACACCTTTCACCATAAACAGAGTTTCAGTCTCCTAGAAGAACACTGGAAGCCACATAAGCAAGCCACTGTCTGCATAGACTAAGTTTACTGAAAGCTTCCTCCATTATTAGCATTAGATGCAAAATTACACACTGAAAGCTAGAGAAAATTATTTGAGAGCAGCTAGTTTGTAGCTGAGAATTACAGAGGGAATCAAGTTTCAGAGTGGTAGCCGAATTAGTCTGTATCAGCAAAAACAAGGAGGAGTCCTTGTGGCACCTTAGAAACTAACAAATTTATTTGGGCATAAGCTTTCATGGGCTAGAACCCACTTCATTAAAGCTTTAGGAATCTAACAATCACACCTCTTATAACGTTTAAGACTCTGTCCTCGACATTAAGGATTCCTTCATCCTAATATTGGACCAAACAAATCTCCCCTCAGTTACATCCAATCAACTTTACTGATTTCAGTGGGTTTGAACAGGTGCGACCGAGAGGCAAAATTTTGACTCAAACCTTCATCTCGTGTACAGGTAGATGACTACCAGCCTGCAATAATATGCTATCAAGTGAAACATTTCAGAATCATTTGTTTTGAACAATACAGCTCTGTATCCTACCTGTGCTGTGGTTTCCCTTTCAGCCTTTAAGTCCTGCCCTAAGGCCTGAGCAAGCATGGAATAGTGTGAGAGAGGTCTCTTTCCATCTTTGGGAATGGACAGTTTTTCTATCCCAGCTTCTTCACAGACTTGCGTGGAACAGGAATGCGAAGTTTCACTTGGAAAGGAGTTTACTTGATACACTTTCATTTGGAGCTGATTTCCTTGTGTAACTGCAATCTAAGTAAACAGTGCATGATACATACACTTTCCATTCTCGCCATTTCACAAGCAACAAGCAAGTTTTCCTGCAGAGACATATACTACAATGGTATGACAGAAAAGCCAAAAAAGCAAGTGACATGCCAGATTACAGTCAGCTGGTCTCTATTACCAAATAAAATCATAAGAAAGTCATAATATAAATGGAAGGGAAAGTAGACAGAGCTTCTCTAGGTTTTGCTAAATCCACAACAGAGCAGTTTATCTGACCTGATAAACAGGATGACTATGAAAAACTTTAGCCCCGGAGCTGTCAGGAGATTACTTCACAGTTCTTTTGTTCTTGAATATTTAAACATTATTTCAAGAACAGAAATTCAAAACTGAACCAAGTGATGAAAGGATTTTTCTTGTGCTAGTTACACAGCAAGTGGTTTACAGTTTACAGCTGCTCTAACAAATTAACCTTAGGTACAGCAGCTGAGCTCACCACCACTGTAGTTTACATTACTCAGGAATGCAGGACTGGACCTTGTATGTGGTAAGGCCTTTAAGAGTCTGCAAGACCAAGCTTTGGAGTCCCTTTTACATTCTCTGAATATTGTTTTGTTTTTTAAGATGGGAAACGTTTGGGAAGTCAGTGTAACAATATTTTGGCCTGGAAGAATTATTCTAATAAAGTCTTCAAACTAGCATCTAAAACTAGGCAACTTTATAACCAGGTTGTTCTGATTCCCCACGTGCCTGAGAAAAATCCAGCACTACGTGGATTTCCATTATAGAGATTTTTGAAGATATCAGAAAAAGTTACAGGGACCAGTTACCTTCAGAGCTTCTTCATATTCCTCTAAAAGAAAAAAGAAGAAATGTGTGACTATTTCCATGTCCCAGACATAACATGGTGCTCTTCCTCAGGGACTCAATAGCATTTAAAGGGCCTTCTGCAATTTACAAAAGTAGCACAAAAGACAGTATATGCACCTGCAGACTGGCAATGTAACATTCCTCCCTTCATTTCTACCCATTTCTCATAATTCCCATACAACCAGCCAATGGATGACAAAAAAACCCCTTAGAACTCTGCAGAAGACCTGAGCGTCAGGACCTACCCGGGTAGAAATTCATGACATCAGTAGCCTTGACGGACCAAACAGCCCTTCATTTGTGAAGAGCTTGGGTGACGAACATGATAAAGTCAGCATCCAGCACCCAAGCATGGATTCCCCGTCCAGGGAACTTTAGGGGGAAGAATGATCAGATGCCACTCACACAAAACAAAAGCAGGACAATTCCATGAGGGTGACAGAACTAGCCAACACTCCACAGGCTTTTTAATAACTACAATTTAAAAACCATCTCTCTACATAGCTTCCAGCAAAGCTCAGAAGTCAGGGAGACAACAGAAGGATGGTTAAAAGGGGAGTCTTAAGAATAGCAGTGCTATAGATTTTCAGAAGCCCAGACCTTCCCTCTTCGCCACTGAGATGCCCTGTCTTGGCACTGCCTAGCAGTACCACGTTTCCCCAGAAATCTAAGCAGTGCTATTCTTTTACTGAAAATAATAAACCAAGTATGAAAAGCAAAGTAATACCTTACCTTCGCTATTGACAGAGACCTGTGAAGAGAAATAATAGTGAACAAAAGCCCCCACATCATTAATATTTCCTATTACTACGCCCCATATGTTCCAACTACATTTGAAAATTTATTCAAATAAAATTATTTCTTATTCTGAATTTCAGAAACTGTCTTACTTCTGTTACCTCATCCTCATCTCCACCCAGGTGTTATTTCATCCTGCTGCATCTTGTTATTAACCTAGATTGTATGGTCTTTTTACTAGATATGTATACCAATCCCCAACTGAGGCCTCGAGACACAACCCTGTCTACTAGAAGCAAGTTGGAGAAGATTCCATCCGTGTCTTTGGGCCATTGACAGAAACAATCACACGAGCAGGGTCTGACCTATTACCTTTCAAGGTGTAATGCTCAACTGAATTAGACACAAGCCAGCCCCATCTCCTACAGTTTGCCTGATTAGTAAGTGTGCACAGAAAAGTTACTAATCTGTCGCATAAGAGAGATCCTATTTCATCACTACAGACTGTTGATTCTGAAGATCCTGGGCAATGAGTCATCAGTTAGCATTTCTGAATGAAGTTTAACAAAGAGAGTAGCTAGTCTTCATAGGTGTGCCTTAAAACATAAAGGGAGACTCCATTCCTGTAATCTTTTTCTCCAGACAACACAATACTGATCTGTTTGCTAAAGTAAGGTACCAGAAAGGGCTCTCCTCAAAGCTTCCAGAAGTGTTGGCTTTTCTCCCAGCATACAAGAAGAGCTGTGAGTTATCCAACAGGGGCAGTGTTCAGGAGCTATCTAAGAGTTTTATTGTGATCTAAACCTCTAACTATATATTGAGAGGCAGGTGAGTGAGTCAGGTTATGCCATGCAGGAAGTTACCCAAAAAGAACAATTACAAGTAGGCAATTTACTCACTCAGGATGGAAGCATCACTTCATAGAGACCATGGAGTTTGAATAAGACATGCAAAGAATTTGAATGCTTCACGTCATAGTAATAAACCTAAATTTTCCATGAGAAATGGCATGGACTAAGTAGCTAGGGCTTTGCAGTGGCTGACAACACAAGTAGCTACAACCCTGTGAGTCTTCAGGAACAGGAACATCCCTCCCACATAACAGCATGGAACGACTACAGGTTTTCAGTAGGCCATGGGAGATGGCAACAGGACAGCAGTTTTCCATCTTTTTTAAAAAGGAACATCTCATTTTACAAGAGGGGAAACCAGCAAAGTGAATCCTGCATGTGGAGCTGCAGCGTTCCAAAAGGAGTTAACTCTAACCTGTCCAACACAACACACACCATTTGCCTGAACAACCAGCTAGAAACCGTCAACTGGTTACTGGCCTCACAGTAATGTGGGGGGGGGGGGGAGAGGGGAGACACACACACACAACAGGAATCACTAACATAAGTACCTCATCATTATCCTCATCCATGTATTTGATCTGTATGTTGTTTAGATCAAATGAAACTTTCACCTGCAAGTAAAAATAAAGAGAGTGAGACAGAAACATGGTAGTTCTCAGCTAGTCAGTTATTAATAGGGGAGATGGTTAAACTCTCTCCCCTCCCATTGTCTCTCATTTGAGATCAATTAAGTGTTATTAAATCCATTTTTCTGCAGTCACATTACATCCCTCTCTCTGCCTTTCCTTTAGGCCTTACACAATTTAAATACCTATCATGACCAAGGGCAATACTCCCCTTTGATCCCTTCTTCCTTAGTTAATATGCACCTAAACCCAAGCTTCATTTAGCAACCTTTCCACTGAAATGGGATTTACACAAGGTTAATGGTCCTATTCTGTGTAAACACCCTGCAATAAAGAAAGGCTGAGGCAAACTATTCTTAAGCACCTGCACTTTTACACAAACAAGCAATCAGGAGACAGTTTACTCATGTGAAGAGCCTTTTTTTCCACATACCTGCTTCACTTGTCCCCTTGGGTTTTCAGATACTAAAGCTACACAAGCACTCAGAGTGAAGTACCTTACTCCTGCATTACCCACTGCCTGATACTCTGCTCCGTGGGACCGCACAGAATCTCTAACTTCATGTGTTTCAGATTCAGGAAAATGGTTCGATGCAGCCATTCTGTATTTTGCATTCGCCCTGAATGGCTCCAAATGAGCCATAAACACTGGCAGATGTTTCCTACTGTGATAAGTCTTTGAGGGCCATGTATGTTTTCGCAATTATGAAATTTACATAAGCAAACAATCCTTTACTTTCCCCAAGCAGATTCAAATCTCTCTACTTGACACAAGGAAGAATTACATATGGGCCAGGTTTCTGCAATTCTGAACCTAGTAGAGACAACCCGTGGGGATGGAAGACAAGTGAAAGCTGAGTTTCTTATACAGTAGTTTCCTGAGAAATTGAGCAACTCCCCAGTGTAATAACTACAATCAGTGTAGCGTATCAGGACAATAAATGCAGTTGTCCCCAGTAATATACTCCAGAATCAGCACCTTTGAAAAGTGGTCTCAGCACTCCTAATAGAATCCTTCTCTGCAGGTTTATCATTGCAGATAATTTATAGATAAAATGGCAAAGCTCCCAGTTGAGAAACTGCAACACAATGTTTTGGAGCATCTGCCCCAGCACTCAAGTATCTCATTGGAGCTATAGGAAGCACTGCAATTGACTTATGTCCCTCACCCCCAGTGTGAGTAGGAAATGGGAGTACAGACCAGATGGTCCTGTCCTTTTCTGCCCTTTAGAAACATCTGAATAGCTTGTCATGCCAATACAGTATTTTAAATCTGAACTACAACTCCTCCCAGAACATTAAAGTGCAGCTCTCAAGGGAGTGAGTGCTGTTCAGTTCCTGAATACAAGGATGAGAGCTGTGAAGCAGGGCCCTCTCCCAAGATGTATCATTCAAAGATAATAGCCAAGTCTTAGATAGTGATGGAAAGTAGAGATATAAGTAGAGATAACTGCCCATTATGTCAAGATGCATCTTTGTGAGGGTATGAACAGAAGAATAAACAAACAAAAACAGGAAAAAGATGGGGAGTTACTGCAGGTGGAAACGAATTTGGTGCATTATTTCTGCTATGGCTAATGGAATTGTGAACTCTCCCAGACAGCTATCCCAGTGAAAGAGTGTAACTAGAAAATGTTGGAAATGCAAATCCAAGCTAATACTTTTCAGCGACCAGTCACCTACCATATGATATACAGACTGGTACAAGCGACTGTATGAGTCTACACACACAGCTTATATGCAAGATAAACACTTGCATCCAAAAGGCAAACCAGTCCATAAAAAAACACTAACATAACAAGAAGCTGATAACTTATGTCAGCAATTCCACTGCACCTCAGAACAAAGATCAAGTTTCAGGAGAACCAGTCATAGCCAAGGCGGAGAACCATTAAGGTACGTCATTTCCCTATATCTATTTTGGTAGGGAAGGGAATTAAGAGGTTGAGGACTAGTCAGTGCATTTGATGGTGGAAAAAGCCTAAATTTGAATCCTTAGTAATTGTTAGTGCTGTGGAAAAGAACAGGATATGGAGACATTACCTCTTACTTTCAGATAAGCCAAATGAAAGATTCAAACTTTCACAATAAAATATAATTTCACCCAAAAACTAGCTTGCTGCAACCAATTTTAGAAAACACAATCAACGGTAAAAGGCAGCAAGATTGGTGGGGTTTAGAGAGACGAAGAGAAAAAAAACCAGATGATAGCATGATTATGACCCCCAAGGCTGAAAAGGAAAGGGAGAGAAGCTTCATTTTTAAAGTTTTCACAGATTAATCAAACATAAGAACTTCACTATGATTTTGAAATAACATAACCAAATTGGATTAGTATTCAAGGCAACTTGAGCTTTAGGTTAAGTTTACTAAGGCCATGTCTACACTGTATCAGCCATGTGCTCCTAGTGTGGACGCAGTTTATAGCAGCAAAGCTACACTTTTACCATACTGCCACCACTAAAGAAAACAAGATATACCAGTAAAAGTGCAGTTTTGCCAATATAACTGCATCTACGCTAGGGGCTTCTATGGGCACAGCTACATTAGCCAGAGATACTTCTCTTCACATCCCTGACCAACACAGCTATGCCAGCAGAAATATGTAGCATAGACGTAGCTAATAGCTTAATGAAGTCTAGAGGATCTTGTGTTTAACTGCATCAATAAAAGGAACTTTAAGAACTTCTTCACAGTGGCAATTATCTATTTTAACATTCCCTTTAATTTGCTTTTCTCAAAAGAAATACAATTGCCTATATTAAAAATAAATGTTCTTTAATTCCTAAATTTCTATGAAAGTTGGAAAGAGACAGGATAGTATACAGGATCCATGAACACAATTACAAAACTCACCATGGCTTCCACATCAGCCCAGGTAGTGTTTGATGAATCTGAAACCAGGAAACTCTGAGTCTCACCTCTAAAAGTCACACTGAGGTTTACCTGGGGCTCCATGCTGTGGGGCTATGGAAAAAGAAAGATTGTTACCCTAAAATATGTTAAGACATTTCAGGCCAAAGTCTCTTCTGTGGAAACGGAATGCAACTCCACTGACTTCACTGGAATTGAGAATTTAGTCCTTAATATTTAAGATTTGAACAGAGGTTAAAACAACAAAGGTGATCTTAACTGAAATGCCTGTACTTTTGTTTGTCCAGGAATTAACAATACTTTGCCTGTAGAAATGACACCTTTGCTCACACAAAGGACAGAGTTTTCAGCTACACCTCTACCCCGATATAACGCTGTCCCTGGGAGCCAAAAAAATCTTACCGTGTTATAGGTGAAACCGCGTTATATTGAACCTGCTTTGATCAGCCAGAGCGTGCAGCCCTGCCCCCTTGGAGCGCTGCTTTACCGCGTTATAGCCAAATTCGTGTTATATTGGGTCGCGTTATATCGGGGTAGAGGTGTATTTCTCTTCACAAATTAGCCATCCAACAGAGACTTCAACTGGAGTCTTGGCTCCATGTCAATACTGGAAATTTGCTACACCTCTTCCAACAACTGTTTACATTGCAACTTAGAGTCAGGTGACTAGCAGCAATTCCTTCCCTCAGTCCTGAAGGGGCTAGAATGTATTCATGATTGATCACACAGCTGAGTGAGGGCATCACTGCCATTTCAGGCAATCTCCACACAGCTTTTCTCTGTGCTTTAGGTAACCAAGCTTTTCTGGCACTCTGTTTTTTAGTCAATACATTTGTGAGAAGCAGGAAACAATAACTAGATTTTGCAGAACCTGCATTAACCCCATTGCTGCTAACCTTAGAGCATCAGGCAAGGCCGCTTGTGGTCCAGGGGTCCGCTCCCAGGCCATATCTCCAGAGGAAGCTGCCCTACAGCTGATGCCAGCTGTGAGAGGGCTGCCCAACTCCTCGATAGGATTTCAAGCCAAGGCCATTCCTTTCAAACTTGGATGCCCAGAACCCAGCTTTCAGGAGCTGAACGGTCTCTGGGATAACAGCTACCAGAGCTCAGCACCCATGCAAGGCAGAGTGGGTGCCTGACTCCAGGGGTGGGATTTGCTGCCTGTGGCCATAACGCAGGCCCGCAGGGTGGCCAGACCGAGAGTGCAGTGCCTTGTCCGTGCCTGGGGGCTGAAAGCGGCAACGGGCCATGTCATAACTATAAAGGGAAGGGTAACAGCTCTCCTGTGTACAGTACTATAAAATCCCTCCTGGCCAGAGACTCCAAAATCCTTTTATCTGTAAAGGGTTAAGAAGCTCAGGTAACCTGGCTGACACCTGACCCAAAGGACCAATAAGGGGACAAAATACGTTCAAATCTTGGGGGGGAGGCTTTTGTTTGTGCTCTTTGTTTTGGAGGTTGTTCGCTCTTGGGACTGAGAGGGACCAGACATCAATCCAGGTTCTCCAAATCTTTCTGAACAAGTCTCTCATATTTCAAACTTGTAAGTAAACAGCCAGGCAAGGCGTGTTAGTTTTACTTTGTTTTCTCAACTTGTAAATGTACCTTTTACTAGAGTGTTTATCTCTGTTTGCTGTAACTTTGAACCTAAGGCTAGAGGGGGGTCCTCTGAGCTCTTTAAGTTTGATTACCCTGTAAAGTTATTTTCCATCCTGATTTTACAGAGATGATTTTTACCTTTTTATTTAATTAAAAGTCTTCTTTTTAAGAACCTGATTGATTTTTCCTTGTTTTGAGATCCAAGGGGGTTGGATCTTGATCAACCAAGAGTTGGTGGGAGAAAGGAGGGGGATGGTTAATTTCCCCTTGTTTTAAGATCCAAGGGGTTTGGATCTTGATCTACCAGGAGTTGGTGGGAGAAAGGAGGGGGATGGTTAATTTCTCCTTGTTTTAAGATCCAAGGGGTTTGGATCTGTATTCACCAGGAAATTGGTGAAGGTCTCTCAAGGCTACCCAGGGAAGGGAATTAGCTTTGGGAATGGTGGCAGCGGACCAGATCTAAGCTGGTAGTTAAGCTTAGAAGTTTTCATGCAGGCCCCCACATTTGTACCCTAAAGTTCAAAGTGGGGAAGCAGCCTTGACAGGCCAGGTAGAGCGTACAGAGTCAGCTAGGGGGCAGAGGATCAGGCCAGGCAGAGGGCACGGGGCAGAGCTGGCCAGGCCCAGAGTGCGCGCCCAGCGGGGGAGCGGGGGGCGGTGACCGGGCCGGGCCCCGGGGCCGGTGGGGGATCGGGGGGCTGGGACCGGGGCGGACTGTGACGCTGCCACTCGAGATGCACACACAGCCCGGGAGCCTGCCCCGAGGGAGGCTTGTGACCTGCCCCCGAGCCCGGCGGGCGGATCGCGGAGCGGGCTCGGAGTTCATGGGTCTGCCCCGGGGTCGGGCAGGGGGCCCCGGGGGAAGTCACACCACCGCTGGGGGTCCTTACCCGCCTGAGGCCGGTCCCGGCAGGGAAGGGGGGCGGTTCAGCGGTACCCTGGGCAGGGGGCGGCTCCAGGCGCCGCTCGCTCCTCACTGTTGTGATAGAGGATCCTAACATGGCGGATTCACCTCATCTGGCCCGCACCATTTACCGCCACCCGATTGGTCTGCGCGCCTGCCACTCACAGCCTCCCTGCTTTGGATTGGTGGAGTGGGTGGAGCCACGTTTCTGGGGACCACAACAATAAACAAGAGGGGAGAGGGAGGCTGGATCCGGGGCAGAGCGGTTCCCAACACCCTCCACTTCCGGGGTGAACTACCGCCGCCGGCATGCAGCCCCCTTAGGACGGCAATTCCCGGCATGCACAGCGTCGTCGCCGTAAGTTTCAGCGCCCGACGTTCCCCGCCTCACCCGGAACCACAACTCCCAGCATGCCTCACTCTGGCTACTACAGTTCCCAGCATACACCGCTCCCCAGAGGGCCCGGCGTGTGCAGTGCACGCTGGGAGTCGTAGTCCCTGTCGGGGCGGCGTGTACCTCCTACGCTGGGCCTGGCTCCAAACATTGCCCCGCTCGGTGAGGGGATCCAGGCCTCGCCGCTCGCTTTCCGCCCGTGACGGAATAAACAAGCCCAAAGGTCACATGGGGCAGCACAGCCAATCAGGTGTTCTCCTACCCTAAGTGCCCCTCACGTCCGGGTGCGCGAACAGTCAGGTGGCTGTAGTGGAGCCAATACGGAGAAACTCTTCTCCCCATGTGACCCGAACTCGGCTGTGTGATTGGCTCCGTGGGTGCGGTGGTTTCCTAGGTGATGGAAAGGGCGCGAAATACCTTCAGATCGAGTGAGGCGCTTGGCGAGTGAGGGCGCGAGAGGGATGGGGGCGGGTGTCAGGGCCGGCGGGGAAAGGAGGGGATGGGGGAGGGGGGGAGAGGAAATGTATGGGGCCGGGCCTGGGGGGCGGGCCCTAAGCTGGCAGGGCTCGCCGATGGGGCAGGACGGGGGAAGGGGTTAGGCCTTAAACTGGCATAGCTCGGGGGTGGGGTAGGGCCCCAAGCTGGCATAGCTCGGGGGTGGGAGTGCATGTGTGGGGTAGGCCTTAAGCTAGTAGAGGTGGGGCAGGGCAGGGCCTGGGCGGGTTAGGCCCTAAATTGGCAGGGTTCAGGTGTGGGATAGGTTCCTAAGCTGGTAAGGCTTGGGGGTGGGGGTGCATGTGTGGGGCAGGATGAGGGGGTAGGCCCTAAACTGCCAGGGCTTGTGGGTGGGACAGGCCTTGGGGTGCAGGCCCTAAACTGTCAGGGTTTGGGGATGGGGGTGCATGTGTGGGGCAGGGCCCTGGTGTGTGTGGGGGGGGTAGAGCCCTAAACGGACAAGGTTTAGGGGTGGGTGGGGGTTCAAGGCAGGACCTCTGGGGATTAGGGGCCAAGCTGATGTAAAGGGTAGGCTTGATTCTGGCAAGGTTTAGGGTGGGGGACATGTGTGGTGCAGGATCTGTAGGGATAAGCCCTAAGCTGACAAGGTTTGGGGGTAAGGGGCATGGTGTGACAGGGCCCGGGGCGTGGGGTGCAGTGAGTAGGAGCAGGAGAGAGCTCTGGCTGGGGGAACCATTACACTCTCTTGGTTTGGCTGCCTGGGCCTATTGTTTGTCTGAGGAGGACCCCCACTGTTGTGGTTCTGGGGTGTCAACACTCTCATTCTCTTTAAATGAGGGGCTGCTGTGATTGCCCTTGGGCTCTGCAGTTTGCTTGCCTGTCTATTCCTCCTTTCACCTGTTCTGTTTGTGAGGACAGTGCTAGGCTGTCTGCCTCTTGCTCTCTCGGTTTCAGTGTGGTTGATTCTCCCTCGGTTTTTTCTGTGTTTACTTTTGTCTTTGCTTCAGTGTAAATTTAAGACATTGCTGCCCCCACCTGTCTGAGCTTCAGAACTGAGTCTATGCAATAATCCCTTTCAAGTGAAAAATCTCATACCTGGAAACTGCCATCCTTGAATAAGGTGGCACAGAGCGTCCTTTTGGTTCAAAATCTAGATCTGATCGTTCAGGCTAACACTAATCCGAGCTTCTGCAAGTGCCACCTGCTTTTGCTGCTGAGTGCTCACTGTGACTATATCATGTTTTGTTTCTGGTCTCCAACTGCACATCTTTTGAATAGCCCATACTTGTAAGATTTAAACTGAGTTCAATCAATTTTGATTTGTGTACTCTTGCCCTGATACCCACAACTCCAAAAGCTGATTTTATTCCTTGTGTGATCTAATAGGTTTTCCAGATTCCGAGTCTACTATGTCAGCCAAGAGGGTATAAGATTTCTCATTCTGCAGACGTATGATGTGCATTGCCACTTGCTCAGCTACAGACGACCTATACTGGAATCATCAGCAAACTGCAATAAAGGTAGCATTAATTATGTTTTTCTCCCATTAGAATCTTTGCAGTGGCCTCTCTAAAGTATTTCACTATGTAGGTATTTAATTTAAAAAAAAAACTTTGTAGAAGGGTGGTGCCCAGAAGCCACACCTGAGACGAGGACCCTATTATGCTAGGCACAGTGTTTACACATTGTAAGAGACAGTACCTACTCTGAAGAGCTTATGGTCCAGATGCTCAAATAATGGGGAGGGGTAACAGGCACACAGAGGTGAAGATCCATTTTGTACTTCCTTGCATTTCATGTGAGCAGCAGAGCAGTTATGTACACATAGGGAATCATTTCTAAAGATTTTATGCCAGTGGCTAAAGGGACTACCATTCAGACAAGTTCTCATGTTTTCTGCAAGTTAATGTAAGAAATATTAAATGTTTTATGTAAATCTATTTAGCTTTTCATTAGTTCTGGAAACTGTTCATGTGCAAGGCCCCGATCCTGGAAGCATGAGTCAGTGGAGCTCAGGATTGGCCCTCCTCACAACTAAGGGTATGTCTACACTGCACTTTCCTCGGTAAAACTTTTGTCAGTCAAGGGTGTGAAAAAAACACACACCCCTGACCGACAAAATGTTTACTGATGAAAAGCGCTTGTGTGGACAGCGCTTTGTCAGTGGGAGACGCTCTCCCGCCCACAAAGCTACCGCCCTTTGTTGGGGGTGGTTTTATTTTGTCGGCAGGAGAGCTCTCTCCTGCCGACAAAGAGCAGCTACACTGCGTACCTTACAGCAGTATGGCTGTAGTGGCACAGTTGTGCCGCTGTAATGTGCACAGTGTAGGCATAGCCTAAGATACTTGTGTCTGCCCTATCCATTTCCTGCTTTGAATATTACAACCTCCTCTTCTTGGCGTGCACCTCACCCATTTCTCTTCTGTCCAAAATTCAGTTGACAAAATAATTTCCTTGTTAGCTGCTATAACAGCATTTTCCCCACAACCCTGAAAGCCCTGCACTTGTTCACCAACCCTCTGCATATTAAGGTCAAATTCTGGCCTTCAAGACTATGAGATTCAGTTCCTCCCTATATCTTTAATATAGTCTACTTTCATGTCCTCATCTGTTCTGTCCACCAGTGATGCCAGCTTTTGACTTCTCACATAAATCTCTGCTGTTTTCTATGCTGCCTTCTGTATCTAGAAAACTCTGCTGAAGCCTATTCGCTAAGGCATCACCCTCACTGCATTCAGGTCCCTCCTAAAGACTCACATCTGCCTCAAAGAAGTAAACTAATTCATATTTTAAATGAAAGCTTGAAAAAAAATTTGTTCATCAAGAAGTGTACATGAGTTTGCTGAGTCGCCATATGATCTTATTTCTGTTACTTTCCCCACGCTACTCTATTCCTCTAGTTTGTGGTCACCTTGTAATGTTAAGTCTATATTCTCGATTGTAAACTCTTTAGAGCAAGGATCCATCAAATTCTCTGAGGAGCCTAATACATGCTACATAGTACATGTGAATGTAGTAATGTTCACATTGCAGGCAAATGTGAATGAGATACTGTGTACCAGAATACATTTCTTTTTTGTAGATTGTGTTTGGAATTGAGGAATGGACTCGTCTGTGGCTGCCATTGGAGATGTGCAAAATGTGCTTTTGGCTATGCAGAAGAACTTGGAGTGCCCAATATGGTATGTCAGGGGAATAATCTGGACTTCATACTGCACCGGGGTGGGCAAACTTTTTGGCTTGAGGGCCACAGCGGGGTTCCGAAACTGTATGGAGGGCTGGGTAGGGAAGGCTGTGCTTCCCCAAACAGCCTGGTCCCCGCCCCCTATCTGCCCCTCCCACTTCCGGCCCCTCAGACTGCCCTCCTCAGAACCCCGGACCCATCCAGCCCCCCCTGCTCCTTGTCTCCTGACCGTCCCCTCCCAGGACCCCCCCCAACCGCCATGCCCCCGGGACCCCCCATCCAAACCCCCCGTCCCCTGACTGCCCTTACCCACACCCCTGACAGGCTCCCCGGGACTCCCACGCCTATCCAACCGCTCCCTGTCCCCTGACTGCCACCGGGGATCCTCTGCCCCTTATCTAACCCCCCTACTCCCCACCCCCTTACCATGCCTCTCAGAACACCAGGACTGGCTGCTGTGCCGCCCGGCCGGAACCAGCCACGCTGCCGCGCAGTCTAGAGCAGCGGGGCAGGCCAACAGCTCTCGCAGTCATGCTGCCCGGCAGGAGCTTGCAGCAGAGCACTGGCAGCACGGCAAGCTGAGGCTGCGGGTGGGGGGAGACAGCAGAGGAGGGGCCGGGGGCTAGCCTCCCTGGCTGGAGCTCAAGGGCCAGGCAGGACGGTCCCGCGGGCCACAGTTTGCTCATCGCAGTGAATTATGACAAATTGTTTACTCTTTTTTTTTCTTGTATTCAAACACTACTTACTGTATGCACAGCCACAGCTGGGGCCATTTGGAAAATGAATATTTGGGTTTTGTGAGGTCCACGCTTTCTGTAGCTCAGAGAGCTTATTGAGAAAATACTTGCATCTGCTCAGATCTAAGCATGAAGAGTTAAAAACAGCACCTGGATACATAAATTCAGAAATTCTTGATGAATTTAGGACAGACTCTTAATTTCTAAGAACCACATATGTGGTAGATTTTTGCATTTAATAGCAAATAATTCAGGGATGAAAGGTCTGAGTTGAGTTTTAAACAAGCTTAACATCCAGCTTTTGCCCCAGTGACTAGAAAATGACTTGGCCTAACTGCAGTGGACATGTTCTAGTGTGATCTCTTTCATTGTAAAGCCACAGTGTAGAAGACTCTCTATTCTTTATGACTAGTCAAATGTCATTGTACTACCTCTTCTGGAGCATTTAGGGTGTAATAATGCTGGTGCTTCTTTGGTAAATCTCTGAATCACTGCATGATTTGTTACAATGACAATAAATAGTGAACCATTTGAGAGCGGCAAAAATTAAAAGGTCATAATTACTCAGAGAGAAAATATAATCCAACACAGTTGTCAAGGTTTTGCTTTCAGGTTTGCCTGGTGCACATTTTCTACCATGTTCTGTTTCCCATATGTGTGTGGAGCTCCCTAAGGGACAGTAGAATATCTTGTGTGAGGCGAGAGTTTTGTCCAGTGCAACTTTCACCTCTCATTGATGGGAGAACTCTGAGAGGCAACATGGATTTGATTCTTAAAGCTAACAGCATATTTGCTAAATAATAAACCATGGAAAAATGCATAGTCTAACTTAAGAACCACTATGCTAGAGAAGCAGTAGATGGCAATATTAAAAAATACTTCTGGGATTTTACAACACTTACTAACCTCTCATGGTAGTAATTTATAAAGTGAGCAAAAAACTATGGATACTGTGGAAGTTGGGCCCATTTATTTTGCATTTTCATGAGAATCTAAGTCATAAAAGTGTAATGTTCTTTCTTTATTACTCTAGCAAATTATCAATTTTAAAAGTTAGGAGACTCATAAAAATTAAGGATGCAGGAATGAGAGTTAATGCTGATGCTGCTTTTTTGGCTACTATTGCTGTAGATTTTGGTATTAGCAATTATTATTTAGACTGTTTTGCAGCAGAAACTGCTTTATTTGCTTTGACCAAGTAAAAGTCATTTTGATGTGGCCTTTTAATTGGAGTCATTGTGGTACTTGGCAAAGTTTATATAGCATGTTTTTCTTCTCTACATTATTCACTGAGGTTCATTGAGCTGAAATCCATTTCTGTGGCAGCTGTTGAAGAAGAATGGTAGCAGTGAACAAAAAATACTTAGCCTGTTCTTACATGCTGCTAATTTCTGAGATTCTGGGATTCTGAATGATCTGTCCTCCTGATGTGGATACAAGAACTGTGAAACCCTTAAGGGTTTCGCAACATGACTCGGCCTGTTAACACCATGCTTGCCTAGATGTATGACATTTTATCTAAATAAAGGGGAATTTTTCCACATGTTGAAGGTAGGTTGTACTTGCTGATTTTAAGATGGCTAAAGCATGGAAACTGTTCAAGTAAATCCATTAGGAGCATATCTCAAAACCACAACAACAAAGGATTCAGGGTCAAAAGTGAGTTAATATTTTGAAGCCATTCCTGTCTAACATGTTTTAAGAACAGCTGAAAGAGTTAAAATGACTCAAGCCAAGTTATTTACTGAATGTTTCTTTCTGCACCAGGTGGATTTTTGCTACTGTAATTCCCTACTGCATGTATTCGTTTTATTTTTGTACCGAGGCTAGAACAGATTTGACTGTTTTGACCTTGTCTGCCCATGCTCACAAGAAATGTACGATTCCACCTGGTGTGCCATAACTTGGTTTTGAAAGGTAGAGGAAATGGAATTTAACTGTTATACTAAAAATCACAGTGTGGCAAAGGACTATCCCCAGTGGAATAGTTTTTCTAATCCCTTTCTGGTTTTCTTTTGTTCTTACTTATTTCCCTCTGTCCTGCTTAGAAACTTATTTCATATCTTCCCTCTAGTGATGGTTGCTTGTGGGTGGGAGTGGGGGAGGGAAAAGGTGGGTTGGTGGTAGGAGATCTTTGAAGTCCTTACTTCCTATTAAAACATAGTGTGTATTGGATTTTTGGATGGAAAACGGGGGGGCTTGGTAATATCATTCACTGATTGGGCAGGTCCTGTCTTTATGAACCTTCACCAATCCAAAGATGGGTGTGTGAATGTTCATTATGAAACATGTCCTCCTGAAAAATAAGATGCTGAACACAGTGCGATGAGCCATTTTAGTAAAACATGTGGCAGAGGAGAAAGTGTCTCTCTTAGCCTGTTAGTGTTTGTAAAACAAACTACAAGAATGGTTTCAATCCTGTTTGTTTGTTTGTTTATTTATTTTGTGTTGAAATTTTCCTGTGTTCTGAGTTTGTTTGCAGGATGTCTGCCTGGTTTGGGTTATAATTACTGTGCTGGAATGTAATTATTCCAGTTCTGTGATATTAGATGAGCATGTGGTACCCTAGCTAGAACTTGCTTCCCAGTAACATTGATTTCTGCTCTATGTGCTGTATCTCAAAAAGCAGTAGGGTTGTATCCAAGCAGGAATTGTCTGTCTGCTTCAGAGCTTTGAGTTAATCTAGCTAAGACATGAGAACCCTCATAATCATAGTGCACATTTTGAGGAGTTTCCAGCATGATGCAGTCTCTATTAATTAAAGTTGCACAACTGTACTATTCAGTGCACAGTTTAGGGGTGCTTCTAAGTAGCATCTGCAAGTCACATGTACTAGGAGATTGGGTCCCATCTTAACAGGCTAGAGGAATGCTGTCTAGGGAATGAAGCTGTTGGCCCTCTGGAAACTACAACCAGTATGGAATGTGGCAACCCATCTCCCCAGCAACATGAGCTCCTGCAAACACATCAAATTTGTCTTCTGCTCTCTTCAGGGGCTCACTATATACACCTCTACCCCAATATAACATGAATTCGGATATAATGCGGTAAAGCAGCGCTCCGGTTGGGCGGGGCTGCGCACTCCGGCGGATCAAAGCAAGTTCGATATAACGTGGTTTCACCTATAACATGGTAAGATTTTTTTGGCTCCCGAGGATAGCGTTATATCGGGGTAGAGGTGTACTACTATGTCAATTCAAGGACTCAGTCCTTATCTTCAAGACACTAAATGGTTTGAGTCCAGGATATTTAAAAGATCCCTAAAACTCTAGGATGAGGACTGCAGATGAAAGCGCTACTTCTCTGGTGAAGGAGACAGAACTTTCACAGAGGGGGTCTATCCAAGACTGGAACAGACTCCCACAGGGACTAAGAACTACCACAGCCATCTCCCGCTTCTGCTCTAAATGCAAGATTCACATCTTTGACCTTGCTTTTGCTAATGTAAACACACAGCACAATGTACATATATTAAATTGATATAAATAAATATTTTTTAAAAATAGAATAAACCACTCCCCACACACAGTTTCTCACTGGGAGAAAAACAGAAAAAGAGAATCACACATGACAGATACTAATCATATCACTTAATGCACTTCTGGAAAATGATCATATTGCAGTGATGAGGGTCACATAACAACCTGAGTAGAATAGAATTGGTATAGGGAAGGCTTGTATTCCCAGTGTTTCCACAAGGGGTCAGAGTGGAAGAGGACATCTTTTGTAGCTGCAAAACAACTTGTCCCTTGCCATACTGAACTGGCATCTCCAGAAAGCATACCTTTTAGGTAGAGAGGAAGGAAGAAAGAAATGGCTTTAGAAAAACTAATACTGTGCAATAGGCTGCACAACTGGAAAAGTCAGCCACCTTGCCTGGTGCCCAAACAAAAACTATGTTGAATATAATAGCCCACCTTAACTGATTACTCTTGTTATAGTTAGTATGGCAACACCCATTTTTTCATGTCCTGTGTGTGTGTGTGTGTGTGTGTGTATATATATATATATATTCGTACTGTATTTTCTACTGCATGCATCCGATGAACTGGGTTTTAGCCCGCGAAAGCTTATGCTCAAATACATTTGTTAGTCTCCAAGGTGCCACAAGTTCTCCTCATTCTTTTTGTTGAATATTCTGCTTTTCTTGGCAAAGATTATGTATTTTTTTCTAGTTCAATGAAGTTTTTGCCTTTCTTTCTTTCTTTTTGTTGTATTGTCTTTTCAAATGTATAACAGTAAATATTTTTTTTCCTCTTTCAGTTTGGAGTTGATAAAAGAGCCAGTCTCAACAAAATGTGACCATATATTCTGCAGGTGGGCCTCCAAACTTCTTCAGCACATAGTGCTCTCTGAGCATACTCTCTCCCAGCAATGCTAATGGAGTAGACTACTTAATAAATTAATGATTAGCTATTTCAAGAGAAGAAAATCCATTCCAGCTGAGAAGTAGCTGCAGCTTCGGAGACCATTTCAGAAGCAATTTGCTCAATTTGGTTTAAACTGTAGTAATAATGTAGGTACTCAGCTTGACAGTGACAGATTTGTACAGATACGAGGTTATCCTAGCAAAGTGAAACCTATCAAAATGGGTGCAGCTTTTTAGAAAAACCAATTTCTTCTGTTAAAATATATTACCAGCATGATTTTTCCTCTTTCTTTTAATAGATTCTGTATGTTTAAACTTCTCAGCAAAAAGAAAAAAGGCCCAGCTCAGTGTCCACTGTGTAAGACTGAGGTTACCAAAAGGTAATGTACTCTGGGGACCATGGCGTTGGATAGAGAGAGAGCAGATGGAACTCTAAAACAGAAGATCCTGTTTTGTGCAAATGTCTTCGCCAATAAGGAACAAAAAATTGAAAGAGTAGAAAAATAGGAAGAATTGTCTCTTAGCGTTTTCTGTGACCATCTCCAAAACAGCTGTATGGTTCAGAATCTACTCTTAGGAAATGTTTGTGCTGTAAAATATCTCAGATTTCACCATTGTTTAACCATAGCAGGCAGTTTCTATGCTAAAGCTACATTAGAATAATTAAGTATAAAATTGTAAGGATAATGTGTACCACCTCTTGGTTTATTCTGAAGTGAATAATGCTTTAATTACAGTAATACCGGCTATAGCATCCTGGGGAATTGAGCCTCTGCTCCTTGGAAACAGTTCTTAGCACTGCCTCATTTTCCACATACCCGGTTGCATCCCCCTCCTAGCTCAGATTTCCAGGGAACTACTGGTAACTTACCCATGTCTTCCTCTTTGACACACATCTGTTGTTTTTGTTTCAGAAGTCTTCAGGAAAATCCAAGATTTAAGCAGCTAATTGAAGGGCTACTGGAAACTATCCATGCTTTTGAACTTGACACTGGAATCAAGTGTAGGTATTGCTTGTCTCCAAGGGTCTGCACTCATGGTAAACTTTTGGGTATTTGTGTCAAATTATACGGCCAATTCCATAGTCACTGTGTAAAACTCCATAGGGTGGGTTTTTCAGAAGTGCTTAGTTATTTAGGGCCGTAAGTTGTAAAGAAAGTCACCCTTTCACTTCTCAAAATCCCACCCCAGGACTTCGAGGACTGTTCTGTGTGTGGAATGACTATGGTATCAGACCATATTTTCAGTGTTCATCTGAGATATGTTTGAACTTGTTAGCTAATTTTAATTCTATAACCCTATCAAAAGTCTTATCCTGCTTCCTCTCTTTCCGCTGCCCCCAACTCCTCTTACTGTGTCTTTGCTTTCTTCTATTTTTTTTTTACTAAACTGTGATATAATGAATTTTTAGCCTAATGAGACTGAACTGTGAATCACTGCACTAATTACATTTAAATGTACTCTCTCACACAATCATGTTATTCTGATATGAAACGATCCTTTCTAGCACACTGGAACTGGTAGACTTTTAGATGCATATTTTTGTTCATGTTTTGGGATAGGGCTTTTTTATGGGAAGGTGTTTTGATATATGGAGTTGGACAGTTCCTCTCAGGTTTTTTAATTGTTTTGCATCACTTTAAAATTACTAGTTTTAGGCCCTGATCCTGCAAGCTGATCCATGTGGTCATACTGATTTGCCTGGGCGATCTGTTTTTAAGATTGGGGCTTCAGTAAATTAGTTTGTAAGGAATTTCTCATGAATCTAGGTTAGGGATAGTTTTGTAGTGTAAAATTAATGCTAGTAATTTGTTCATTGCTAGTCTTAAAATCAATAACTTTATTTTCTGGGGCTTGGAGCATTATGTACAAGATACAATTGTACATACAGAAGCTCCCCAACTTAAGCAAGGCGTTCCGTTCCAGAATGCCTTGCGTAAGTCGAGTTTTGCGTAAGTCGGGAATGTACCTTCGACAATTATGTGCAAAAAAAAAAAAAAAAGGTGCTTACGGAACTTTTTTCCGTAAGTCCGGATTTCCGTAAGTCGCGTTTGCGCAACCCGGGGAGCGTCTGTACAGGACTTCTGTTACTGTTGCAAATGATGTATTAGGGTATGTCTACACTACGAGAGTAGTTCGATTTTAGTTAAATCGAATATGTGCAATCGATATTAGAAAGTCGAACGTGTGTGTCTACACTAAGGACAGTAATTCGACTTTGTCAGTCCACACTACCAGGGAAAGCGTCGACATTGGAAGCAGTGCACTGTGGGCAGCTATCCCACAGTTCCCGCAGTCCCCGCTGCCCAGTGGAATTCTGGGTCGAGCCCCCAATGGCTTCTGGGTAAAAAATTGTGGCGAGGGTGCTTTTGGGTAACTGTCGTCATCCGTCAGTCACTACCGCCCTGCCTCCCTCCCTGAAAGCGCCGGCGGGAAATCAGTTCGCGCACTTTTTGATCAGTGACAGCGCGGACGCCACAGCACTGCGATCATGGATCCCGCTGCGACCATCGCTGCAGTTGTGGCCGTTCTCAACGCCTCGCACCTTATCATACACCTTTCCCAGAGGCAGATGCAGAGAAATCAGGCGAGGAGGCTACGGCAGCGGAGTGAGGGCCTGAAGTCGGAGAGTAGCACAGAGCTGTCAGAAACCACGACACCCAGCGCCGAGGACATCACGTTTGCAATGGGGCATGTGGATTTTGTTGAACGGCGATTCTGGGCCCGGGAAACAAGCACGGACTGGTGGGACCGCATAGTGCTTCAGGTCTGGGATGAATCCCAGTGGCTGCGAAACTTTCGCATGCGGAAGGGGACTTTCCTGGAACTTTGTGAGTTGCTGTCCCCTGCCCTGAAGCGCAAGGACACCCGCATGCGAGCAGCCCTGACTGTCCAGAAGCGAGTGGCCATAGCCCTCTGGAAGCTTGCAACGCCGGACAGCTACCGGTCAGTCGCGAACCACTTTGGCGTGGGCAAATCTACCGTGGGGGTTGTTGTCATGCAAGTAGCCAAGGCAATCGTCAAGGTACTGCTGTCAAAGGTAGTGACCCTGGGAAACGCGCAGGCCATCATAGATGGCTTCGCTGCGATGGGATTCCCAAACTGCGGTGGGGCTATAGATGGGACTCACATCCCTATCCTGGGACCGGGCCACCAGGCCAGCCAGTACATCAATAGAAAGGGGTACTTTTCAATGGTGCTGCAAGCACTGGTGGACCATCGGGGACGGTTTACAAACATCTACGTCGGAT
Source organism: Terrapene triunguis (assembly GCF_002925995.2). Taxonomy (NCBI): domain Eukaryota; kingdom Metazoa; phylum Chordata; order Testudines; family Emydidae; genus Terrapene; species Terrapene triunguis. The sequence goes on from NW_020664544.1 coordinate 528,813, forward strand.
GGCCGGGCAAGGTTCATGACGCTCGCGTGTTCAGGAACTCTGGTCTGTTTAGACGGCTGCAGGAAGGTATTTACTTCCCGGACCACAAGATAACTGTTGGGGATGTGGAGATGCCTACAGTGATCCTCGGGGACCCAGCCTACCCGCTAATGCCCTGGCTCATGAAGCCCTATACTGGCGCCCTGGACACAGAAAAAGAACTGTTCAACTACCGGCTGAGCAAGTGCAGAATGGTAGTGGAGTGTGCTTTTGGCCGTCTCAAGGGGAGATGGAGAAGCTTACTCACTCGCTGTGATCTCAGCGAAACCAATATCCCCATCGTTATTGCAGCTTGCTGTGTGCTCCACAATCTGTGTGAGAGCAAGGGGGAGACCTTTATGGCGGGGTGGGAGGTTGAGGCAAATAGCCTGGCTGCTGATTACGCCCAGCCAGACAGCCGGGCGATTAGAAGAGCCCAGCGGGACGCGCTGTGCATCCGGGAGGCTTTGAAAGCCAGTTTCAAGGCTGAGCAGGGTACCCATTGACTTTTAAGTTTGTGGACACAGAAGCTGAACTTGCCCCCGTTTCTTTACCCAGTTGCCGTCGACTATCCTCTCCAATTACATACCCCCTTCACCCCCTTCCCAAAAAATAAAATCTGTTCTGTTTTGTTCATGGACACCGTTGTCTTTATTACTGTTTTCACGGGAATGTTTTAAACCTGGGACGCAGACTGTGGCGGGGAGCGGGTTTAGGGTTGTGATGCAAATGATGCTTCTAAACTCCAGGAATGACAGGCTCCGCGATGGTGGACTGGTTGTTTCAACGGAGCCTGCCAGCCCTCCTGGCCGGGACTGCGTGTATGTGTCGGCTATGTGACTGTCTTGCAGGGGGAGGAGGGTTACAGATCCCCTGCTGCGCGGCTCTGTGATCCAGGGTAAGGACCGCTGCATAAGATCTGTAACTGCCCTCCCCCGCCACCAAGTCACAGAGCAACACCACCGCCCCCACCACACAGAACATGAAAACCACCTCCCAGACTGACCAGGATAACTAGTCACTGCACTGTATATGTGCCCTGCTGCTGCACCTGCCCCCTGCTAAAGGTGACTGTCCTGTCCAATGACCAAGGCCCTTCCCCCCCCTCCAGACAGACTCCCCTCCAAAAGAAGAGGATGGAAACAGAAATGAACAGAAACGTATTCTTTATTAACAACCGCACATGGAACGGGGGGGTGAAACTTGGACGGGGTCTTGTGTGAGGCGGGTAGGAAAGGACTTTTCAAATTTTGGGGAATGAGAGCCTTCTAGTGGTAGAGCAGTCCGCAGGGGTGGAGTGAAATTTTTCCCGGCCCCTTCCACCCCTCCGTGTTTGGACTTTGGGTGAGGGGGGTATGGGACTTGGTGGCGGGGCAGGGCAGTTACAGAGAGACTGCAGCGGGGCTCTCTCCTCCTGCCTCCGGTCCTGCAGAACATCCACAAGGCGGCGGAGCGTGTCCGTTTGCTCCCTCATTAGTCCAAGCAGCGTTTGAGTAGCCTGCCTGTCCTCCTGTCGCCACCTCTCCTCCCGTTCAATGTTTGCCCGGTGCATTTGGGACAAGTTCTCCCTCCACTGTGTCTGCTGGGCTGCCTGTGCTCGGGAGCATTCCATTAGTTCAGCAAACATGTCTTCCCGTGTCCTCTTCTTCCTCCTCCTAATGTGCGCTAGCCTCTGGGCAGATGTGGCTGTGGGAATTGGAAAAAGGGAGTGAATTCCTGAGACAGAGCAATGTATCTGTGAACAGAGAACATAGTCTTTCTCTGTGAACAAGACCATGCAGAGCACCTATCACACGCGCACTGAGGACAAGGTCGAATTTTCGGCCCTCGCCTACAGTGCCTGCGGTCTTGCTGTGGCGAGCTGAGGAGCAGGGCAGGACACCGGACTTTGTCTAGATGGCAAACATGGTAAGCCGTAGACTTGTGGCCGCTTAAAACTTTAAGAGTGGCACTGGCCTCCTTTCACATAGAAAGCAATGCGAGTCTCTGCTGGCAGCAATCCTGCAAGCATGAACTCTGGCCCTGTCCCAGCCCCTCGCGGCTGTAAACCGCGTGGCTGTAAACCGGCGGTTGCAGTTCTGTAAAGGGACGGGCAAGCAGTCCCAATACTAACTTTCCCCTACCTAATTCACAGCAGGGAGTCATGCCTGACATCACCCTCCTGAAGGTCTCCGAGAGCCAGAAGGAGAAGATGCTCCGGGACAGCCTGCAGAAACCGGGGCCATTTGCTGCACTGCTGTGCAAGGCCATGATCCCGGAGTACCTGCTGGCGTTGTGGCAGGGAAACGTGTCCTACCACGGGGGGCCTAATAAGCTGTCCCTGCCCAGGAACCTGCTGATGAGGCTTGAAAAACACCTGCAGGAGGTGTATGAGGAGTTCTCCCCGGAGGATGTCGCCTCGATCCCCGGTTACATTGACCAGTTCTTGGCTTAGGTGCCCTTGGAGGGACAAATGACTGCAGGGTTTTGGGCACTATAATCATGAAGCGGACATTGTGAGATTTTTTTAAAATGGTTCGGACTATATATTGAGGCGCCCAAAGACGGAGTAATCATGATACACTTTGCACTGATTCCCCTTTTGTTTGACTTTCCTGTTTACATGTTTTTAAGCACTTTACCCACTGTTAATATTTTCAATCTTCCTGTTTTGTTGCAAATAAATGTTTACATGTTTTAAAGCACTTTAGCTACTGTTAATATTTTAAATATGCCAGTTATGTTGTAAATAAATGTTTGGATATTTAAAACACTTACTGCTTGATCCTTCCCCTGAATCTGTGTCTGGGGTAACGGCTGGGGAGGGTTGGTAGGGGATCTCTGTCAGGGTGATGAAGAGCTCCTGGCTGTCGGGCAAATCAGCGTTGTAAGCGCTGTCTACTGCCTCGTCCTCCTCATCTCCTTCCTCCTCTTCCCCGTCCGCTGAGGAACCGGCCGCGGACAATATCCCATCCTCAGAGTCCACGGTCAGGGGTGGGGTAGTGGTGGCGGCCGCACCTAGGATGGAATGCAGTGCCTCGTAGAAACGGGATGTGTGAGGCTGGGATCCGGAGCGTCCGTTTGCCTCTTTGGTCTTCTGGTAGCCTTGTCTCAGCTCCTTGATTTTCACGCGGCACTGCGTTGCATCCCGGCTGTAGCCTCTCTCTGCCATGGCTTTAGAGATCTTCTCATAGATCTTTGCATTCCGTCTTTTGGAGCGCAGCTCGGAAAGCACGGACTCATCTCCCCACACAGCGATGAGATCCAAGACTTCCCGATCCGTCCATGCTGGGGCCCTCTTTCTATTGGATTGCACGGCCATCTCTGCTGGAGAGCTCTGCATCGTTGCCACTGCTGCCACTGCTGCTGAGCTCGCCACGGTGTCCAAACAGAAACTGCGCTTCAAACTGCCCAGACAGGAAAAGGAATTCAAATTTTCCCGGGGTGTGGCTGGTCAGAGCATCCGAGCTCGGACTGCTGTCCAGAGCGTCAACAGAGTGGTGCACTGTGGGATAGCTCCCGGAGCTATTACCGTCGATTTCCATCCACACCTAGCCTAATTCGATATGGCCATTTCGAATTTAGCGCTACTCCTCTCGTTGTGGAGGATTACAGAAATCGATTTAAGGAGGGCTCTATGTCGAACTAAATGGCTTCGTGGTGTGGACGGGTGCAGGGTTAATTCGATATAACGGCGCTAAATTCGACATAAAAGCCTAGTGTAGACCAGGCCTTAGTGTCCAGTTCGTGGTTATTTAACGGTATGGTGGAAGAAAGTTTGTTTCCTAATATTTTTCTTCTATCGTTTCTCAGTTTTAAACAGTCAGGATTTTTCTAAAAAACCTCTAGAAACCAATTCTGCTGAGCTCCTGTGGAAGGAAGGTTCCATTATCCAAAGTAAGGGCTACAGAAACAGACAAAAAAGAATTCAAGAACAAGAAAATCCTACCTTGGTAATTTTTCTCTTCTATTTATTTTTAATCTCTTTTGCATCTGGAATATCATCTGATGGCTAGTGATTTAGGAATGCAACTCTGAATTAATTTAAATGAGTCAAAATCCTTATATTGTGTTAGTTTTTAAATGACTATTTGACTGAAATAACTCTCCTTAAAGATGTTGCTTGAATAAAAGGGCTTCATTACTTTTTATTATGCAAGGTTGTAATATATTAATTATTGCTGAAATTACTGCTATGAGGTTTTTTTCTACTAATGTATAAAGGCGAATCCTAACTGAATAACTATTAAAAGGACATTGCAGACTTTAAAAAAAAAAAAATTATAAAAGAAAATTACTTGACATTGTAATAGCCTGTAATAACCTTGAAAAATAAAAACTTTTCAAATGTTGCCTTTCCACTTGCTTCAGTGTATCTCCTGTGAGAGCTCACAGTAGCATGAGTTCCTGTTGGATGTTTTTTCTACTCCTGTGCAACTGGTAATGTTGGGGGAAGAACTGATTTTTGCAGCAGAGCTTTAAAAAAAAAAGTTGTTTAGTTTGCAGTCTACCTTAACACTGGCCACTGTTTAATTTTTTGGTAGTAAAGTGGTGAATTTGAAGAAAATATTCTTGGCTATTTATAATCAAAAAGATATTTCCCAAATGGGTGGTAATTTTTTTTGAGCCTAAGCTCGTTCCCAGGACCCATTAGGACACTTGTCTGAGCTGTCAGATATTGAATATAATCCTATGCTAAATGTGGCCGAACTGTAACAGAAATGCTTTGAAATGTTAAATGACTAAAAATTACATTTCTGGTTTTACACCAGAAGAATGTCTATTAATTGCAGAATACCTCTCAAATAAATCAGTTAAAGCCACTCTCACGAACTGCACATGTTTAAGTTCTGTACAGTCTCCAGATACAAACATTCACCCTTATGCTCCATAACACATCTGACCGTCCTACAGATTATATAATTCAGCCTGACGGGCTTACTTTTGTTTTTTTGCAGTAACCACTTCCTCTGTACTCTTTTATTGGCAGGAAGCTAATGCTGGTGCCCAGGTTGCAGACAACATGGTCAGGAGGAGCTCCCTCAGAAACAAAAGGCAGAAATGTGAATCTGGTAAAGCAGTGTACATCGAATTTGGTAAGAACCCCTATGTGCAAATGTACCAATCTAAAGCGTAATAATGCTTGTATAGCACCTTCTGCCTGTGCATCGCAAAGTGTTTTACAAGCAGTTCTCTCTGTTTCATACACAAGAACAAGGGGACATTTTAATTGTATTGGGTGGGAAATTCAAAACTGATTAAATACTTTTTTCAAACAATGTGTAATTAAAATATGAAACTCACTACCACAGGCAGTCTGTGAGGCCAAGGACTTAACAAGATTCAAAAAGGATTGGATAGTTATATGTATATCAAGAATATCCAGACTTGTTAAAAATAATGATGGTAATTAAACCTTGTGCTTCAAGGCTTAGGCCAATCTCTAACTGCTAGAGATCAGGATGAGACCTAATGTTCGGGGCAGACTATCCCACATCTGCCTACTGTGGGGGTTTTGACACCTTCCTCTAAAGCAGCTGGCGCTGTCCACTGTCAGAAACAAGATACTGGACTAGGTGGACTTCAGGTCTGATTCCATATGACAGTTCCTGTGTTCCTAATTAATTTAGACTTGCACCATCCTTGGGAGTGCGGAATTCTCCACTTTTAAAAAGGAGATAAACTGAGCCATAGAAGCCTGAGCTGGGATTAGAATATAGCCAGAGCTCCCGACTTCCAGTCTCATGCTTTAGACACTAGCCAGTGCCTTCTGTATTGGGTAAAAAATTAGAAACTCAAATCAGAACTTTTCTTTCACTAGCTGGCTCTGTATAAAAAGCTTTAGTACATTGTTTTGTGCTGGGGGCAACAATGTATCTGCACAGAGAAATTACATCCAGCATAAATCGCTGGCATGATCAAGATAGCGTTCACATAGTACAAGCTGAAAGAACTTAACTGTGAAAAACACCAAGGTATAAGTGCTTATGTGAATACAGCACATTGAAACAATGACAAATCCTGGTTTGCTTTTTGAATCTTTTCAGCCAGAGTGCTAACAGCTGACTTGTTTTTTTTTTCAGGATCTGATTCTTCTGAAGATCTTTTTAAAAAAGCAGGTGGTGGTGGGTAAGTAAAAGAGAACAATACTTGGAATGTGGTTGGTATTTTCTAGTTTAGCTCATTTAACTCCTCCCTGTTGGGTCTTAGAGAATCAGATGTGCTGCAGTGCTGTCAAGAGGGACCTACAGCATTTAGCGGCGCTAGGCACCTTTGATGGACTTTTCCAAATAGATGACAATGCTGTGGTAAACATTATTCACAAAATGTGTCTGAAGACATGTTTACAGTTAAATCCAGTTTCTAGCCACATTCTGCACTCCCTTGACAGCTAACATTAGTGTCCCAGGATTCACATCCATAAGTCACTATGGAAAATATTACGCTTTTCACCAGTTGAACCTTCATACATTTCCAGATACCATGGTTTTTCCACACTTTCAAAAGGGAAGCCATTCCTAGTCTTCCAATTTCTTCAGAGTAGCCTCCTTGGTTGGATGTATATGATCCCAGATAATTAAATTCATCTACTGCCTCTACAGCTTGACCATTAATCGTCATGTCCGCTTGTATCATGTTATTGATCATGGCAACATACATGCATTTCATTTTTGCCACATTCAGGAATAGTCCATATTCCTGATTACATGTTTTTACAGGCTTCATTATTCATTGCATTGTGTCCGTGGTTGCAGCAAAAAGTGTCATATCATCAGCATATCTGAGGTCAGTTAAGAAGTGTCCACCAATGGAACCTCCGCTCCTTCCACTTTTTCAAAACTTTCTAGAGCTTGAATTGTAATAAATTTTGTGAACACGTGGAAAAGACTTGAGGGAAAAATGCACCCTGGTCTCACACCCTGCTCAATGGAAAACCAATCGCTGCTTTTTACACCGTGGCCTGTTGTTAACAAGAGAAGAGACTTGCAATAAGTTTAATTAGATGCTTTGGAGTCTCTGTGTCTGCCTGTATCCTCCAGTGATGGTTGTGTCAGATGGCATCACGTGATCAATGGGTGTTTATACTCCTTGGGTTTTTCAGTGATACGGATATTTGCAAATTTGATCCCCTGTGTCTCATTCCTCTCTGAAATCACATAGTTGTGCTGGTAGTTCTGCTCCTATCGTACTTCATGGTATCCTGAATTATGTAGAGAAGCACTTTGCTCATGTGCGATATCAGGGAGATGGTACAATAGTTACTGCATTCTGTTATATCCCTGTTCTTTGGCAAGGGCAGAAAGATTCCCTTTGTCCAGTTGTCCAGCCAGTTTTTAGTCATCCATACATCATTGCAGATTTTCCACATGAGGTCAATATTGTGGACACCAATTGCATTTAGCAATTCTGCTGGTATGTTATCCACCCACAGTGCTTTCCTAGGCTTAATTTTCATAATATAACACCCCGCTTCCTCTCAGGATTTATGGCTTCAGCTCTGTATTCTCTTCTCTGCTGTCATGTATAGTGGTTCTGATGAAGCATATACATTGGCACGGTAATCGATCCCCTTGCATTTGATATCATCATCTTCAGTAAGAACTCTGTCATCGTAATCTTTTATTATGGTTGGTTGTGGGGAAAACTTTTTAGTAAGGAGACTGACCACTGGGAGAATAGCTTTTGTAATATTACTGTCTTTATAATTCTCAAGTTCCTTGCATTTTGCCCTATTGTGTTTTATTCTTGTCATAAGAACATAAGAATGACCATACTGGGTCAGACCAATGGTTCATCTAGCCCAGTGTCCTATCTTCCGACAGTGACCAATGACGGATATTTCAAGGAGAACAAAAAGAACAGGGCAATTATCGAGTGCTATAACTCCTGTCCTCCAGTCGCAGCATCTGGCAGTCTCCTCTAGTCTGCCTTTGAATCCATCTGCTCAATTCCTTGTATTTTCTCCTGCATTCTTCAGTCTCCACGCCTCTCTTTCACTCTGCATTGTGTTTTTGCCAGCTCAAACACCTTAACTGTAGTGCCATCTGATGCTGGCTTTTCAGAATGTGTGGTTTGGGGGCTTTGAGCATGATAGTTTTTCATTTTATCCCAGAGTTTATTCAAGTTGTTCTCCTCTTTCACCTGTGACAACGACTCAGATGCATTCTTTACAGAAATCTTGTAGTTTTCGTTGATTTTGGACAGGTCCAGATGTAGTGGACCTGCCAAACATGTTATCCTAAGTTTTAATTTGATGTTTGAGGCAAACAGTTGATGGTCTGACTCACAATCTGCAGTAAGGAAAATCTTCGTCCATTGGATGCTTGATCTCCAATGTCCTTGTATCATTACATAGGTGATTTGGATCTTTGTCACACTGTCAGGTGACCTCCATGTCTATAAATGTCTAGGATGTTGGGTGAAGATGATGACTGTAGTGACTAGATGATTAAACAGCAGAATGCAACTAAACACCTTCCTCTCTCATTGTTTCCCATTACTTCTTTGAGAGCTTACAGCTCCAACTTTCTCATTCAGGTCTCCAGTTACAAGGGTGATGTCTTTACTTGGTGTTTCAATGGGTGTCTTTTCAAACCGTTCATATAACTCATCAGCTGCATTGTCATCAGCTGCTGTCGTAGGAACATAAACCTATATGATCAACGTTAACTGGCTTATCTCAAAGGCAAATTCTGATTATTCTGTTGCTGACTAGATTATGTCCAAATACACGCTTGGATGTCTCCTTGGATAAGATAAATGTAACCACTTTTTCTCTCACTTTCACAGAGCCTGCATAGTACATGGCATACCCATCCATCATCGTGAAATGGCCCCTGCTATTCCATTGCAGCTCTGAGATTTCACATATTTCTATCTTACATCTTTTCAATTCTTTGGTCACAATGGCAAGCTTCCCTTCGTGCACAGTCCTCATGTTCTAGGTTTCTATTCTGATGATTCATTTATGAAGGTTCAGATCATTCTTTTCCATGGTGCAAACATCAGGTACTGTATTTTCCAAAGGATTTGGTACAGCATCATCATAACCACAACAGTTCGTTCTCGTTCTCTCTCTATCTCTATCTATATGAGATAGTGAAAAATCAGGTGCAAGGGGGAAAAAGACTTGAGAAACAGTTACCCACACTCTGAGGGGAGCTGGGTTGGATGAGAATGAATCCTGCAATATGATGTCTTCAGAGGAGCAGAAATAATAATTATTATTATCTGGTAAATAATCTTTGTTTGCTATTGGGTATAAAATAGTATTTTCTGATTATGTCAAAGCATTATTGCACTTGTGACTACATGGATTTTCTTTTTCACAATCCTTCCGAACAGAATGGGAGACAAAGGATTTCAGACTCCACCTCAAAAAGGAGAGTGTGAGGAAGAACTAAAGTATGCTGAGAAGGAAAGTGAAAGTCCATACAACATGTGGCCTATCAAGTCAGAAGCAGGAGAAATACTCTCGTCAGATATCTTAGGTATGTGTGATATTTTTGTGCCAGATAGTACATATGGACAGGAAGGAAGTTTGAAATTAGAGTGTTAATTTTGGCTTCCTGTAAATTAAAACTTTAATTTCCATGTTTAGGTAATGTGTACTCTCAGTACTGTACTGAATTTGTTTTTGTTGATGACTTTGGCTAGAGTGTGTGTAGTTATGAGGCTAGCTGTTTACAGATTAGACACACAAAAATGTTAGGCATTTGGTTGTCTGTATCAGACTTATTAGCAGATATTTAACTGTCTGTGTGCATGGAAACAGAAAAATGAACTTGTTTAAAGTGAAAACAAAATCTTCTCTGCATGGGTTCCTATATCACCCTCATCACAGTAGTATCTGAGTACCTTCCGATAGTGCATTAAGCATCATGGTGAATATATGTCACATGGGTTCAGTGTTTCTCCCATCCTCTCCCCATATGGAGAATAGTGTGTGCAGTGAACTATATTGGTAGGGTTTTGTTTTTGTTTTTAAATTAAAGACGACAAGTTGAAAAAGTGCGTCTTGCACTTGGAGTGGAAAGTGGTGAGGTTTGTGATGGTCCTTAGTTCCTGTGGGAGTTCATTCCACAGTCTCAGAGAAGCCTCTGCCTCCTGCACAGATGAGCATTACCCTTATGGGAAAAGTTCCATTTTACCAGGGCAGCAGAGTAGTCGACCAGAATCCTCCTCCTGGAGCTTTAGTCATGTTTTAGGTGTCCTGTGCTCAGGCCAAACAGCACCTTGAAGATAAGGACAGAGACCTTGAACTTGATTCAATCCAGAGAAATTTCAGGAGCTGCAGGGGTTAGTGAGGCTCTTTCATGCCTGTATAATCAAACTACTCACAAGCGGTTCTGCCTTTCTTTTGCTGGTGAACTTTCTGTTAGTTCCAGGTATTCAAACAAAGACTGCTTTTGTAACTTACTCATACTGGTTGTCATAATTATATTTCTAAAAATGTTTTGAAGGATTGGCAATTGAAAGACTCATTGTAGTCTAAATGGAATAACGTACCCACCTAAAAATGCAGAAAAATGAATGACTTGGTGTTAATTAGCCTTTGAAGATTAGGGAATAGGACAGTGTAGAGGGAGTAACAAAAACTCTGAAATTAAGTATCCTGAAAAAATGAGAGATGAGCTAGGTCTGGAATAATTAAACAAAAGATATCTAGTGAGTATGATAGTTGTACCTGAGTGTGCATGTAGGTAGGTTTTTTTTAAGCTATAACTAGTTTTTATGAATAAAATTAAAATTCAGTGTATTTGCAAACAAAATATTAGCAGTTAAGCACTTCATTATTCCTGTGTATGCAAACCCTGAGGTGCTTAACAGCTTTTAAGTCTTATGTATTTTCAGGTGAATGTGGTGTCTCAGAGGAAGACAGCAAAGGCACTGGGAACGGCATCGAAGACTTAGAGGCTGCTCAAGTGAATGTGGCTGAGGGTCATTTAAAGGAGAGCCAGGGCATTTCTGCTTCAAACTCACAGGCAGAGCAGTGTGACAGAACAGCCAACTCCAGCTCTTTACTGAATGAGGACACAAGTTTATTCCACAGTGCAGAAGAAATGGATGTTGGGGAAACTCCATTCAGTAGTAAAAACAAAGAGTCTGGCTTAGCACACAGCTCAGAAAACCAATTAGATAAAAGCAAAAAGACAGGTAATGGTGTCCAGCATACAGAAGCTGTAGAAACATGTCAACCTGAGAGTAACTCCCTGCATGAAAGGGAACCTGCTTCGGAGAGTCTGTTGCAGCTCAAGACTCTTCACGGCAATCCTTTGAGTCAAGTTTCTGGGAAAAGACTGAAGAGAAGCATTCAAAAAGTCAACGAGTGGTTTTCTAAAAGCAATGAGATGCTCTCTTCTAGTTCCTCCCAGGATGCTCCTGCTGGGGCAGCTGACACAGAAGATGGAGATTCATATTTATCAGATAGAGAGTCCTGTATTTCAGAGAAGACTGACCTGATGGTAAACTGCACAGAAGTTGTGGTGGGATGTGAAAATGATAGGAGTTTGTCAAAATCAATTGTGCATAACATTGAAGATAAAATATTTGGGAAAACTTACAAAAGAGAGAGGAAGTCAAACCCCCTAGTCCACACGAGAGAGATGCCACGGAGTCCAAAAGTGGAAGATGTTACTACTGATGTGAAACCCTCAAATAATTCCGGAACAAGTAAATTAAAACGGAAAAGAAAGACTGCCTCTGATCTGCAACCTGTGGACTTCATCAAGAAGAGAGACGAAAAGGATCTAAAGAAGCACTCTGAGGGTGTTAATCAGTGCCTTGTTAGTAGAAATACTGAAAGGAAAAAAGGTGGTGAAGGTTCCACTGTTGTTAATGGGAGTCCCATGGGTGTGAAAAATGGGGACAATATACCAGCAGAACTTCCCCTCCAAGAGGGGAAATCCATATTGAAAAATGATACTGAGAAAGTAACTTGCAACAGCACTGATAGAGAGCCAGCACAGAATACCTGTGACCGAAAGAGTACTAAAAAAATGAGAAGCTCACAAACAAAAAGAAGCAGACATTCAAGTAGGCCCGTGTGTGCTCTGCAGCTGGTAGTGGATAGAAACTCAAGTTGCCCTGATCAGACTGAGCTGCAGATTGATAGTTACCCAAGCAGTGAAGAGCCAAGAAAAGTTGATTCAGAAAAGAAACGAGTCAGACGCAGCAGGAGGCTTCAGTTACTGACTGAAAAAATGACAAAAGAAACCAGGAGAAGAGGTGAGCCAAATGAGGGAGCAAGAAAGCATGCCAGTGAAAGCAAAGATTCCTCCTCTGGATTACAGAGGAATGTATTGGTCCATGTCCCTGAATGCAAAGGCCCTGATGAGCAGCAGGATGTACTGAACCATACCATACGTCTGTCAGACACTGATCTGAAGGGCAATGACTTGCAAGCAGATAAAACACGCCCTAATCCTGAAAATTGTTCTGACGGTATGCAAACTGGAAAGGGCCTCTTGTATGTCGAAATATCAGTGGAGGATTTAAATGCTTGTTCTGTTGTGCCTGATACAGATTCTCAAGTTAGCGAAAATCAAGGCAGCCATTCACTCTTGCAGCCTCATTCCACAAATGTGGATCAAGCTGCCTGCCCAGTGCAGAATTTGTCTGAGAATAATCAGTGTGCTGCCATCGAGCCTAAAAAGAAAGAGTTGTGTGCGTGTTCACCCAAGACCAATAGACATTGCACAGAAAATGACTTGGAAAGGTTCAGAAACCCAAAGTCACATGAAGCTAAAATCATTTCAGAGTTGAACACAGAAACTGAAGACAGTGAACTAGATACACAGTACCTCCGAAATATGTTCAGACATTCAAAAAGACTGTCATTTACCCTTCATCCTAGTCCAGTGAAGGAATCAGTGACAGAAAGCACTGCTTCTGAAACTCTAAGGAAATCAGGTGCTAGCTGTGTAGAATATAGGCATAACAATAGAGACTTAAAAAATGAACCTCCATATGTTAAAAAAACAGTGGGCCTGGATGAGGTTTGCGAGAGAGAAGAGCCTAAAACGTGTGAATCTGCTAAAGGTATTTCTGGGCATAGTCCAGGAACTCACTTTTCCAGGGACACCGACTATGGACATGTTAGTGACGATGGCAAGACTATTTCACAAATTCCAGATCAAGTGCAGTTATTCTCCCCACCAAGAGCAGCCACAGCCAAGATTAAGAGTAGGGGCAGACTGCAAAAACGAAGACAACCAAAGGAAAAGAGAATTTCACCTGAAACGGTGATAGAAAGTCAATTAAGTCAGAACCTAAACAAAAGTAATGGAAGCCTAGGTGACCGGAGTAATAGAGAAGAGCGAATTTTCCAAATAACTGATTTAAGCACAATTAATGAAACAGGAAGCAATCAAGGAGTAAAAGCTGAAGAAGCTGAAAACAAAGGGCCGGTATTAAATTTACAGCCCAAACCAGTGCTGGTATATCCTGAAGTTTGTCAGCAAAGCCCTGCTGAATTTAGCTGCAAAGTAATTGAAAAGAACAGTTATGAAGGGGAATGTAAACAAGTAAAGAGTGATGAAGAACAAGTATCCCAAATTGCCAGCGTAGGTGTGCCTGAGTGCTTAATTTCAGAGGAGACTCTGGAACAATCCACTGAAGATACTAGTGGTTTTCCATTGCTGTCTGAGACCCCTGATGGCTTATTATGCTCTGCTGGTGACGTTAAAGAGAACATAAGCATTTGTGAAATTGATAGGAAAGAAATTTCTGCTGTATTTGTTAAAAAAGGTCAGAATGCCTCGTTAAGAGAACTGGACAGTGGCAGCAGTAGTTCTAAGTCTAGGTCTCAAAACTTTGTTCGGGAACCCAGAAGACCGGCCGGGAAATTGCAGTCCTCCGAGGAGGATTCTAGTGAAGATGAAGAACTACCATGCTTTCAGGCATTAATATTTGGCAAATCAGCAAGCACACCATTGCAGCCTACAGAACAGATCATGTCTACGGTAGGGTCTTCATCCCCGGCAGAGATTCTAGCATTGCTGAACAGTAGCAGTGGCAATAATAAAGCTGTACAGAAAACGCCTGGAGTCCTCTCGAGAGATGCATGTGTTTCTCCAAGCCAAGAGTCAGAATGCTCAGTTAACTTATTTTCTTCCCAGTCCAACATGTCAGAAGATTCAACCAATAGACCACAAGAGTTGAAGAAGCCCATAACATTTGCTCCTTGTTCCAAAGAAATGAGCAGTTTCAATGGAAGCAGAGAAGCTAGTCCAGATGGTAATGAAGAGCTGACAGGAAGAAAAGCTGATTTGGAAGATGGACGCCAACGAGACCAGAATGTGCAACCAAATTTAGGTACAAAGGAAGATATCCTTGCTCCAATTTATTATTTGTATTACTGAATACTTAGGAGTCCCATTGTGTCAGGTCCTGTACAAACACAACAAAAAGACGGTCCCTGCGCCAAAAGCTTACTATCTAAGTAACGTGCAATCAAATCAGAAGTATAAATAAATTATTTACTTTTTTTGTTCATTTTTGTTTCCTTTAAGTTAAATTCTCATACTAATTCTTAGCGCAAAGAGGAAATTACTAAAATAGAGCCTGGAATTAATTTGGCCCCAGCACCTGTTGACTAAAGGGTTGAATTTCATATAAGAATTGGATTCCTGGATCTGCTGACAAAACTTCACTGTTAGTTCTGAGGTGGTTTTCCCAGGAAAAATATCCATTGAAATGGAAATTGATATCTTTTTGTTGTTCAGCTCTACATTACTTACTACTCTGAGAGAAGTTTTAAATTCAAAGGATAATTATTTTTTTCTAAAGATGCTTGCATGAGCTAGTCTTAGGATACAGACCTAAGGTAAAATTTTCAAAAGCTCTTAAGTTCCATTGATATTAAGTGAGACTCAGGATGGGCATAACTAGGACTCCTACGTGCTACAGTAATAGAAATAAATAAATATTTTTCAGAAGTGCCCAAGGGACTTAAGAACACCAGTCCCATTGGAAGAGACTTGTGCTCTTGTTACTTTGATGCTTTAGTACAGGGGTCGGCAATCTTTCAGAAGTGGTGTGCCGAGTCTTCATTTATTCACTCTAATTTAAGGTTTCACGTGCCAGTAATACATTTTTAGAAGGTCTCTTTCTATAAGTCTATAATTAATATATAACTAAACTATTGTTGTATGTAAAGTAAAGAAGGTTTTTAAAATGTTTAAGAAGCTTCATTTAAATTAAATTTAAAATGCAGAGCCCCCCAGACGGGTGGCCAGGACCCGGGCAGTGTGAGTGCCACTAAAAATCAGCTCGCGTGCTGCCTTTGGCACACGTGCCATAGGTTGCCTACCCCTGCTTTAGAAGATCACTCCCTTAGGAATCTAAGTCACTTCTGAATATGGGACTTTTGCTCCTAAGTAATCTAGGTGCTTTTGAAAACATCACCCTTAATCTCTTCATTGTGAACATACAATGATGGACCCTGTGGTGAGTGAGAGACGTTGTTGTTGTTAACAGTACTTTTTTATATATGAATCATAGCTTCTGTTTTTCAAGGTGAAGCATCCGGATATGACAGTGAAGCCAGTCACCCAGGAGATTCTTCTGGGCTGTCCTCCCAGGGTGAGATCCTTACCACACAGGTAGGCAAGTTCATGCACTGAGCTCTCTAACTGCTTAATGCACTTTCCAGGTATGGTTGGATAGTATAAAATCTAGGAACTAGACAGTCATGTGGAAATTATGGAGCTACCATCACTGGAAGCCACAGGTCTACAGAAAAGGTGCTGTTAGTTTCAGGTACTAAACTATCCAGAATTGCAGAGCTGCTTTAATGCTGATATTTGACAGATTTTTGCCTTATGCATTAGCAACACATTCTACTACAGGTTATTCACCATATAGCATTAAGATTTTGATGCTTAATTGTGGGTTGTCTGTAACTTCCTTTCTGCATTCGATTAGTGCTGGCAACTTGTGCTTCCTACACCAAAGGTTTGCATTGGTAGGAATTGATATTGGATTTATGGTAAAAAGACTTTTAAAATTATAACCCTGGTTAACTGTATTATTATCTGAGTCCAGTTGTCTGTGGGGAAAGAGGTACTGGATTGCTATGGTGATTAATTAGAAGCACAAAGTCTTTGCCTTCTTGGTCACTGATTCCAGATGAGACCACGTTGAAAGGGTGGCCTTGGTCATATATACTGGGTGGTTGACCTCAGTCCAGTTTCTAGTGGACAGGTCTCCCCACAGAACTCCCCCTTGGCCTCCTGTCACACCCTGTTGGCTGTCTCAGCAGAGAATCCAAGGAAGAATAAACTTCACCTTTCTGTTGTGTGGGTGGTCCTTCCATGTTCAAACCAGTGTGTGCTGCACTATTGCAAGGCATGGTTCGTACTGGCGTAGCACAACTATGCTGTGGGTTTGTAGTGGTGCTACTTCATTGGTGACTGAGGCTTGGTCTACACTATAGAGTTAGATCGACACAAGGCAGTTTTCATCGACCTAACTATGTAAGTGTCTGCACTAAAATTTCGCTCCCGCGATGTAACTACACAGCGACGCCGACTTAATAACTCCACCTCTATGGAGGCATCGAGTTGATGTAATTAGGTCAATGCAGTGTTGGTGTAGACACTGCTTTTCTTTCATCAACTGTTACTGGCTTTCAGAAGCCGTCCCACAGTGCCCCACACTGACAGTACGATCGATACACGTTCTCCTGGTGAGGATGTGCACCGCCGACACAAGGAGCCAAGAGCAGACACGCACAAGCAATGTAACTACTGCAGTGGCTGTATGCCAAAGTAAGTTATGTCGACTTAATTTTGTAGTGTAGACATGCCCTGAAAAGCCCAGTGTAGACAAGCCCTAAGAGCTTTGGGCTGGAGTTACTCTTATTCTCATTTCTAGCTTGGTCAGTGATGCAGTAACCAGAAAGTTCCACGTGGTGGCAGTGGTGGAACTGGCAATGTAATAGCCACTGTTGTTATAGAAACCACCTCGGTCAAGCTTGCAAAACTGTTTGTTTATAAAAGCATCCTTTGAAGCCATGTATTCTGTGTGGTGTGAGAAGGTAAATGGAATATTTTTAGTAGAGGGCACAGCAGTTTTCAAGGATCAGAGACAGCATTAAGAAGGGAAGGGATGCAATTTTTTCCTATTTGAAAACAGCTGTTGGGTTTCTGAGTCATAGTGGAGAGTGAACATAAATTTTAATTAGAGGCTCTGTACTACCACTTTCTAAATAAAGTGGCCTATTAACCCTTCATGTACTAGGCTCAGTATGCTTGGAATTCATGTAATAGGGACCTTTCCCACTGCTGAATAAATAGCATGTGCCATTTAGGACCAATTCAATGAGCATGCAAGGGCCACTTTGTTAGACATGTTGTCTTAGGGCATTCAACAGGTTCAGATGACTGGAAGGAAAAAGTAGTAATCTATTATTTGAATTGTGTAAATCATTCTGTAGAAGCCAACGCCTGTATTTGCTGCTCACTGCGAGGCTGTGATAACTTGGAGTCTATTTCAAAATGTTTTGCAATTGCAAAGTGAATGTATTTTTTTTTCTTCTGCCATGACATGGTTTGTTTTTACAATAAAAACTCACTGTAATTTCCCAAGCACTCAGGATGTAAATGAATTAGATTCAGTATTTTGGATCGGAGTTGTTCTGCTGTGGTTCCATTCACAAGTATTAGAATAGAAATTATTTTTTACTGTTTAGCAACTGAGCTGACTCCTGGTAGCACAATGTAGTTTCTTCTATTGCAGCAGAAGGATGCCATGCAAAACAACTTAAAAAAACTTCAACAGGAAATGGCTGTGCTTGAGGCTGTGCTGGAAGAGCATGGAAGCCAGGGCTCTGAATTCCCATCCCCACCCTGTGAACTGCCTCATACCAGAGTGGAAGGGAGACTCACAGTGGGACAGATGAGACCAGCTAGAGGTAACAGAACATCAATGAAAATTATTTTTAACCTTTATTCCAAACAACTCACTGAGAATCTCATGATTATTTTTTCCCCCAGAAGCTGAGGTGTTGGGTTGAGCTGGCTTAATCTTAATATAGTTTTGCTTAAACTCAATTATTCAGTGAAATGCACAGGACAAAGTAGTGGCTTTTTTGTATTTATATGGTTTACACGGTAAAATTCATAGGTTACAAAACACATACTTCTCTGTTCCTGACTCTCATAAAATTATTCTTGCTTAAGATATTTTCAAAAAGAAATTAGGTAGGCCTCATGGCTTAGCAATACCGATCCATGCTGCTTGTTTTGTGGGCATTCATTCCAGTCTGACTGTCTTCTGTCCCTTGGATGGATGGGGGCTGTGAAAGCTGCTAAATCCCCAACAGGTTTCCACCTTCTGTCACTGAAGGACTGTCCTTTGGCAAAACAGAATGGAGTTGATTTCAGTATCTGTTGGCTGTAGGAGGTGATGCAGGACAGGTCCAGACTGCTGACAGGTAGAGAGACTGAAAAGTGTGTTGACACTGGTGGGCCTAATTTGATAAGAGAGATACATTATTCCTGATGGAGCTAACTTTTGAATGAGTGTTTGTGTGACATTTCTAGATCCAGTAAGCCAAACTCATAAGATAACTATAAATACTGTGTTTGAGGATTAAGTCGGGAAATCAATAATTAGTTTCCTTCTGGCTAGAAAGTGACTTAAAACAATTTAATTAACACAAACCTTGTTTACATTGTCATGCTAGAATATGGATTTCAAGCTTTCTCATAAAAGCTTAAAACTGATTACAATTATTGATGGTTTGTTAAAAATTACAAGCATCTCCCAGCCATTAAGTATTTGCCTTTCTAAAACACTTACTGGTGAACAGAGATACGTTCATGTATTTCTGAGGCTTTATAAATAAAAAGTGTATAAAACAGCGGAATTTTGCCTTAATGTTTCTACTTTTCCCTATTATTTCATCATTAGTTCCACCTAATGCATTAGTTGACACCTTGTTTTTGTAAATGATTGAATATACGAAGTTTGCTATGTTCCAAATGGGGTAGTATTTTATACACATTTTGATTTGGGGACATTTGGATTTTATAGTCTGTAAGATGTAACTTTCTTTTGCAGGGGTCAGAAATTAATATGGCTCCATTTTTTTCATGGTTAATGCTGCATTATAATTCTGCAGAATACTGAAAATTACGTAAAAACTAATCTCATTTCACCATTATTGACAGTAAAATGTGCCACTGGCACTATAGTTCACTCAAACCATGTATCGTTCGTATGTATCTGTCTGTCCTTAGCCTAGAAAATTGTTCTTTTTCAGTCATTCTCCTGGTGATAACAGTTGCATATACCTGTTGTTTTACTTGATATTTTCCATTTATTTTTTTATCTGGAATTCTTTCTCTTTTTTAAAAACAAATCTGATTTGTCTAAAGGTTGCTGCTTTGGAGAAATAATTGAATTCTTACCTTAAGAACAAGGTTGAAAACACTAGGTTTTTATTTCTCTTGGATTTTTGTAAATATTGTTTTTCTTTTGAAGGAACAGCATTAATTTCAGAAGTAAATCTTGAAAATCACAAAATCAGCAGTTCAAAGGGACTTTCATCTGATGGGTTCCATGTAATGCCAAGTGATCATTCCAACATAAACAATAAAGAGCTAGAAGAAGAAGGGTAAATGTTTTTTGTTTGTCATTTATGGTCTTCTATGAACAATTAGCCCCTTGAAGAAGAAGAAGAGCTGCATTTTGTTAGTATTTCCTTGATTGGTGATTCCATCTCTAGCCAAAATAATCTGCATTTTTTTATTTATATAGATTTCATGTAGCTTGTTCTGTCATCTCTGTTTAATGACAGACATGCAAACGATTTCAGTGATGCAGGATTAACCCTTTTGCACGCATGCATACAGGAAACCGGAGTTTAGAGCAGACTTGTTTTTCCATCATTTGGGATAGAGAAGTAGGGGCTGTTCTTGTGTTGGCTGTGTAGAGATCAGTGGGACCTGGAAGTTTCTTTTCAAGGCCCTCCAGTCTATCAGTTCAAGCAATAGAGATAAAATCCTGTCCCCATTTAAGTCAATAATTGACTTCAATTGAGATGAGATTTAACTAGAGATGGACTATTCCACAGAAGAGTGATTAGTTTACAAATGATCCATATTGTATTGTGCCCTGAAGTTATTTATGGCCAGTGCCTTTGGTTAGTAGAAAAGGAAGAAGTTGGCTTGCATTTTTAAAATGAAGACAAGCAAACACTGCACAAATAATTGAAGGGTGTAAACGTCAAGGAAGAAGAATAGTTCAGGTTGATCTGAGGAAACTTAATTACAAGTAACAGAACCAAATTGAGCAAAGGGGAAAACTTCAGGCTAAATATCATGGAAACTTGCCCCAGCAGCTAGATTTGCTAGACTGGAATAACAAAGCCCCATCAACTGGATCCTTTAAATTTGGACTGTACAAAATACTAGAAAACAAACTGTAGAGAGCAAGTCTTCATTGGGCTTTGGAGATGGTTAGTAGGTCTTTTCCAGCACTAATTTCTATGCTGTGTGTCCAAAATTAAAATGTTAAAACTAAAATTGCTAGCAGATATTCTGTCTATAATAAGATGTAAGCATAGGGAAGACAAACCTCAAGATAGTTTGAAATATTTATTTATTCAATCACCCTTGTTTAATTACTGTTCGGTGGTTGATTGTGTATTTCCTAAATGTAAGCAAACATTGAATGTGTCAGTCAAAGACAGCTGGGAGATTAAATAGGAGCTTGAGGTATTGGTTGGAGGAGGTAGAGGAGGAAAGATAAATTGGGCTGTCAAGTGATTAAAAACATTAATCGTGATTAATCACGCAATTAAAAAGATTAATCATGCTATTAAACAATAACAGAATACCATTTATTTAAATATTTTTGGATGTTTTCTACATTTTCAAATATATTGATTTCAATTACATCACAGAATACAAAGTGTACAGTGCTTACTTTATATTTGTAATAAATAAATATTTGCACTGTAAAAAGCAAAAAAAAATAGTATTTTTCAGTTCACTTAACACAAGTACTGTAGTGCAATCTCTTTAGCATGAAAGTTGAACTTAGAAATATAGAATTATGTACAAAATAAAGGCATTCAAAAATACAACAATGTAAAACTTTAGAGCCTATAAGTCCACTCAGTCCTACTTCAACCAATCACTCAGACAAACAAGTTTGGTTACAATTTGCAGAAGATAATGCTGCCCGCTTCTTGTTTACAATGTCACCTGAAAGTGAGAATAGGTGTTCACATGGCACTGTTGTAGCCAGCGTTGCAAGATATTTACGTACCAGATGTGCTAAAGATTCATATGTCCTTTCATGCTTCAACCACCATTCCAGAGGACATGCGTCCATGCTGATGACCGGTTCTGCTTGATAACAATCCAAAGCAGTGTGGACTGATGCATGTTCATTTTCATCAGCTGAGTCAGATGCCACGAGCAGAAGGTTTATTTTCTTTTTTGGTGGTTCGGGTTCTGTAGTTTATGCATCTGAGTGTTGCTCTTTTAAGACTTCTGAAAGCATTCTCCACACTTCCTCCCTCTCAGATTTTGGATGGCACTTCAGATTCTTAAACCTTGGGTCGAGTGCTGTAGCTATTTTTAGAAATCTCACATTGGTACCCTCTTTGCATTTTGTCAAATCTGCAGTGAAAGTGTTCTTAAAACAAACATGTGCTGGGTCATCATCCGAGACTGCTATAACATGAAATATGGTAAAATGCGGGTAAATCAGAACAGGAGACATACACTTCTCCCCCAAGGAGTTCAGTCACAAATTTAATTAATGCATCAGGTGACATTGTAAATAAGAAGCAGGCAGCAGTGTCTCCTGTAAATGTAAACAAACTTGTTTGTCTGAGCGATTGGCTGAAGTATGACTGAGTGGACTTATAGGCTCTAAAGTTTTACATTGTTTTGTTTTCGAGTGCAGTTATGTAACAACAACAAAATCTACATTTCTAAGTTACACTTTCACGATAGAGATTGCACTACAGTACTTGTATGAGGAAAATTGAAAAATACTATTTATTTTGTTTATCATTTTTACAGTTCAAATATTTGTAATAAAAATGATATAAAGTGAGCACTATACACTTCATATTCTGTGTTGTAATAGAAATCAATATATTTGAAAATGTAGAAAAATATCCCAAAATATTTAATAAATTTCAATTGGTATTCTATTGTTTAACAGTGCGATTAATCGTGATTAATTTTTTTAATCACAATCAATTTTTTTGAGTTAATCTTGTGAGTTAACTGCAATTAATCGACAGCCCTAATAAATTGGTCCTGTGAAATCAGCAAAGATTTCTGTTCTTTTTAA
The DNA here is from genome assembly GCF_002925995.2 of Terrapene triunguis. Taxonomy (NCBI): domain Eukaryota; kingdom Metazoa; phylum Chordata; order Testudines; family Emydidae; genus Terrapene; species Terrapene triunguis. The sequence continues at coordinate 551,133 of NW_020664544.1, forward strand.
GGGAGACCCAGGTTCTAGCAAAGTTTCAGGAACGTAGATGCATGGAGGAGAGACCAAAATTAAGTTTGTTTCACAAGGCTGGATAGTGTGGTGAAACACAGCTGGTATGTTGTTATGCAGCAAGCTATTAGCATTTATCTTTTGGGGTTAGTTTGAGAAAATTTACATGACAATTTGACATGTCGACATACAGTTTTTAAAATATGTTAATCAATTTAAATTCAACAGTACTGCTTTTGTGCCTTCATACCAGTTCTGTTGCTAATCATTCCCCAACACGTAATTCCACTGTTGCGATCCAATGTCTCTGATAGCTAAGGAGATGATAAATTGTTCATAATTTCTTTTTAGTTCGAGGTCGCCTGCTTTACAGCTTTCCCATCCTAAATCCCATCTATTAAAAAAAGAAGCTCTGGAGCAAGGCGACTGGTGCCCGAGCCTTTGGAAAGCCAGAACTCGCTCCCAGGAGGGAACATTTCAGCGGGTTGGTGTGGCAGTGCTGTTGGAAGAAGAGGCAATGAAACAATGTAATCCGTATAGAATTGAACCAGGTAACACAGGACTGATCAAACCCAACACATGCATTTTGGCTTCTACTTGTACCCCAGTCACTGGTCTGGTTTATATATCCATAATGAGAGAAATCGTAAAGAACATGTGTTTTAATTAACTATATAGTGTTTTCTTGTGAATCAAGAGACTTTTAATCTATTGAAACATTGATAATTCTTTGTGAGATCCCATGCTATCAAAAGGTGCAGTTTGGGAGGGGGTAGTACTCTGATACAATAATGAATTTTAATGTTTTAGTCCCAAATTCATAGTATTCTCAGGAAATGCTAATTGTATCCTCAAAGGTTTCACAGGTGTTTGAGCACCTTAGCTTTAGATCAGGAAAAATTATGATTCCTGGTGATTTTAAATAATGAATGAGGTAAAGGTAAAATAGTGAATAACTAAGCAGAGAAAATGACTGTAGCCTATAAATTTAAAAGATGGAGCAACATCCTCCAACATGACTGCAATGAGAAACTGTAATTAAAGACCAGGACTGTTTCAGTGACTGATTCCTCTTTCCTTCAGAAAATGCAGCTGAGCAGGAATTTGGAACAAAGATAAACAGTGCAGCTGTTCCGTGTGAGAATGTGAGGAGGACTCCAAACAGCTCTCCCTTGAAATTTTCTGAAAGACTTACCCACTGTCAAACTGCAGAATCAACTAATAGTGTAGCCGTATCGTGGAATGTTGTTAATGGGAAGAGTACTCAGAGATGTAAGCAGGAGAGAAGGGCATTTTCCTCTGCATCTGCTCTGCACGCTGGAGTTGTAAAAGAAAATGCCAAAAGCCCAGTTGTGACCTGTGGAAGACAAATGTCAATTGTGGCATCAGGTCTGAACCAGAGTGAGCTTGTAAGTGTATTTCACTATCTTTGTCAATCCCCTGTTAATATACATGTACCATGATGCCTGTGATCCTAAATAAAATTTTAACCTCTCCCTAAAGAGATCCTATATGCAACAAAACTTAATTTGACATGAATTATCCATTAATAATACCAGAGTATTTGAAATTAGATACTGCCTTGTTTGCTAGTAATGATAAATATGGGGGTTTGTATGTAATGATGCAATTAAATAGGGTTCAGCGCTTCTAAATGGATTGGAAAGCCATCCACACAAGCAGGCAAAAAGAAGGCTCATTGTTCCAGAGCAAGGGAAACTCTCACCTCAAAGAAAATAATTTATTTATTTTTTTATACATTCGAGTAGACTCCTTGCAAGTTTTAGAGGCTCATATTGTGGTATATACTTAAAACCAACTTACATAGAGCAGTGCTTCTCCAACTGTGGTGTAAGCAATTGGACTGACTTTCTGAACCAGTCGTCACTAGCATAAAATCATATCTCAGTTGTCTGTGCAACCTCTGCCCAAAATTGGTGATGTTATGACTTGGCATGCTATGCCTACAGTATCTCCCTCCTGAGTTGAAATGTCTTGGAGGGTGTATTCACAAGAGACGCAATAAGCTGCAGCCTCCTCCTGATTTGCACTCGATACTCAAAGGTCTGATGGCCAAAGCTTTCCTTGCAGTCACACAAAGTGCTTGCAACTAGTGTATCTGAGGCAAACCACTTGCTTAAAAATTTTCAGGATATTTAGTCCGTTATCATGCAGCTGCTACCCAGACATTGGATCTGTTGTATCGGTAATTGCAGAGAATCCAGTTTGGTCTAATAAAGCAAAGGGTTTATTAGCTGCACTGGCAACAGCTAGCTTTTAAGCTGTGGATTACATCACTAATGGCTAAGTATATCCTAGCTTTAACTAGCGAGGGAGAAACTTTCGGTGCTATTTGGATTTGTTGAAATGTGCTAAACTTATTATAAAAGCTGCTGACTACTATTTTATGCATGAATAATTCTGAAACTTTCATTAAGTTGATCTTTTCGGCGGTTGCTGCTTTAATTAAACTCTGCTCCGTTGTGAGGATTTCAGCAATTAATTCTAAATTGCTAATGATCCTGGTAGAGGGCAGTGGTATGGGGACATCACTGCCTTTTCAGCCTGGCTTTCCCCGAGTCATGTAGACTACTGGATGAAGCAGCATGAGAGAAATAACTTAAATTACAATATTTGTATAATATAAAAATACTAATTTTGGTGACCTTCGTTGATAAATAGTGGCTTCTAATAAAGAAAGTTATTTACCAACCAATAGTTACCAGTTATGATGCTGGAGGAGTAACAGATCTGAGTATATGGCTATTAATTTTATTTAGTTAATAGGTAACTGGAAAACTCTAGATTTCTACAACAATGAATGTGCTGGTTAAAACCCTTCTCTGTAAGTCGGTTGAAACGGATGGTTATATCACTGAGCTTTCACGTCATCTGGACTTTTAATGTTTTGTTGCCATCAGAAGTTGAATATTGGCTTAATGCCTCAGATAACTGCAGCACGTGTTTCCATTTCACTTAGTTCATAAATTACTGATTGATCTGAATTATAGTATAGTAGGGTATTGCTTTACTTGAGTTTATGTAAGCCAATCAAATAATTTCTGTTATTAAAAGCAAAATGAACATCATTTTTGAAGTAATGGTTGTATCTGTGTGCCTGTTGGCATAGAATTTCTCCATTTGTTTCAAAGTACCTCTCCACTGTATGTTGTATTTACAACTTCCATTGACATATATTTAATTTCTCAGACATATTAGAAAGCTAATCTTGTAATGTGGAAACTCTTATTCAAAGCCAGAGATGTCTAATGTTCCAATTAAATCAATTCTTTCTAATTCAATATTTATTTGTTTTCAGTTACTGGTGCAGAAGTTTGCCAGGAAAACCCAGAGCACTTTATCTCATCAAATTACTGAAGGAACAACCCATGTCATAATGAAAACAGGTGTGTTGGAAGCTCTGTGAACAAACCAGATATTTAATGCCACATAAAACACTTAACTCCAGGCTAAACAAAGAGCACATTGACGGTCATTCAGCATGATGCTCTGAAGGTGTTTGATTAGGATGTGGGATTTAGAGTTCACTGCTTTTTTATTCTGTATCAGAGTTTGTGTGATCCCAAGTCTAAACTAAAACTTGACCCATCTGTCTTTTATTCCATTTCATGGAGTCCAGATGAGAAGTTTCTATTTTGGCTGCTTGTTTATATGGTATCATTGACGTGGTTACAACTAGAATTTGAAATTGATATATCATTATGATGAGCAATTGATGTCATGTCACGCCTGTAAATTTAAGAAGGTGTTAGCAGCACTTTGACTTTAGATAATTCACAACCAACCAAAGGGAGAGCAAGACATTTCCTTCTTACAGCATCCTTTGTTTTTAAAAAGCTCACTTAAATTCTTTCTCAAAAATCCAAATAGTCTGATGTAATCAAAAACAGACCAAAACTGAATTTTATTTGGCTTTCTAATAGTAGCTGAGAAAACCAATGGAGGCCATACTTCCATTGGAACAAAGTAACAGTGTTGCAAGATCACATTAACTTCAGAAAGTAAAAGATGTCACTTATGGCACTTAAATTGCTTTTTGTTCTTTAGTAGAGCTCACTCATCTCTCTTAAAGACTTGAATAAACTTTATATAAACTTTAGTACCAGAACAGCTTCAGATTTTACAAATGCAAATCAAACTCTTAACTGATTAGCATAAGATTGATTGATTGGTTTTCAAGAAGGCATCAAACCTCTCCGTTCACATTTGTTACTCAAAATTTAAGATGACTTGGCATAGGTTAGTTTTAAGCCCCTTACTAAATCTATTTTATCAGCAGATGTTAAACAAAAAACTTGAAAAATTAAACTGTAAAGTATTTTATGAGCTACTGCTGTTAGTTGATCTGCTGTGTTACAGGATTTAGTTATTTATAATATTAAAATAACCTACTCTGTCCTCAGTTTGCTTCATAGGAACATTTCAAAATTCTTCAAGATCCAGAAGTGACTCTTCTTACCAGCTTAAAAAAATGATGTAGAAAGGGAAAAAAGTCTTTATCATTTTTAATCCATTAGATCCTCAACATACTCTTTTTGCCCTCTCCTTATGAAAGCTGGTGAGGAAGCCACAAGGGGAAAATGGGGAGGGTTTGAATATTTCACTTGCATACAAATTCAGAGTCTTGTATTTTGCCTTTCCAACATCTCTGAGCTCAATTCAATAGGAAACCTGGGCTGGAGGGAGAGGCGTACAGTCAGAGACTCTCCACTGACTACCATACTAGATCCCTCCCTTTGAGCAGACCCAGGAGGGGGCAGCGTTAGGACATTGGTACTTTGAACCCCCTTGAAAGTGCGTTCGTCAACCGTGTCATTGGGTAGTATATGTGTTTTTCTGGCGGCGTATCACTTTAAATATGAATCAACTTTCAAAGTTGCTTTACGTTATTTAGATGGCAAAACTGAGAGAGATCCCAGTATATTTCTACTTAATCTGCAGATATGGAGCTAGTGTGTGAGCGGACACTGAAGTACTTTCTGGGCATTGCAGGAAGAAAATGGGTAGTTAGCTATGAATGTAAGTATAATACTCTTTGGAGCAGCTATGTGTCCCGTCATCCCCGGTTTCCTAACACCACCTACTTTATATTTCATATTTAACATATTTTAGCATCTGGTATTTTTCAGAGTACCATCTGAATATTTAGACATTTAACGATAACACTCAGCTTCTTTTTTTTTAAGTATCCATTGCTTCATTCAAATAACTGTAAGTGATTTCTCCCAAAGAAATACTTTCTCTTCATAATTAGACTGAGACTGTTGGTGCTGATCCTGCCTGATTTAATGTGATCTGTTCTTCTCTGCTCTTTTTGTTTAGGGATTGTTCAGTCTTTTAAGGAAGGAAGGATACTTGATGAGGTGGGTCTGATGTCTTAAGAGTGAAATGCAAAATACGTCCATTGCACTAGCATCCAGACACTATGGCGATGAGCATATTAATCATGTCTGAGACAGAAACAGGAATTAAATATTTGAAACTGAAAATTAGTTGGGGGTGTTTGGGACAGAGGAGAATTTGGCATAGGACCAGAGTGAGGCTTCTAGGCCTTACCAAGAAATGTCACTCAAACCCACAGTTCTGCAGAATGCAGGTATTCCATGCTGCTGAACAAAGAGCCTCCCCTCTGATATTTTCTTGACCTTTTGTCTAGCAACGGTTCCAAAGATAAAATATGACTGTTGATGTTGGCAAATGCAGGGTGGAGGTAATTACCTGCTATGTGTATGAAAGAATAATGTTGGAACACAACCACGTCCAAGCTCTTGCACTTAATTAAGTGATCTATAGCCAACTACTGAAAACTTCCCATTGCAGCATCTTCTAACTTTGTAGTGCAGATAGCTATCTGAGACTAGAGCATGGATTAGGTGGTATCTGCCTCTCTATGTATAGTGCTCAGATTTTCTGCCTCAGGCACAGATTTTTGCAGAACCTTGCATAAGGAACATAAGAGTGGCTGTAATGGGTCAGACCAAAAGTCCATCTAGCCCAGTATCCTGTCTTCTGACAGTGGCCAGTGCCAGATGCTTCAGAGGGAATGAACAGGACAAGGTAATTTCAAGTGATCCATCCCATCTTCTGGCAGTTGGAAGTTTAGTGACACCTGGAGCATTGGGCTGCATCACTGACCATCTTGGCTAATAGCTATTGATGGACCTATCCTCCAGGAATTTACCTAATTGTGTTTTAAACCCAGTTATACCTTTTGGCCTTCACAAAATCCCATTGCTGTGAGTTCCATAGGTTGACTGCGTGTTGTGTGAAGAGGTACTTCACAAACTTTGGTCCAGTGCAAAATTTCATAGTTCTGATGAGTAGAAATGGATGTCTTGCTTCTGCTCCACCCTCCGCTTCTCTGGTCAAAAACCCTAGGCTAGCATCTAAAGCCAAGGGAGAAGAAAAAACTGTACTAATCCCATAAACTCTCTGGGAGACTTCATCATTCTCCAGCTGGGTCCTACTTTACCCTTTATGGAGGCTCCTTAAACTCTGGTCTCTCCAGCCAATGATATGGGGCATCTACTGGATGCCCTTCGGTCTCAATTAATCTTCTGTTTCAAGCAATGTGAGAGGGGTTTTCAGGACAGATTCAGTCTCCCTCATTATGGAAACAACTACATAAATCTGAAGTTGGGTGAAAATATGAGTTGTGTGTTTTTTGTTTTGTTTTTAATTCTCTGCCAGTTCTGCATAGAAATCTATGAAGGAGCTTTCTTAAAGTAGTGAATAATAGACAATTGATTGGGAGACAGATGAAGGCCTAAGATTATCAAATAAAGCATTGTATTTACTATTAATCTAAATGGCAAGTGAATGCTTTGAAATAAAATAGACGTTGAAAATTAAATAAATTAAGTTCTAGAGGTTATGTACTGATAGAGGCAAATCTCATTCAGTAGAAATTAACTATCAACTGACTGCTGCTCTTCTGAGTCAGTTCAATGTGTTGAATAGAATTTGATAGTTTTTTTTAAAGAAACATTTGTGATTAAGCTGCAGGATTCATAGATTCAAAGCCCAGAAGGGACCGCTGCGATCACTTAGCCTGACCTCCTGTGTAACACAGGCCATAGAACTTTCCCACATTGATTCCTAGACCGCATCTTTTAGAAGAATATCCAATCTTGATTTAAAAATTGCCAGTGATGGAGAATCTACCATGACCCTTGGTAGATTTTTCCAGTCGTTGATTACTTACCTGTTATAAATGTACACCTTACTTCAGCTTCCAGCCATTGAATCATGTTATATCTTTCTCTGCTAGATTGAAGAGCCCATTATTAAATATTTGTTTCCCATGTAGATACTTATAGACTGTAATCAAGTTGTCCCTTAACCTTTTCTTTGTTAAGCTAAATAGATTGAGTTCTTTGAGTCTATCGCTATACAGGCATGTTTTCTAATCCTTTAATCATTCTCATGGCTCTTCTCTGAACCCTCTCCAATTTATTAACATCCTTCTTGAATTGTTGGCATCAGAACTTGACACAATGTTCCAGCAGTGGTCATACCAGTTCCAAATATAGAGGTAAAATAACCCCTCTACTCCTATACAAGATTCCCCTGTGATCATGGGATGCATAAACATTAGCTCTTTTGGCCACAGCATCACACTGGGAGCTCAAGTTTAACTGATTATCCACCACAACCCCCACATCTTTTTCAGAGTCACTGTTTCCCAGGGTAGTCTCCTATCCTGTCAGTGTGGCCTACATTCTTTGTTCCTACATGTATACATTGATATTTAGCCATATTAAAACACACATTATTTGCTTGCACAGTTTACCCAGTGATCCAGATCACTCTGAATCAGTGACCTGTCCTCTTTGTTATTTACCACACTCCCAATTTTTGTGTCCTCTGCAAACTTCATTAGTGATGATTTTGTGTTTTCTTCCAGGTCTTTGATAAAAATGTTAAATAGCGTAGGGCCACGATCAGATCCCTGCAAGACTCCACTGGAAATGCACCTGCTCAGTGATGATTCCCATTTACAGTTAAATTTTGAGACCTATCAGTTAGCCAGTTTTTAATCCATTTAATTGTGCCCTGTTAATTTTATTTCATTCTAGCATTTTAATCATAATGCTGTGTGGTACCAAGTCAAACACATTATAGAAATCTAAGTATATTACATCAACACTATTACCTTTATCAACCAGATTTATAATCTCATAAAAAAAAAAAAAGATATCAGGTTAGTTTGACTGGTTCTAGTTTCCGTAAACTCAAGGTGATTTGCATTAATTACATTACTCTGTTTTCATTCTTTATTAATTGAGTCCCATACAACTGCTCTTTTATCTTGCCTGGGATTAATGTCAGGCTGACCTGCCTATAATGACCTAGGTCATCTCGTTTAGCCTTTTTAAAAATTGGTACATTAGCTGTCTTCCAGTTTTCTGGAACTTGCCCAGTGTTCCAAGACTTATTGAAAATCAACATTAATGTTCCAGCAAGCTCCTCAGTCAGCTCTTTTAAAATTCTTGGATGCAAGTAATCTGGACCTGCTGACTTAAAAATATTTAACAGTAGTTTCTGTTTGATATCTTTGGAGGATGTTAGTGGAATGGAAAGAGTGTTATCACCATATGGTGAGACTATATCATCTGTTTTTCCTCCAAATACGGAACAGAAATATTTACTGAACACTTCTTCTTTTTCTGCATTATCAATGATGATTCTACTATTTCCATCTAGAAATGGTCCAATACCATTGGTAGCATTCTTTTTGTTCCTAATATATTTTAAAAATTCTTTCTAATTGTCCTTAACTCTGCTGGCCGTAAATTTCTCCTTGTGTCCCTTTGCTTCCCTTTTCAATTTTTCTACAGTTTCTAACTTCTGATGTGTAGGCAATTGGAGCATTTCCTCTCTACCAATGTTAGGAGCCTGGGTAGCAAACAAGAGGAATTGGAATTGCTCTTTTTTTTTTTTTTTTTTTTAGCATAAATTCAATCTAATTGGTATTACTGAAACCTTGGTGGGACGAGTCTCACAATTGGAATGTTAAAATCAATGCCTATAACCTATTTAGGAAGGACCAAATGAGGGAAAGGGGGAGGGGGAATGGCAATCTATGTCAAAAATAGCATTACTGGTTACCGAGTCACTGATAACTCGGAAGAAATTTATCTTGAATGCTTGAATGTCCTAACTGATAATGGACAATGCCTTTTTAGTCAGGCTTCTGCGTGTGTTTGTTGTAAGGTTTCCAGTTTCTGAAATCTGAGAGCCGTTTCCGGCCTTGGCCCAATGGGCTCACCATGCCGGCTCACTTTTCTGTCTCTGACTTCTGATTCTTTACATTATCTTTCAGTACGACTTTGAAGTGAGAGGAGACGTGATCAATGGGAGAAACCACCAAGGCCCTAAGAAAGCTAGACGATCCCAGGCTGGAAAGGTACAGGCACATCAGCATAAGAAACCATTCATAGATTCAGAAGAATCCCATTCTGTATAAACTGTTGTTTATGATGCCAGCTGAATAGCTGAAATATTTTTAAATTGTCTTTTATCCTCCCATGAAATCAAATGTACAGAATTGTACATAAACGGTGTAGTTGGCTCTGTCTCTGCAGTGCTGCTCCTAGAGCTTGCCAGTCATGCAACAGAAATATTCAAATGTTTTTGCATACTATGAGTGAATTACATCTTTTATAATACAGGTGTGGGCTGGCTCAAAGGAAGTGCTCTGCTAAAGAGACAGCTCCCTGGGAAGCTATTTGCAATCCCTCTGCCTGATTAAGAATCAGTGTTGATAGGATCTCCCTTCAGAACCTATCATCCTTTTACAGAAAGTAGAATGAGTGTGATACAAGACATGTTTTTGCAGGCAGGGTGAATCTTAACTAAAAATATGGGTAGGTGATCCTCCGGGCTCTGGGAAATGGAGGCCTGGGGGAAGGAAAAGGTATAACCAATTTACGCTAATTCTCATCTAGAAGAAACAGGCAATGTTTCCATTGATCACCTGCTGTTTAACCTCTGAAACTTTCTCTCTGTACATGAAACTCTGTTCCCATGATTTAAGCGTAGGGTTTTTTTTTAAGATGGTTATTTATATTCCGTGTGTAGGGACCTTTTGACTAAACTGCTACAGAAAACAGTTTGCAGAGTGATGGAATTGTAAAATACTAAATGTCATGCTGTCTTGCCACTGCAGTAGGAAAGAAATGGGTTTGTACAAAACCAAATCTCAAAATGATAAATGTTGTTTATTCTTGGGTTTAGGGCTGTGTTCAAATTGCACTTCAGCTGTTACAAAAAGTGCAGCAAATTTGAAATTTTCTCTCTCATTTATCGAATCTAGGTGTTCATTATCTTCAAGGTCCTGTGCAAATAGTCTGTGACCTTAAAATGTTTCAGGCATAATTGGTTGCTGTTTCACACCACATTGTTTATGCCATCAGATGAGACCCCAATCATCTAAGTTTGGGGAAAGCCCAGCTCTTATCCTGGAACCACATGGGTTTTTCCTCAAGCTCCTTCCCATTAACATTTGCCATTGTGGTACCAACCCCTCCAGTTGGCTGGGGAAATGTGCCATGTTCTCATAGAATGGCATTAATAATGCTCTGTGTGACTGCCATTAGAAGGATGGCAGAGCCATCAGCTGGAAACAGTCTGTTGTCTCCACTGGGCTGGAGAATGAGAAGCCAGAGGTTCTCTCTTGAATTGAATCCTACTGCACAGGAGAGAGAGAGAGGCAATTCATCCCTGATCTTCCCCCCCCTTAGTTATACATGCACGTGCAATGCACTTATTTGGAGACATTTCTCACCTTGCTCTCTGGTTAGCGTGTTTGGTAATATTCATTAAGAAACTGTAAATACAAGAATAACCTTTACCAAAATACAAGACTTCATACGGTGTTCCTCTCCTTTTTGTAACACAATTGCCAAACTCGAGTGTTAAACCTAAAGAAACTCCAGCTTTATCCATTTTTATAGCATATGGGTTGCTTTGTGGAGCAGCAGTGTCTTGTATAGTTCTCTGGGCTGGCACTTCTGGGAAGCAGCAGTAGAAGGAGAAAAATAAAAATAAATGAAAAGCAAGATGTAATATGCATGTACTGTCGAAAGAGTGTGCTCTTCAGTCTTTGCCAGCAATATAATTGATTTTTTTCTTTTCACTCCTATAGGAGCTAAAATAATATTTTTCAATTCTGTGGTAGCTTTCATCCCAAATTTTCAAAGTCCCATATTTTACCAATATTAGTGAACAAAGCCCTGTAACACCCTGTGAGTGTAGATAATGATTAGCTCCTCCTCAGCTACATCTGCAATGCTGTAGGATACTGCATCCATTGAAAATGCATAGGAAATTTAGATAGTGTAATTACTCACTTTGGAAATTAGGCAGGCTAGCCCTACTCTCATGAAGGGTGCTATTTTAATATGATCAGAAGGGGTTTTATACCTCCTTCAGAAGATGGCATCTCTGGAAGCTCAGTGCCCCTAACATCATGTTGGTGTTTTATTTCAGTGCTGACTTGGAAATAAGTGTGCCACATTCTTTGTTAACATCACTTCTGTAGCACCTAGGTTGGGTAGTTGGAAGTGTAATGATTTGGTGCATTCCTGCCTGCCTTGTGATATCTGCTGGGCTCACAACACAAGAAGGTCTGGCTACAGCTGTGCTTGTTGATTTATGATCAGTATTCTGTGATGTGTTTTCTCTGTGTGGTGCCCGTAAAATGTCAGGATCAGTGTGATGTTCACACTACGCTACTTCTAAATCTTGTGCACATTCTTGGGTGTGCTTGCTCTGACTTTCTGAGGACAACAGCACTGCAAGAGCTGGGCGTGGTCTGGCAACTCTTCTCGCTCCCGATTTAGAATGGTCATTGGAACTTCAAAAATCTTTAAGCAGTTATCATAAGTGTTGCAGATTTTAATTGAATGATTAAGCAAGAGGCTTATGGAACAAGCATTAATTGCAAAATAGCTCTCTCCTTGACATAATAAACCCTTTCCATAGAAAAGAAGAAACTTTATACCTTGCCTATGGGCCACTGAAGTGAGGGTGGCTGACCCAACGCTTCGTGAATGGGAATTTATGTTTCTGAAACAATTGTTGAAATAATTCTAGCAGATCCCAAAAAATTCATTGTAGGCATGATCAATTTCTACTGTCCATAAGCAATGCAACATAGAATGTCAGTTTTAAATTAACCAGCTAGCAGTGAGGAAATCCACTGATGTTCAAGCTGCAAGCATAACAAATCAGATTTTATATATATATATATATATATATATATATATATATATATATAAAAATAAATATGGCCTCAGCTGGAGTATTGTGTCCAGTTCTGGGCACCGCATGTCAAGAAAGATGTGGAGAAATTGGAAAGGGTCCAGAGAAGAGCAACAAGAATGATTAAAGGTCTTGAGAACATGACCTATGAAGGAAGGCTGAAGGAATTGGGTTTGTTTAGTTTGGAAAAGAGAAGACTGAGAGGGGACATGATAGCAGTTTTCAGGTATCTAAAAGGGTGTCATAAGGAGGAGGGAGAAAACTTGTTCATCTTAGCCTCTAAGGATAGAACAAGAAGCAATGGGCTTAAACTGCAGCAAGGGAGGTCTAGATTGGACATTAGGAAAAAGTTCCTAACTGTCCGGGTGGTTAAACACTGGAATAAATTGCCTAGGGAGGTTGTGGAATCTCCATCTCTGGAGATATTTAAGAGTAGGTTAGATAGACATTTATCAGGGATGGTCTAGACAGTATTTGGTCCTGCCATGCGGGCAGGGGACTGAACTCGATGACCTCTCGAGGTCCCTTCCAGTCCTAGAATCTATGAATCTATTAGCATAAGTCATATACCAAAGTCACAGGAACTAACATTTCCCAGAGTATACCTGTATACTGTTGTGCAGGGGTCTCCAGTGCTTTCATTCTTCAGACAACTTCATAAGAGAGAGATTCCTCTTCCAGTCCCAACCGTCCCCTGCTTGGTTGTCAAAACATTTAATTTGTGGACTACCAGGAAGAGTTTACTGCACCACAGCTGCTTCACAGAGCATAGCTTGAGAATCCCAACCATAGAGGGACCTCATACATCACTCTAATACAAACATTTCATTGAATGTCTGTTCTGCCCTGGAACCACTACCCTCTGTTCACATGTGCCTTGTTTTTCAGCTCTTCAAAGACTTTGAGATCTGTTGCTATGGACCTTTCACCGATATGCGCACAGGTGAGGGGTTCTGGATTAAGGGAATTTACTATCATTTCTAGAATCCACAGAAAATATCTGCAGTGGCCATTGCAAATTCTCCAGAATTGTTGCCGTTGCTGGCCCTTTCATGGAGACCCACCTTTTAGGGCTATTTAATCTGCAATTTACAGTATCGCACAATGAAACCTGCACTAGGGGTTTTTTCCAGTTTTATCTCCTTGACTTTAAAAAACAGTTTGGATGCAATTCTTCGTTTTGGGGGAAAGCTCATCATACCATGATAGGCAGTCTGTCCTCTGCTGATCTCAGGAGAATTCCATCTCTGTGTTGGGGACCTGCGGGTGGCACAAAATAGAATAAGATTTGGCTTTACAGAACACTTCTCATCTCGGAAGTCTGTCCCCAAAGCACTTGCAGGTGACTAGAGACCCTAACAAATACTGTGATGGCCGCCAAGCACGCCTTACAGCACAGAAATGCATACCATGATGTTACTAATGTAATGGTGTTTTTAATGTAAGGTGATGAGCCCTATAGAAATGCCTATAGGTCAATAGAATAAAAAGGAAAGAACTAGAGCCTTGAAAATATTGCATGATTTAGGATTATGGAAAGTAAGATCTCCAAGTTCTCTAATGCCCACCTATTCCAATTAACTCTTACCACAAGCAACAAATTAAAGCACTCGAGACCAGTAATAACTAGAGTGCAATTGCAGTGATGGGGTTAGAGCAGAAATATTTTATTTAAAAAATTTTAAAAGGAGTCTTGACAAATCTGGCATTTAGATTTCTTTTCCTGAATGTGGCAAGTCTCAGTCCTCTAAACTGTCAGAAATATCAAAGGGCTGTCACCCTCAAAAGGAGCTGTACTTTACGCTGCATGTAGATCCACTGAAATAAACATTACTTGTGAGGTCAGGTACTACCCAACCTGAGGTGAGGATGGAAAAGTCAGGCCTGTGTGAACAGCCCAATCAGAGAGATGGAATCTTGTCTCTCCTGGCCTCATCTGCCCAAGTGTCTGTAGAAGACTGTTCAATTCTTCTTATTACTCAGTAGGCAATTCTTAAAAGAATCTACTTAATCATGAAATTAGGCATTTCTGGCTCTGCTCCCTGATTGTCCAAAGATTTTTGTATAATGTCTCTAGGGTTGCCAGGTGTCCAGTTTTCGACAGAAACACCCAGTTGAAAAGGGACCCTGGCGACTCCAGTCAGCACCGCTGACCAGGCTGTTAAAAGTCCAGTTGGTACGGGGCTGGCAGGCTCCCTACCCGGCTCTGCTTGGCTCCCGGGAAGCAGCTGGCATGTCCCTCCAGCTCTAGGCATAGGGACGGTCACGGGGCCTCCGTGTGCTACTCCCGCCCCGAGCACCGGCTCTGCAGCTCCCGTTGGCCAGGAACTGCAGCCAATGGGAGCTGCAGGGACAGTGCCTGTGGGTGGGGGTAGCACATGGAGCCCCCAGGCCCCCCCTATGCCTAGGAGCTGGAGGGACATGCTGGCCGCTTCCTGGGAGCAGCCTGAGGTAAGTGCTGCCTGGAGCCTGCACCCCTCACGCCCTCCCACACCCCTGTTCCATCCCTAAGCCCCTCTCTCCCCCCCCCCCGCACTCCATACCCCTTGGCCCCAGCCCGGATCCCCCTCCTGCACCCCAACCCCCTGCCCCAGCCTGGTGAAAATGAGCGAGTGAGCAACGGAAGGAGGGGTGATGGAGTGAGCCGGGGGTGGGGCCTCAGAGAAGGGGCGGGGCAAGGATGTTGAGTTTTCTGCAATTAGAATGTTGGCAACCCTAAATGCATTCCCATCAGTGTCTGCCTTGGCCACGTAAAATATTTTTAGAAGTAATCCTTCCATTCAATGTTTGACATTTTTTTCACATTTAAAAAAATAAAAAAAAGGCACGCAGATGTGTAAGCACCACTCTCTCTGGAAAAAGTTTATGTACTCACTGTTGAACATTTGAAGTTATTTGAGTGCTTTTCTACCCTCACACACAACTCCTACCCATTATCTTCTTAACAATTGAGACAGCCACAATGTAACTTTATCTCTTCCTAATCTTACAAAAGAGCAGTTGTGAAAAGTAAAACACATATTAAAGCCTGCAATTATGCACCCAGGATAAGTAGATGAAAACGATTGCAGCTTTCTCATTAGTTTAAAGCTGCAGGTATGTGGCGTCTCTTATGAAGACAATTAAGCAGCAAAACTTGTAGCTTAACTTTTCAGTAGTAAAAGCACATATCTTCCCATCTTTGCTCTTCATTCTCTTCCCTGCAACAAGCTCTGATTTGTCCAGTATCACATTTATTTTTGACTGGATGAATTATCCCCACATCTCTTGACATTTACAGTAATTACCACAGCATGTGCAGTGCTCACTCCTAGTGCTGTGATGAGCAATTACAGGCTCCTCTGCTTAGGAGATTTTGTTATGTTTTTTCATCAAGAGTTCAGCAAATTAATGGGAATTAAACACTCTGGCTAGTTTGTGTTGATGAGAAATTATCACAGATCTGTAACTTTTGATTCCAATTGTAATTTCATGCTTTGCCTCTTTAAGTTAAGATGAACTGACTGGCAGCATTTTTTCCAGGGGTGTCTGTTGTCTGCCTGGGACCCTGAGGCTCCCATGGTGGTTCTCCCTGCTGAAGAACCTAGGATAGGACTATGGCCTGCCCAGACTAGTAAGAGCAGGGCTCCTTGTTCTCTGCTTATGCCACAAATAAAGGGGATAAAATTATTTCACTTGTAACAACCATACTAGCAAGGTGTGGAGAACCAGGGCTGGATCTCTGACATGCTGGTCCCCAGGGCAGCGCAGTCATAATTGTAATGTGATACTTTTGTGTGACTTAATCAGGTGATCTAGAATGGATGGCGGAGCTTTGTGGCGCCTCAGTGGTGAAGCAGCCTCATCTGTTCACCCACAAAGCTGTAAGTATTCAGTGATGATGGTGTAAGGTAAACTGTCCTATTGATTTTCCCCCCGCCCCCCGAAATACTTAGTGATTTTTGGTGCTTGTAAAAGACTGATGTATCCAGATATAGATAGAGGTAAGTGCTGTTCACACTTCTGTGGGGGAACCAGAGGTTGATCTATAGCAGCCCTTCTGTTCCAAGCTTGGCCTCCCCTGAGCACAGTGCCAATAGTGCCAAGATGCATGTTGGTCTTGCTGTGTTGAGGTTCACAGAACACTGTGTACAGGCCACTTAACTCATCTCATTGGGGCTCACCTCTGGCTTCGGCTTTCGGGAGCAAAGTGGCTCTGGTGCATTAACTTACAGTCACCAAGTCTCCCTGAACAGAAACTCGTGTAGAATATTCTTACAAAACTTAATACACTTTTTATTTTTCCTCTTCTTGACTCCTTCACTGGAGCTATGCAGTGAAGCAAAGAAATACCCAGTTATTGCTATCTGCAGACGGACGGGAAGGGTTGATTTTATGTAATACAAATAACGGTCGCTATTTTTATCTTGTTTCTTATCTTGAAATCCTAGAACTCTACTGCTGTAATAGTTGTACAGCCTGATGCTTGGCTCGAAAACGCAGGGTACAGAGGTAAGATTATATGGAGCTATGGATTGCTTTGTGGTGCACATCGTGAGTGCCTTATGATTCCACTGGTTTGCGTAATAAAATAGTAGTAGGGTTCTATAAAGGAAGCAGAATAAAGTCCTGTTATGTTTGGTATTGGGAGCACATCCTACATTTCAAAACAGACACAGTTGGTCATTCAAACTTTTCCCTTACCTATCTTGAGAGTAAACAAAGTCCTGAGAGGTGGTTTGCCAGGCAGTCTCCTAGCCTGATGTGTAGTAGGAAGGTTGTGATGAAATGTGAATGTAAATATGCACTAAAATAAACTGCCAGTCCATGTATCCTGCATGTCTCCAGAGTCGGGTTTAGCTGAAATCTATCCCTGGCAGCAGGGCTACTTTCTAAAATTTACAGAGTTTAGGAGAGGCTTTGCGTTGTAGAGACCAGTGAGATCTAGTAGAAAACCTCAGCTGAGACAAAACACCCAGCAATAAGTGGCCAACAATCTTCCTTTCCCAACCATTCAAGCACCAGTACCCCAACCCCAAAATAAAATATAAAAACCTCACTTGTCTCTGGCCATCCATCCCACTTATTTAAAAAAGACACAGCCCCCTTGGCATTCAGCCTTCTGGGCAGTGGTTGGGACAAGAGGATCTCTTTCTTTCTTTCTTTCCTCACCTCACCTAAACTGAAAAATGGATGTAACCTGGGAGCATTTTAATGCCACAAACACCCTTTTGTGCCATCCTCCCCTATGAGTGTGTCCTCACATGTCTAGAAACATGACCCACACACTGAATGTGCATGGAGAAACTTGAGAGTCTGTGATTTGGAAATCCTTTAGCGATGCTTATCAAAGACTGCTCAGCTCTCTTACCTTTATTAGTCTCTCTTGTATGGCAGTTTAAAGAGTTCCTGTGTAGATACTGGCAGTTTGTCAAGTGGCCATGAAACAGCTGCATTTTATGCAATGTCGGGACGTGTAGAGTAGTAGCCACCATGTAACTGATTTGAAATGATATTTTGAACACTGTTAATGAAAATAATGCTGAAATAGAATAGCTCACAATCTGAATCTCACCCTGACCTGCAGATATTATTTTATCATTCATATTTTGTTTTGCAGCAATCCAACAGAAGTGTACTGCCGTGGTGACCCGAGAGTGGGTTTTAGACAGCGTTGCATGCTATGAGTGCCAGGAGTTTGATACCTACCTTGTCTCCCAGTCGTGATGGTGCTGCTGCTCTTCTGTTCCCATTGCTCAGAAATCCTTATCAGTGCAGGCACTTAAGGACCAGGTATTTTTAGAATATCTTGTACACCATGTGTCATTAATAAGCAATGTTGTTTCAAGACAAATTATCCAAAGTTTTACTTAAATCAGCACAAAAAATATTTAATTCTGCCTTTGCACCATAAAAGTTGCTTAACTGCTACTGTTTAAAGACTGTAAAACTTCTTGCTCAAAGTAGCCCTATGTAAAGTGAGTCAAACACATCTGTCACCTATCAGGGATTTAAAGCCCGACCTCCAAAGAGAAACACTGATGCATTATTTACCACCCCAGCCAGGTCCTGACTATTTACTCCAGGATGTTTTGGAAACATAACTATTTACAAGAGTTATATGGAGCTTGGGGCTTGAATTAACTCAGCAGTGCAAGTGCCATTTATCTCTCTGATTTTTGCTTGCGCAAATTCCCGCTATATAGCGCTGAATAGAATAGCACTGAACACTGAAATATAATCGTTTTGGGATCAGTGGTACATCAACTCCTTTTATCCTGGACCATGGAAAAAGCTGTTTTGAAAATAGTACCAACAGCTCTTTTGTTGTTAGTTGGCACTTGACACATAATTTCTCTATCCTAAAAACTTATCTACAAGAAAGAGCCTAAAAAAAGAAGCCAACTTAACCCACAGTCACTAACAAGTTAAAGTAAATCAGTCCTTAATATCTGTTAGTGATTGCTTTGTGATCATTTTAGTTCTATATGAGAGTATTTGTAGCATCCTGATGTAATAGTGAACAAGATGCATTGTCACATCCCTGCTACCTATAATAAGCCCTAAAAAACTCTTTGATCCTAATACTTCATGCCTGCAAAATGAGAGGTCACAAGGAGAAAGAACATATTGCTTTTGCCTGTTGCCAAGGAATCCACCTTCATAAATAATATTGTACTGTCAGAGCAGAAAGAGAAACTGTTTTCATAAAGTTATATTTTTAAAAAATGGTTTATAGTACAGTTCAAAGAATTGTTTGATACAATGACTTGCAGTAGGCTGGTCTAGAATATTTGTATAAAGTATATTTGTAAATGTTAGAATATTCAAAGCAAATAAATGTGGCTGGCAAGTATTTTCCGTAGTTGTGCAGCTCCCTGGGTGTGAATCAGCCATTCAGCCTTGGCCCTGAGACCCATATGGAAATATTTCTAAAGTCTAATCTCCTGGCAATGGGGGGAGGTGGAGGAGGAGACCAGCTGGAGGAGATTTTATAATTATAAATTGGAATTTCAGAGCTGGAGACACAATTGTATGTAGGTTCCATCAGAATGAGAAGCAGATGTGTTATCAAGTGTCAAACACAGGCAGATGTAGCCTAGCTAGGGCTTACTACGAGTAGGATGAGTGCTGGGAGCATTTGCCTCAATCTGCTTATATTGCTGTTTTTCCTTTTTTTGGTTCCTTTTTCAAGCTTGTGTGACAGTATTTCATAACTGTCACGGCTGCTCAGCACAGCCTCACCTTCAGGCTGACATTCCTCTTATCTCTGGAGTCCACATTGGCTTTTTTATCTACCTTTCAAAAGATTATAGCTATCGGGGTAAATGTTGCCTGCTAGATGAGAGGGAAAGGCCAAGCCCCTCTCGCAGCTGCCACTGTGAAATTGTTCCTCTGATCTGGACACGAGAGTTGTCCTTTCCAGGAGGTAATGTAATAGTTCCTGCTAGATTATTGTCAATAGGCACAATACGTGTGACGCTGTCGTCCTCCCTCCGTGAAAAGCTGCTGTACAGGTGACAAGGTCTCTGGAAGCTGTTTCTAAGCAGTACCATGTGCAAATTTTGCATAGTAATCTGCATCTGAGTGAAAAGTTCAATTATTTTGAGAACCCAGTTGAGGATTACTTACTTTTTTTTACGTTACCATAGGGATTAATTGAAGCTACAACTTGCCCCTCCGCCCTAAAGTGTATTTTCTGGTTTTGGATGCGTTAGAACTTTATGTTCACCAGATCATTTTCTCTTTCCTCCTCATTCTGTTTGCCCTTTTAAAAAAAAAATTACCAGGTTTAGGTCAGCCCAAAGGCAGTGCCTTAAACTGGAGACTAGGTGCAAGTTCCCTCACTCTCATGCTTCAAGTCAGGAAGGGCTGGCAGTCCTGCAAGGGCAGCCTCTGGAAAGAGGGAGAGTCACATCACATAGTGGTGACCCTCCACCTCATGGGCAAAGTTTGTGGATGTCATAGGGAGCTCCCAGGGTGAGGGTGTGAGCCTAGAGCTCAGAGAAGGACTTGTAGAGCCTGCAGGGGGAAATTAACTAGCTTCACCCAATTTAAAATCTGGTTAAATTATATGGCTTCAATAAATTACAGTTGGCACCTCATTCCCCATCATAAGGGACTCTTCGTTAGCATAGATTCAGATTTCGCATTGTATTGGCATGTTTCTTGCAGCTTTCTAGTATCTCTGTCCTGAGACTTTTCTCTGTTCCCTGTGAAAAGGCTGCATTCCGGCACATCGCTGATGCGTAACGACTGAAACCAAGCCCCTAGGACATGGCAGATTATGCAGCTAAACTATGGGCATCTGCTCTAGTCTGAGAGTACTCTGCAGCTAAAAGCTCAGCTGCCAGCTTCATCAGGACAATCGGAGGGGAAACTCCTTTGTGATATTCTGTGGTAACTTTGTGCAGGAGGTGAATCCAAAAAGATCTTCGACATATCTAAGGCACTACAGCTCCTTAGGATTAGACACGGAACAAAATTATGGATGAGCATGAAGCTCCAGAGAGGCTTTTCTCTCTCCATGCGCCTGGATTGCCGGGGTTGTGCTTTGCCAATGATTTATACTGATAAATGTGTTATTGCTGGGGAAAGCATTATCAAAAAGGTGTGACTTACATTTCCGTCTGAACACAATAGGGCTGAGGCTCAATCAGATCTCTAGCTCAGCATTTCTCAAACTGAGGTCCATGACTCTTCCCCCTCCCTCCCAGTGCCTCCTGCACGCCGTGGAACAGCTGTTCAGCGGCGTGTAGGAGGCGCGGGGAGGGAGGGGGAGGAGCGAGGAGGTCAGGGGTGGGGTGGGAAGAGGTGGGGTGGGTTCTTGGGGGAAGGGGTGGAGTGGGGGCGGGGCCTGGGGCTGAACAGGGGGCTTGGGGGTCCATGAAAATTTTTAAATCAAAATGGGGGTCCTGGGGTTGCTAAGGTTTGAGAACTGCTGCTCTAGCTAACTAATTCCACTAAATAACAGTTGGCAATTGCTAGCTTGCATGGCGTTGAAATTATTCAAAACTAACAAGCTTCCCTAGGATTTGAGCACTAGATATGAATTTAACGGGTTCTCAGGCATGGAGAGGGCTGGTAACATCAGTATGAAGTCTGAGTAAACAATATTGTGATGACAGAACTAACACTTAAGTTCAAGTGTATACCGTGATGGAGAAATTGGAAGATTCTTGAGAAATATCTGCATTCATGTCAGAAATTTGGATGTCTCGCACTACACCAGCAGAAAGGTTGAGCCAAGTAAAATCCTTGGAAAAACAGCCATGTCTGTAACTACCGCTGCTAAAAGCAGAGGCTGAAGTGAAGGGATACTCATCAAGAGCTTAAATAGTTTATAGCCACTGTAATAGGGTATATGCCTGGTAAAGGTCTGAAAATATAATTACATAAATTCCAGAGGAAGCCCCTAAAAGGAGTAGATGAAAATAGCACCTACCATTTGAGAGTGTGTCCTTAGTTCAAAATCTCCCGTATCAGTCTGCATTGCAGGAAGTGTGAGAAAATGAATGCTGTTTCATCGGGGGGGTGATGAGAGCAGCTATACAACCTTCTGTCAGGGTAACTCTCCCCCACCCCTACCTCTGTGGCCCACTGCAGGAGTGCCCAGCCAGGCTTCAGGTCTCCAGCCGTTGCCTGTCTCTGGGCACTCCCTTCTGACCAGGCGGTTTTAAGGCTGCACAGCTCCCTGCCTTACCCTGTGATATCCCCAGCAAGCCAGACTGTCTAAAGGGCAGTGCCTGCATTTTTCTCTCTCACAGGTCTATGAGCAGTGTTTTGCCAGCAGTTACAAGTGATCACGCAGCTCTTTCTAGTAAGCACCTTTGATCTTAAGGTAACAGTATTATAGAGAAAGGTAATAAACAGATTTCAACACCCATGAAATATAGCACAAGTCATATATCAGTCTGCTGGGGCCCTTCTGCAAGAGTGGAGGGCCCCCCTTGGACAGACAGTGCTGTCCATTTGATGGATCAGAAAGAAGGCCCAGAGTGCATTTAAACGCAGCCTTTTTATGCCAAAAGCCCTTTCACTGTTGGTCTCTGCAAAATGCAGTTTGAACCAGTATACACCAGCATCCCTGAAGGGTTGGGGGGGTTAAGTGACACCTCTCTGAAGGAGTTTACAACCTAAGTGATTCACCTTAATCTCCCTCACTGTTTTGGTTCCTGGGAACCTTCCCTGCTGGATTTGCAGAGAGCCCCAGGCCCACAATGATGCATATCTATACAGTATGGTCCCCAAAGATAGCGCATGGGATTGCAATATCTGTCACATACCCTGCACCCATGTCATCCCCAGAATGAGCTAATCATGTCTACAGCTATTACAGAAAGGCCACACACAACAGCCCATAGCATGCATGGGCTCTGCATAAAGTTACATAAAACGCAAAACTCAGGCAAAGGGCTGAAGAGAAAGGACTTGAGCAGTGATTCTTTGTGCAGAGGTTTCCTGTTTGTTTTGGGTGAAAGTTGGATTTTCCTAGATTGCTGAGGGATTAGAACAGTTATGGCTGATGTTGCCACTGCACTTTCTTCCTGTAAATATGCATGACAGTATGTGTGTATGGGTTTGTTTGGATGGGAATACATTTTGGTGGATTCTTCTTTATTTTTGTTTGTGGTTGGAATGTTTCCTTGATGATCTGCTCCCGATTGTTACAACATACAGTGGGAAATAAGGAGAGAGAATGCAGGGACAGCCTGTCAATCACTGTTAAAATAACAAGAAAAAGGGGGAGATTCAACTAATAGAATTGACACTGGCTCTTTAGTTTGCCAATGAGTTGGAGCCTTTCATCTCCACTGGTTCCAGTCCTGCTCTGGTGAGTGGGCCTCAGAAGTCCCTACTATTGACCCCTGGGAAGTGAATTGGGTGGGGTCTCAGTCCAATTCCTAGTAGTGCAGGTGTGAGAGTCACAAACACAATCCTAATTAGATTGTTCCCTTTGTTGTGAGCATCGTGGCAGAGGCCTGCGATTGATTGAGCTATGGAGACTGAATGCCCCTCTCGCACCTGGAAAGGTATCATTGAGATTGCTCTCCAAATAAGGTAGCAGTAGAGCTGCATCTCCCTTCCTCCTCCTATGTCTCACTTTTACACCTATTGCAATGATGGTGGTGGAGTCTAATAGTAACTACAGCTGCTAAGAGCAAATTTCTACTGGCATGAGCCCCAGCTGTTTGCATTCATGTCAGAAATGATCATCACCGCCTCTGCCTTGGAGTCTTGACAAAAGTTGATCCAAAAACAGACTGTAGCTTCCTCCAGAGAGGAAGAGGCGACATTTGCTTTCCTGGAGGCTGATTGGAATTCTGAAGGCAGCAAAATGGGCATAGTCACCATCACCCCTTCTCTGCATAGGCCCCCTTTCCTTCAGTGTCACGGGTATGTGCTGGGTTAATGTAGGTGACTTGAGAGAAGATGCCCTACTCTACCTTGTAGCGCTAAGAATCAAAGGGCCAGGCTGAAATAACTTGCCCACGTGGAATAGTAAGTTAAAGCATCCCAATCTGGCCCTAGGTGAGCAGGGCCATGTTTAACCATCTTTTCTCTCTCCCGTCTCTGCATCTGTTATAGACTCTTCTCCTTTGATGCACTTTGGTTTTATGTTTTCTCGGAGGAACCACATTACGCTTCTAACTTCCATGTTATTTGCTGTTGTTGTTCCCTCTCTCCTCCCTATGTCTGTATAACAGTTTTTATCTTGGACTTTAATTTTCTCCAGTAACTTCTGTTCTGTACAGCTCCTGCCCCCTTGCTACAATCTCCCAGCAGCCACACTGCCTCATCAATCTGAAACCTGTTCTCTTTCGAATTTCTCCTCTGAGGTTATTACCTCCTTCAAGGAATCCGGCCTCTGTCACTGCTTGGCTGCCTCTAGCAATCAGGAACGTTTTACAAGATTGTAACGGCTATCACAACCTGAAAGGGGCCTAAAATGTCACGTCAGCTTTTGAATAAGTTCCAGCTCAGCTAAGCAAACTCTGCTTTGATTTTCCTGGTTTAATTTTTGGCCCCATAACTTTAGATAAACAAAACAGTGAGGAAAACTTAAGCAAGATGTAAAGAAGGCTGACTTGAAACCATGCTCTCTTGCCCCATCTCCTGTTTGCTATTTTCTGTGTGTCTAGCCTCAGTCCTCTTGCAGTTTGGGAACATGAGTGTCATCTGATCAAGTCCAAGTTCAGTCCCTCTCCAGAAATCTAACCTGACTTCCCTGGAGTGTGAATGTGGGATCCTCGCTGAAATAACGGTTTGTCTTAGACGTACAAATATTGCATTAATGAGGGCCAGATAGAGGTCTGGATAGACAGTCTCTTTAGGCGCTGGTGAATAAGCGGGTGAAAGGATTCTGTTTTCCTATAGCATGTGTGTGCACATGCAACTAATACTAGACCAATGGACTGCATGTAAAATAGAAAACAGGAAACTGGAGCAAGAGGCTAGAGCAACAATGAGTATTGTCATGGCATCTCTGCTGGGTTAAACTGGCTGATCCTGCGTGTCCATAGCTACTGTGAGCTCATGTGCCTGTCACTCAGAGGCCTGCTATAATAGAGACCTACAGGGATCAAATTCAACCATATGGGACTTAAAAACAAAAAGTGTGTCAAGCAAAATATCTGATTCATGGCTGAGCATTACAGCAGAAAGCTACATGGTTTTGTGATGTTAGAAGCCTGTATTGGGAAGTGCTTGACCATCTTGCTTATCAATGCACTGATAAGCAAGATGGTCAAGCACTTCCCAATACATAGGGAAAAGTGACTCTAGTTTCAAGCTCTCTCTCTCTCCTAGAAACAAGTCTTGGACTGAATTAACATTAAGGCAAGGGATTTTACATGCCACATGGTAAGCTCTGGAACGCATCTCATGAGCGAGCAGTAAAATCCCTTGCCTTAATGTTAATTCAGTCCAAGACTTCGCCACCCAGGTTTGAAAATATTGGCTTTGGTCTCCCGAAAGTGTCTTTCTCCCTGTGTAACTAAACATGGCTCTCCAAAGCTAAAGACTGAGGTTGAAAGCGCTGCCTTTGTGGAGGGAAGGTTTAACAACACAAAGCAGCATTGTAGGGACTCCAATTGTCTACTGAAGATTTTGCATTGCTTAGTTTCAAATGGAGGAGTCAAGCGCTGCTACAGTTGACATTCTTGTGGGAAATGCTCTACACTCAGCAGGCTTAATACCAGGCACACAGAATCTAATTGGAGTTTGCTTTGTACCTTGTGATTTAGGAATGGTAAATGAAGGCAATGGTAGCCTGTAGGAAAGATACGACAAAGCTGACAGCACCTTCTCTGAGGCAGCATGCAGGCCTTGGACAAATTGCTCTGTCCAGTTTATTATCTTGCAGCACTTCTGGATACAATCATGTGCATCTGTATTAAATATCAGTGTTCCCCTCTCACCAGGAAGGCCGGAGAGTTTCAGTCTCCAGCATGTGTGTGCACTTAATGCCGAGGCAGCTTTACCTCTTGGTGGGGCCTTGGAAGAATCACTTCTCCTTGTCTTCAGAATTCACAGTGTAATCCACCGACTATGTCTTGGTCTGAGTCAGTCTGAGAGACCCCTCAAACGAAGGCAGTCTGTATGTAGCTTTATCACTGGCTTGCTGGAAAAGGCTCACTCCAGCAGACAGGTTTTCCCGTGTTTCGTGATTTCTGTTGGTCTGCCATTGTGTGACTTCAGCAGCCCCGGGACCCTCTGAAAAGGTGGGGCTGGGTGACATGCAAGTATTCTGGGAGTCTGGCTAATGGTGGGTTTAAAGTTGGTGTCAGCAGGCAGCAGCCCCCTGAACCATCCATATTTTAAAAGTGGGAATGATAGATTGTCCTACAAGACCTTACGGCCATTTGTTACTTGGAGAATCTCCCTTTTTTATCTTTTTTTTAAACACAAAAGCCCTGGATGCAGGTTCCCTGGGCCAGATTCAGTAGTGATGTAAACAGAGGTGCACGCTACAAGCTAAGGGAGCATGGCGGAGAAAGAAATTTTAAGTGGACATGAGATAAAGTAGAGGAGGCCCTCCTTTCACTTACACTTCCCAGTTACCTTCCCTACATCACCTCTTCCTCAGCGTATCAGGCGCACTCACTCTGCACACCAAATCAGTGCAAGTTATGCTGCTCGCACTAGCCACCTACGCCCTAAGGGGGGGACAGGACCTGCTCCTATTTACACCAGGTCTGGCCCTGGAAGCTCTGTGGCTTTGTAAGAGTAGCTGGTTCTGAATGACGGGCGGTGGCAAAGAGCCCAGACCACGTCAGGTGGTTGTCATTTGGCCCAGCAGTTGCCATGGCAACCTGACAGCATTTTGCTTTTACCCGGTGGCATAGATGTAGGTGGGGATTGCGGAGGAAAAAGCAAGACGACTGGACTGCTACTCTTCCAGGGAGCAGGAGAGGGAACTCACTAGTAGGAGTGGCAGGGCAGGGGAGGAGGGACAGCCAGATGACATTTCCCAAATGAGTTGGCAGACAGAGTATTAGACTTTTAGCAGCTAGTCGGACTCCATGTACAGGATTGCTTAACACTAATATAATCTACCGCGGGCTTTTCAGCTCAAGCCAAAATATCACAGTGAGCAAGACGTATAACACAGTAAAAAGTGGCTGTAGATTTAAACTCCATTGCCAATTTCACTAGCGTGGTATAACTCTGAGTAGGCCAAGTGGCAGGCTGTATATGGTGGTTCGTTCCCACATGTGTTTCAGAGTTGGGAGGCATTTCCACTCTTGTTTCAGCAGGAGGGCTGTTCTGAGGGTTCCAGCCTGTTTCATCTACTGCTCCATATCAATGCACTGGCACTTTCAAGTGTTCTGGAAACTCCACAGAGCTTCTGCACAACAGCCACGCTGCTCAATGGAGCTGGTCAGTTTCCCTCAGCCCAACTTTGCCTTGGTGCAGGAAATGTGAAGTCAATTATTGTCCACACACCATCAGCCTCCTCCCCAGTGTGCAGCCAGGACAGAGGGAAGATTCAGGAGGCTTTGTCACAAACGCAGGCCTCTTCCTGTGCCACTTTACGGGCTGTGCCTTAGACATCTTTAGAACTTGCTGATTGGATTTTGAGGGTGGAGCTAGTGTATTAACGGGAATCAGGGTGTTCCTAAGGGGCAAGGCCTACAGTACGTGACCTGGAAGTGACTGCTCCATCTCTCACCTGTATACTTAGTTATCTCTTTCCTTCACTGGGGGATGGTGCTGCTGAGATCCTGGCATGTGGGAGTTACAATCTAGGCCTGTTTCCAGTTGGGCTCCTTTACAAAGGCATTGCTAAGGACTGAATGGGACCAGGGAACCTGGTTCCAGTTTGGTCCAAGGAGGTAGTGACCGAAATCCATGTTACCGTCTGTGGAATGATTTGGTAGCCCCAGCTGCCTCCCCCAGTGACTAGTGAACACTTTGTTAGCTTGTGTCACAGCACGTATCCTGGGTATCACAAAAATCAGCAGCATCACAATTGCCACTAGCTTGGCTGCCTTGTCAGTTTCTGCACAGGAGGCAATGGCTAGATGGACGTGGAGCCTGACTTACCTTCTTACCCCTTCAAAGTGGTACCCCAGCCAAAGGCTGAGAGGCAATGATGGGTCAGCGTGAGGAAGCTTGTGTAGGGGACTGTTGTCCCCGTACTAACACTCAGTGGGGGTGTTTTGGTTGCTAGCTCCTAGTACCAAAGGAAGGGGAAGGGTCGATGGGAAATCGGGACCCTGAGACTGACAGTCCCCAGGAACAATGGGGAAAGGCCAGTGCTCCAGGTCAGCCTGATTGACAAGGCGGGCAGGCTAATCATGGAGTCAGGAGGCCAGGGGGGGTCCCGTCCTCCTCCTCCGTGTGAGCTGGAATTGCCTGGGTCAGACAGAGTGGGGCCGAGCTAAGGAGAGAGCAGGGGCCTGAGCTGAGCTGAGGAGCAGAGCCCTGCCAGCCAGAGGGACCAGAAAAGCAGGTCAGTGCTGGGAGCAGAGTCAGAGAAGCAGCCTACAGAGCAGACCTGTGCTGGGAGCAGAGCTGCAGCAACCAGAGCCAGAGGGGCCAGAGAAGCAGCCCAGGGAGCTGGAGGCAGAG
Organism: Terrapene triunguis; assembly: GCF_002925995.2. Lineage (NCBI taxonomy): Eukaryota > Metazoa > Chordata > Testudines > Emydidae > Terrapene > Terrapene triunguis. The sequence goes on from NW_020664544.1 coordinate 579,477, forward strand.
CAGTGGAGCTGGAGCTGGGTGTGGTGAGCAGCTGGGGAGAGTGAGGGGGGACCCTGGGCAGCAGGCCGAGCGCAGGGAGACGCCCCCAGCCAAGAGGCCTTGCAGGCCAGACTTGGGGGGGATTGTAACCCCGATGGGGTGGGGGCAGCACTGGGAAGAAGGGTCCTGCCACCTAGAGCCTGAGGGCGTGGCCACCGCCAGAGCACGTGTCTGACCCGCAACATCCCTGCAGCACAGCCAAGGCCTGAGAAGGAGCCTGGGACTTGTGAGGAACAGACTGAACTTCCCTTACGTTCCAGAGATGCTGGTTGTGATGTCCCCGTGCCACAGAGTAGGGTGATGGGTTTTCCTTTAACCTTTCCCATTTTTTCCTTATTTTTTTTAATTGATTGCTGTTTAATAAATTGTATTTGCTTTGAACTGTATGTAATGATCAGTGGGTCAGGGAAGCATCCAGTGCAGAGAGATCATCCCAGAGTGGGGACACCCTAGCCCCTGCCCTAAGTGACCACGACAAGGTTGGGGGTTGAGCCCCCCAGGAATCCTGGGCCCAGCCTTGTCGGGGGTACAAGGACTCTGCCACACAGGAGAGCGGAAGGGGAGCCCTCGAGGTCAGGCAGGCCTCTGGGTAAAGGAAGTGGGAGCGAGGACTCAGATCCTTTCACTAGCCCACTTCACCGGGGTAGTGCATAAGCCAGGAAAGTCCCCCACAACAGTGGGACTGTTCCCCTGCTTACACTTGCTTTGCCACGGCCAGTGCAGCAGGGCTGGTTCTCTGGGCGGTGTCAGCGCAAGCACTGCTTCCTAGAAACAACTGAACTGCTCGAGTGAAGTCTGCCTGGGATCCTGCCTCCCCGGCTGCTCTGCTGCCAAATCACTCATGTGCCCATAAGTCTATATGGGGATTGGCTCACATGTTAATACACGGAAGGAGGAAATTCACATTCTGCCATAGTGTAGCCTAGCTTACAGCCTCTTCTGTGTGTCCTAGCCCTTTCCCAGGCATAGCAGCAGGTGCAAATAATGTGACGTGGTTTATGCGTGCTTCACCTCCCTTGTGCCTGGACCGAGCCGTGCCATGTGATTGTTTGTAGCATCTGTGCCCAACAAAGCAAACTAACACCAGCCTTAACTCTCAGGTTCCTGTGCACGCGGCAGTGTGCGTCACACAGCTAACAGTGTTAACATTTAGAGAACCAAGGAGGGTGAAGTAATATCTTTTATTAGACCAGCTTCTGTTGGTGAGAGACACTAGCTTGTCTCTCTCATATCCTGGGACCCACAAGGCTACACTAACCCTGCATATAACAAGAGTGTTAAGTTTTTATTAGTTCACAGCAAAGTTTGCTATAAAAGAGAGAGAGTGAACATGTCCCCTTTAAGAGTCCAAGGAGCAGATGCTGTCCCCCAGGGGCCACTGGAACAGCCCAAAGAAGTCTGGCAGGAAATTAGATTGAACATGAAAATGTGTGCATGAATGGCATCTTCAGCTCATTTGCTTACTGGGGTAGGGTGGGAGAGAGAGGGGGAAGCTGTTACAAGTGTTTCAATGTTTTAGATAGTCCTTGAATCTCGGCTACGCCCACCTTTTAAAATAAAAACAAAAGGAGTAATGAACAACGGGCTATGACAACACAGCATTCTGAGAACAGAAGGAATATTGCTTTTAAAAAATTAAACTGGAATTTGATTGTTTTATTAATATTTAAATTACAATGAATCCACCAAGACTGTCTTACATGCCAATATAGAAATATGCAAATACAACTTAAAAAAGCAATTACAGGCTTCCCTTAAGGTAACAAGAGCAAATAAAACAAATGGTTTTGTAAGTCACTTTTATTGACTTTAATGATGTGAAATACACATCTGCGATGATTAGTCAATGCTTCAGTTTGGGGAAGGGCTGGGCTGATTCAGATGCAGAATGGATAGTCAGCTTCGCAACAGGGTGTGATTAGCAGTGTGCGAAGGAGTACTCTGAGCCTCACCATCTGGAGGCATGCAAGCTGGGAAAACGGAGCTGCCGTGGCTTAGTGACGCTGAAAGCCTGAAAAGAGGGGATAAAAGTCCCACTGCAGCTGCCGGCAAGTCAGTGCTTGGTTCTGCAAACTTGATGGTAGAGCTGGACGGGAAGAGAGGGTTGGGCCTTGTTGTAGTATCAGGGGTTTGTTTCATGTGCTCCCAGCCACGCTGCTCATTGCAAATGGGAAAGAATGGAGCCCAAAGACCAGTGGCCCAGGCCAAGTCCATAACATTCTGCAGCAGCCCTTCACCATGTATCCAGCAAATGGAAAGAACTTCAAGCCGAGAGAGAATCTGGTCTCGCTGGTTGAATGTAATATGGGAAAGTCATGCTAGATATTTGCACGCTGGATGAAACAATTCTCTCGAATTGAGTGATCACCATGTTAGTAGCAAACTCCTGCCGTTCTGCCTCTGAGATCTTTCCCACTCCCTAGGACTATGCATTTTGGCACACATGCATCTCTTGTAACTAGAGTGGCAGAGATGGTGGAATAAACTGAGCACAGGCAAACCAGGTGCAGCAAAGCTCTTCATGAGACATCTTGGCTGGAAAGAGGAGAGCCTGGGACAAGCCCACATTTTGTGAGTGAGAGAGAGATGGATGCCCTAGTCTCATCACTTGTAGGAGCTCTTGTCCATACCTGATAAACAAAGCTTGCATAGTCCAGACTAGGGCAAAAAGTTCCAATTTCCATGTCAAAATCACTTGCTGAGAGGAAGCACAGTCAAGTGGACTGGGGCGGGGGGAGAGGGAACAGATGCTAGGAATCCCTGAACTCTAATTCTGTATTGGCCACTGTGTGACCCCCATTGATAAAATTGAATAGGAGGATCCACTTAGCAGGGATGTTGTGAGGATGAATCAGTTTGTGTAACACTTTTTGGAAATAAAGAGCAAATGTTTGTGTAATTGGTGCAACAAAATCTAAAATGTCTTGATTGACCATTATCAGAGGGGTAGCCGTGTTAGTCTGTATCCACAAAAACAATGAGGAGTCCAGTGGCATCTTAAAGACTAACCGATTTATTTGGGCATAAACTTTCTTCAGATGAAGAAGTGGGTTTTTTACCCACGAAAGCTTATGCCCAAATAAATCGGTTAGTTTTTAAGATGCCACCAGACTCCTCATTCTCCTGCCCGCGGAGAACATCTGCCTGGGTCCTGACAACGGCCAGAATTCAGCCTCATATTTTCTTTTGTTTTTCAAGAAAATGTCACTGCTTGGTTGCATAATTGGATTTTTTACATTTACTTGCACGTCAGTTGCCAATTTGCCATTCCACATGGCATCCAACTGCAAATGTGCAAAACCACAGCTGATAAGGGTGCAGAATTACTGGCTAATTCATTGCATCGCTCACTGGATCTGAAGTAAATTCTCTGTTATCATGGAAAATGCTGCAATGCACACTAAGGCTGTCACAAAGGTGGGGGAATGGCGTGAGATTGGGTATCCATGCAGATTAGCACAGCTAGTTGTTTGTTTCAAGTTTCATTTTGCAGTATTTTTTCACTCTAGTAGTTTTATGACTTCAGGTTATTAAATGGGTTGTAAATTAGAACTGTAGAATCTGGGTGACACTTGGTCTCTAGTAAATGGGATGAGTCAATTCCTCTTGTCAGGACGGTGATACCAGTTTTTATTTGTCCCAGGGAGACAAGGATTTCAGGCCTCATCTTTCTGTCATGCTGTGTAATTATTTGAATGGCTGATTGCTGCTGCAGTGGCTGGATGGGCACTGACGGGGAGGGAACTAGACAGACAAGGTAGGGGAGGTAACATCTTTTATTGGACCAACTTCGGTTGGTGAGAGAGATGAGCTTTTGAGTTACCCGGAGCCCTTCCTCAGGTCTGTGGGAGGAAGTGGCAGAGGTAGGTGCCAGAAGGGCAGGATCTGGGCAGACCCAGCAGTACCCAAATGTTCGCAGTTTCTCTTTGGTTTATCCTCTCTGTCCCTGGAGTCTGCACCCTTTGGCCATTTCAAAGGACAGGAGAGGGGAAGTTAGCAGTGAATTTGCATAACATATTTGCTAGGAGCAGAATGGAAACGTAATTGAGACCGTGATCCTGTGTCCCAGCTGTTGGGTGTCTGTGACTTTCAGGCTTGAGAGGAGGTGTGGTCTCGTGGTCCTGGTGCTAGCCGAGGACTCGAGAAACCGGGTTCAATTCCCCACCCTGCCTGAGACTCCCTGTGTGACCTTAGGTCAGTTACTCAGCTGGTGTGTGCCTCTGTTCCCATCTGTACAATGGAGATAACAGCCCTGTGCTGCCTGCCAGGAGGCTTATGAGACGCTATGGCCACAGACAGACGTATCTGCACCTGCCTCTCTTACGCCTCAAGTCTCTCTCGAAGCAGAAAACACGCCTCAGTTTGTCGGGTTCTGAACCTGATGCCCAAAATGGCCTCTGTTGTGGATGCTGTCACAGGTGGCCTCTTGGCCCTGGGCATTTCATTATTTGTATGGAGGAGCCAGCCCCACTGTGCACAGCGCTGTACAAACATGCAGCGCGGAGACGCTCACAGCCTACAGCTGGGTAGGTTTGGCAGGTGGTTTCAAACCTGTGTGGCTGCAGCTGATCTGAAATGCAGGCCGCCACCTCAGCCGCTGATACAGGGCCGGGCACCAGAGGGACTGTCCTCTGTCCTGGCTCTGAATCCCACGGAAGCAAAGCTGCTCCCAGTGATGAGCTTCTGTTCTATTGGCATCTAGTGAAAATCCTCCCGTCTTTGCCCCCTCAGGGCTGCCATACTTCAGCCTCGGTTGGGCAGCAGGAATGGAGAGTGAAGCCTGTGAATCCCCTCCCCCCCCCCCCCCCCCCCCCCGTGTCAATGTGTAAAACCCGCATAATAACCTGGGCACAACTGGCCAGGAGCACCTGGGCTGTACTTGCATCAGGAGCAGGAAAGCAGGCTCTGTGCAAGCGTAGTGCGAAGAGTCTCGGGAATCTGCTCTGGCTTCTGGTAGAAAGTTGCTGGTGTTTCCACACACGCTGTTGTAGTTCATCACCGACAGGCCCAGGAGGTCTCTGGCACAGGGGGGGCCAATCACGTGGGCTTTTCCTGTGCTCTCGTCTCGCCCCAACGCTCCTTTTTCTTTGTCAACGTTTGAAAATGTTTGTGCTTCCTGAACTGCAGCCCAGTTAGTGATGGCACCGCTCCTCAGTCAACCGGGAACGCGGGGAAGGGCAGCTCTTGGGCTGTTGTAGGATGGGAAGCCTGCCCACTCCACCAGCGTGCCCTCATTGCCCGTCCCTGTCTGTTCAGATGGCATCATGCCCTCTCACAAAGGGCTTAGACTTTTGCCCTCTTCTGCAGGGATGCCAAGCAATGATGCATGGGGGCATGTGTCCTGCATAACCCTGCAAGAGGCTGCCCTCTAAAGGACCACGCCACTGAGCTGTTTGCCAGCCCATGTGCATCGGTGCTGAAGCTGGCAAGCGCTGGTGGGGTGGTCCTTTAGAGGGCAGCCTCTTGCAGGGTTATGCAGGACGCATGGCAGGACAAAGGCAGGGCAGCTCAGTTACTGGGAATGGAGACAATCAACCCAGCACTTCACAGTCACTGTGGGGCCCACAGATGTCATGTGACAGTGGGAAAGACTTGCTTTCTTCGAACACTGAACAAGGCACTAACAGTGTCCCTCTGTGCTCCATTACAGAGCTTCTGCCCAGACCTTTTCCCAGCCCACTGGCTGGCTCAGGTTTAAAGGAACAGCGCACAGCTCTTCTCAGCTATTCTAGAGCAACAGGACCTGGTTAGAGTGGAAAGCTGCTCTCCTGGAATCCGCGTGAGCCACATCCCTCCCTGTTCTATCGTGTGCAATAGCAATTTGCTCTCCAGCGTTGCACACACTACACCAGGTGTTTGCGTTTCAGAGAGGTGGTGCAGACCGGCTAGGCCATGTTGGGGCTGCTGTGGGAATTACCCAAGCGTAAGGAACAGCAAAGTCTCAAATACCATAAACTCCCAGAGCCCTAGGGAGAGTGGCTGCATGGAAACGCTTCCAGCTCTGATGAGCAACACGTGAACCACATGCTGGCTGCCAGGGGAAGAAAGCAGAAATGAAAGACAGGCAATTGCTACAGATGATGGCAAAGCCTCAGGCAAATCTAATTCTGCACCTGCAATTAAAAAGGCTCCTCTTTATATGTGGGAGCAGGCGCTCTTTGCTCATGTGAGGGGCACCTGGGATTCTTCCTGGCAGCCTCCGTACCTGCTTCTGCTGTTAGGTGCAGCTCCCGGGGGCTGACAGGAGGTGGCCTGGGTTGAGAGACAGTCTTGGACCTTCTCCTTATTCACTACATCCCATGTGTCCTCAGAACATCCGTCTGGCTTGGCTTGGCTTGTGACTCTTTCCTTTGAGCTGAGGGCTCATGGGTAAGGCTACGATTTAGTCACGTGTATTTTTAGTAAATCGTGGACATGTCACGGGCAATAAACAAAAAGTCACAACCACTGACCGGTCCATGACTTTTACTAAAAATACCCCTAACTAAATCTTAGGTGCTGGGGGATGGGGAGTGCTCCAGCGGACGCTGCTTCTCTGGCGGGGGGGAGCGGCACAGGGCACACTGCTGCTCTTGGACCAGCTGCCCGTGGCCACCCCAGCTGGTCTGGGGGCCCTGAGGTCAGCACACCAGCCGCTGCAGAGGTCACGGAATCCGTGACTTCCGTAACCTCCATGAAAGACTCTCAGCCTCACTCATGGGAGCCCAATGCCTGGAGCTGACCCCCCCGGCAGCAGGGGCTGGGAGAGCGGCACTAAGCGGGCCTGGCCCAGACGTTCCACTGCTGTTCCTCTTCCCCCAGCCCCTTGGCCAGTAAACACGAGCCCAGTCCAAGTGCAGAAGAGGTCATTTCTGCCTCTCCAAAAACCGAAGCCAAGCCCAGGTCCAGGGAGTGCTAGCCTACATGGGGGCATACACAAAGCTTTGCACTCCAGTCCTGTGAGCTGGCATCGACCCAGCCTGTCCTTTCCTCCCCTCAATGTGCCTCTCTCAACCCCTAGAGTCTGATCCTCCTTGGCCAGGGCACTGCCCCACCCTGCCTGTGAGACACGCATGCCCTACATAGCTAACTGGCTGCCCCGTTCCTGTTCGCAGGGTAGTGCTATCTTCAGATCAACACGGCTACGAGAGAGACGAGGAGGGAGTATCTTTAATTGGACCAACTTCTGTTGGTGATAGAGGTGTGGGAACTAGGGGCACCGGGGGTGCTGCAGCACCCCCAGGTTTTACACAGGGCTCCGCTCCCGCCCCGCGCCTGGGCTTCACTCCTGGGCCTGCGCCCGGGGCTCCGCACCCGCCCCCAGCTGTGGCCCCAGGCTTGGCCCCCTTACCCCTGTCTGTGTCCCCCCTCCCCCCCACCTGGAGCCACAGCCCTGCTCCCAGCCCCAGCTCTAGGGGGCGCAGACGGGGGGGGGGGCGTAGCCTCACTCCAAAAAGTGTTCCAGTGCCATTGAGACCTTTCGAGCTGCCCATCGGTGCTCCATTACTATCATTCACCAACTGAATTCCTGCCCTCAGAGACCACCCCAGGAACTGCTCCCAGCTGTCAGCTGTGATGCTCCAGAATGGGAGCCCTGTTGGTCCTCAGAAGAGACAGGTTTGATAGCAAAAGTTCTTCCTCTGGAGCGTGTCTGGCAAGGGAGGCGAGAGCCTGCACGGCCCCGCGATCTGCAGGGTTGGGCTGGTGACCTGGCCTGCCACCACAACAGAGCAAACGCGTCAGCATCCAGGCCTGAGCCCTCTTAGAAACTGTCTGGTCTAGGCAGGGGGGAGGTGATTGTCCGGGGTCTGTTCTGTAATATATGGGAACTGATGCCTACTTAACATTCATATATGCTAATTAGGCAGAGCTTTGTCTTGCATCCTTATCAGCCATGCTAATGTGGAGAGCAGCAGGGAATAGAGAGCGCATTAAGGATTCAGGCTGCCCTGTGTTTTGCTGCTAGGCAGCACGTCCTAAGGCAGAGACAGAGCCCTGCTCAGGTTATGTGAATGCTGTCGGAATAACTGTATAATTGTTGGTTGCTCCATAGCTATTGTGCAGGCAGCAGATTGAAGCAACAGGGAGAGGTTGTGGACTGCAGGGGGTAATTAAACATCAAAGGAAAAATATTACCAGCTAGTTAAGAGCTCTAAGTGCTTAGAAATAGTGAGTTCTGATGTGAGATTGCACTGCTTAGTGAGGGGAGCGCCCAGCCTACAGGGGAACAAAACAGCACCGTTCGCAGCATGTCTGTGTGTCTAAAATAACAGTGCTTCGTCCTGCCCGGCCAGAAACCTGCTTACGGAGACAATATGGCTTATCCTTTCTCAATGATTCAGTCCCTCAGTTGGAGCTCATTAACCTGGACAGGAACCGAGACCACCTTCTGCAAAGTCAGCCTGGCCAATGTGTCCGACACACCGGCTGCAGAGGAGAATGCCCAGTGGAGGGAGATAATGGAGGTTCCAGGCCTGCGAGACACTCTGGCCATGGGACACTCTCTGTAGAGAACTAGGCCTTGCGTGCCCAGACAGCTGTACTCACATACCGCAGGGTGCAAATTTAAACTAGTGCAACCAGTCTGGTACAAGGGGGGCTAACTGCAGTTTGTTTAAGGTCATTCCTAAATGACTCAAGCTAAACCACACTGAGCTCCACCTAAGTCAGTGCGGGCGGGCTTAACTAAACTGCATCCCATCATTCTTACATCAAAACTGGCATCCTGCGGCCTCTGGGCACCAGGTTACAAACCGATTTAGCACCGTGGTGCATGGCCTCGTGCAGACAAGCTTTTAGGGGGCACAGTTCAGTTGTAAAAAAACTTCTCAGCATCTCATATGGCCAGAGCGGCCTGTCATAGAGCTCTCAACCTAGTTTCAGTACCATACAATACAAGGGTCAGAGCCTGCTCCCACTGGAGTTAGTGGCAAAATCTCTCTGTATTTAATACTCAGCCCTGCTACAGAGCTTTAAGAAGGTGGGTCAGCATTGCCCCCACTTTACAGATGGGGGAACCGAGGCATGAGGCGATCCAGAGATTTGCTCAAGCAAGGGTCACTGGCAGAGTCCCAGGCTGATGCCCGACCCGCTGGACCACGCTCCCTGTTGCAGCAGAGACATCTGTGCAGCTTGCATGTCAAGCTTTCCTCCTCCTTCGTTCAGCAGAGGTTGTATATCAGGCCAGAGCTGCCGTTTTCTTCCCTCCTCGCCCCGTCCTCACAGCAGGGCAGCCGAGCTGAAGTGGTCAGAACTGTGACCAGGATGAATTCTGCTCTCTAATGCTAGATGCCCCGGCTGGGTCCTCCCTTCCTGGGGCTGCGTGCCCAACACTGTCACTGGCCATTGCTGCGGGAGGGAGGGCAACGGGGTTCTTTTGACTTCTCTGAAATGGACGCCCTGAAGCATGTTCCCCTCTGCAGCTTAATCCCAAACCGGCCACGAGTGCGCTGGGAAGTGCCGGAGGGACAGGAAGGATGGTCCGTCGGGGGGAACTGCCTTTGCTCCTGTAGGAAGTGGGTGGAGCCAGACAAAGTAAAGGATTGGTTGTCGATCCCCAGTCAGTGGAGCTGGAGGGCTCAGCCTGGCAATGTCTGGAAGCCACCAACGGCCAGGCACACGCCAGCCATTTCCACTCAAGGGATTCAAACAGTCAGACGGGCTGCAGTGGGGCACGGGGGTGCTGGAGTGAGGTGCATTAGGTGGACAGCCCGGGCGGGGGATGCTGGACGTCAGCACCAAGACACTCTGGCAGAGCTGGGGGGGGGGGCAGGGATGAACCACTGGGGCCAGCTCACGGGAGGTTCTCTGGCCAAGCTGCAGGTGGGAAGCTTGCCCAACTTGTGCCCAGACCACAGCTGTGTTCGCGCCGCCATCTGTATCCTCAGGAGCTAAATTCACACTTCTAAAGGCTTTCGGTGGCGTCCTCATGTGCAGGGGAAGGCCCTTTGTACGAGTGACAATAATGTCACCCTAGTCTCGACCTGACTGCACAGAGTGGCATGCAGAGCCCCTGGCTGCACCCGCCTCCCACCACCTGCAGCGCGTTCGTTCATTCCCGAGAGGTGCTGCCAACCCTGCCTGGTTGGCAGGGGGCTGTTTGACAGCCGGGCGAGCAACGCCCTGATCCGCAGAGAACCTGGCCCTTTCTGTCCCAGAGCTGGTGGGAGGGGCCAGTGCAGTGAGAATTATTCCAGTCCTGCTCTGTAACGACAGCGATTAGAAATGTACCTACTACTAGCACAGTCGTGTGTACTCATTATGCATTGTAAACGAGCTCCTCCAGGGTTTGCTTTAATCGACTAGTAACGTGGCAAACCCAATTGCCATCTGTAGGAGGTGAAGGTAGGAGAAAGCGGCAGCTGGAACTCTTAATGACACCAGTCTGTGCTCTGAATCAAGCAGCAGGGAGGCTGGTTTTTCTTTCTTTGTCTTAGGGAACAGCAGCTTTCTGATCCCTCCCTGCCTGGGCCACAAGAGAAAACTGCATCCCAGACCCCGAAAACAAATCTATTGCAAAAAGCTGCCCAGCTCATTCCAGCCCCACATTCCTGTAGCAGCTGAGCCCAAAGGAGACTCCCCGCAGCCGCCCAACTGGTGGAGTGGAGAGGGGGTTGGGATGGAGTGAAATCAACTGAGCAGTGAGGGGCTCCAAATGAGGCAAAGGCAAAAGGCAGTCAAACTGTAGCAAACAGCTTCACCCACTGCCTCAGGCCCAGCCTGGCAGATCAGTGACAAGGTCACACAAAGGAAGGTTTCACCGCTTTGATTCAAAGGCCTGTGTAAAACAACGAGGAGTCCTTGTGGCACCTTAGAGACTAACACAGTGATTTGGGCATAAGCTTTCGTGGGCTAGAACCCACTTCATCAGATGCAGGAAGTGAAAAATACAGGAGCAGGAGAAGGCATGTGTGACACCTGGGCCTTGTCTCCAGAGAGATTTGGGTAGAGTTAACTACAGGTGTGACTTTAAATTGCTTAAATACCATGTGGCTGCTCTGAGCAGCTTCCTCAGGTTCAGCTTAAGTCAGGGGTTCCCAAACTGGAGTTTGGGACCCATTAGGGGGTCATGAGGTTATTACATGGGGGTTGCGAGCTGTCAGCCTCCACCCCAGACCCTGCTTTGCCTCCAGCATTTATAATGGTGTTAAATATATTTTTAAAAAGGTGTTTTTAATGTATAAGGGGGGTCGCACTCAGAGGCTTGCGATGTGAAAGGGGTCACCAGTACAAAAGTCTGAGACCCACTGGCTTAAGTCCTTGGGCTCTGTCTTAATACTCAATAAGCTGCTTATACCAAAAGGGGAGTGTGCACACAGGGATTTGCATCAGTTAACCAACTGGTGCAGGTCTGAGTAGGGACAACGCCACGCTTCCCAGGGTTGGAAACGTTCCACTTTTCCCAGGAACAGACCCTGGCAGCCACGACCCCCCAGGACTGAATCCTCTCTCCAGCAGTGGGCAATGCCTGCTGTTTCAGAGAGAGTCACACAATGCGCCTGTGGCGCTGTGTTTCTACATCACAGGACTGCAGGCTCTCAGAGCACTTTACAGATATGGAAAGGGGGGGGTTGTTTTTTTGTGTTTTTTTTATAATTTAATTACTTTAATGTAATTTTCTACAGAGCAATATAGTTAATTCAGTGTCATCAATATTGACCTTACACACATACAAGATTGAAGCCATGTCCTCCTCTGCTTACTGCCAAGTACAAAACAGCTTAAATAGGCTAAAAAGGTTTCACTCACAGAGCCAGGAGGTGGAGTACTAACTAACTTTGGCCTGTGGAGGTGGGAGGGGGAACGGCCCAGCAGATTGCTATGGGCAGGGCAAGGCTCTGTATTGTTACAGTTCTTCGGGCGTCTGCCAGGCTGCAAACTCCAGCCACCATTTTTTCTCCAAAAATTAGTTGCTTTCGTAGATCAGAAAATTCGCCTGACTCCGGCTCAGTGAGCCACTGCCATGGAGGGAGCTGTAGCAGGGCCCCAGCAGCCAAATGGTTCAGGGAGGTTGGTGTATATTTTTCCTCCCTGGAGAAGAATCCACAAGTTGCCAGCAGAATTTAAAAAAGGCATCAATCCTGTCCTGCTTCTCCCACTCCTACAAAGAACAGCTGTAGCTCCAAAGCAAACAGAGCACAGGAGACGTCCGCTCTCTTCCAGCGTGAGCTTTCCCTGCTGGACCTGGCCGCGCTTAGCAGAGGGAGCCCACCAGAGACAATTTCCCCGCTCCTGATGGAATATCTGGCAGGCACCCAGGAGGACATTGGCATTATCAGCTCATCTGGTCCCAGGCTGATTGCTGGGGTGAGGCCAGGGCAAGTGTGCATGTGTAATATATTCACACACGTGCACGCACACACACACACACACACGTGGGCATCCAGGAGAAAAGGAAGGTGCTCTAACCCAGGCCGCATGAAGATAGCACTGTCCAAAGTTTCAGAAGAACTTAGATTCCCTGCTTTCTGCTACAGTCTCTTTTGTTTTTATTGAGGCCTTTTCCACCCGCCAGACACAGCTAACGTTGCTGCCGTGTTTCCATTTTTAAATAACAATTAAAAAAACCTGCCCATACAGGAAGCTCCTGGTGCCCAGATAATTAGACTTGTAGCCCCCCAAAATAATCCCTCTACCAATAACGAATCAACTCAGCCAGGCAATAAATCAAAGCAGCGAAAGAGCCCGGTGAACATCCCAGTGCAGGAACATACCCTTGACCTACCCCCAAAACCCTGACGCAGAAGTAGGTGGGTAAATAAATGTCCATACAAATAAAGCCATTTCAAGGTCGATTGCAACACAGAACATCCCTGCCCCAGAACAGCAGGTGTATTCAGCTTCTTCTAGATTCTACAGCGAAGAATGTGACGGGGGTGGAGTGGGGAGTGATGTGGCACCAGCTGCCAGGAACAAGGTTTCCAAACAGCAGTATTGTGTGTTTTCCTCCCAGGATCTCAAGGCATTTTACAAATATTAATTCATCCTCCCGATGCTTCAGTGGGGCAGCAGCATCCCCATTTTAGAGCTGAGAGGTCTGAGACAGACAGAGGTGTAGTGACCAGTCCCCGGTCACATGAGTAAGTCAGTAGCACAGTTGGGTACAGAACCCAGGAGTCCTGGTAGCACATCTCCTACTCTCATTGCCAGTCCATGCTGCCCTCTCTCTGTAAGAGCTGAAAATACAGCTGGGGGACTGAGCCTTGTAAGTGGCCTGGCACTGCATCATTCTTCTGTCTCTATGGCCCGGTGGTCTGTTATAGCGTGGTTATTTTAACCTGTGCTCCTGGGAATCCCATCAGGGCACAGGCGTTTTGGTGCACACTGTATTAATATTGCTAATGAGCAATAAGTAGATGAACGGCTCTTTATTTAACTAATTTACCCTTAAAACAATCCTTCCTTTGAACTGGGATCCAGACACAAAGGGTTATTTCCCTGCAGAGCTGAAGCCGTTCACAAGAGAGCAGCTTATTCATGGATGTAATTATAATGCTTGTCTAGCTCCTTACTAGAGTTAATAGTAAATCAAAGAAATATTCCACACACTCCTGTAATTATTCTCGGTGATTTGTAAATTGTATCCGTCTTGTGGCTGGTGTCACTTTATTTTGCTGCTGTTATGAATAAAACCCTTCTGCACATGGTAGGATCTAGCTTGGTACAGCGTGCTCCCATGGATTCTCCCTGCGTGGGGACTATGGGGACGTGGCAGCAAAGTGGTCTTAGCAGCAGTGACATTTTCCTTGGGCTCTCTGGAGCTGAGCGCTGCAAAGCTGCTTGGACAGATTTGAGTCTGAGCTGCTGGGGGATTGTTCATTCATTCAGAAATAAGCTTGTACCTGCTGGAGTCGATCTCGTGCCCCGGGGCGGGGAGGGGGGAGCGATGGGGACATGAATAAGCATTTCAAGGCAGGGAAGGAAATGCCAGTTCTCTGCCTGTTGCTACCGCCTTGCTGCAGGCAGTGGCCGGCGCAGAGAAAGGTCTCTGGCCCTTACTGGTGTGATGAAGGAAAAGTGCCGCCAGATACATCACAGGTCCCTGTTTAGGGAGCCAGCCTGGCGGCTCAGTGAGTGCAGCAAACGTAGCTGCGTGGGAGGCTGGGGTGAGACGGCAGGACAGCGCCGCGGCTTTGCTGCTGTGATGATGAGCAGCATGCAGAGAGCTGACCTGTTGCAAACTCTACTCTCAGAGGAAGCAGTGCTGCAGAACTAGCTGTCACTGTTCCACTCGGACGGAATGGGGGCACAGCCCATCAGCCAGGCACCCAGCACCCCAAGCCAAGGCTGCAGTTGTTGCCTGGTTCACTCTTGCTCTCACTGCCCCATTCAAAGTCCCTGCATGATACAGCCACAAGTTGCTCCGGAGCAGCCCAGAGGGAACCCAGGTCTGAACCCCCAGCCAGTCCTAGCAACCCCTGAGTGCTGCTTCTATGTTGACCAGAAGTTGGAGTGAGAATAACAATAAATCCTGAGAGACCAGCTGGCTCCCAGCACGTCCCATCTCCTCTGCACTTTGGTATTAGACCGTCAGCTCGGGGACAGGCGCAGGCTTCTCTCCGTCCATGTGCAGGGCAGAGCATGTTCATGCTGAATGCACACATCATAATGGTACCCAGCTCTGCTCCAATGCAGAGGTGCTGGAACTGGGGGTGCTGCTGCACCCCCTGGCTTGAAGTGGTTTCCAGCATTTCCAGGGTTTACAGTTTGGTTCAATGACTCTCAGCCCCCCCACTGTACAAATTGTTCCAACGCCCCTGCCCTAATAATGCCACAGAGAATGAGGTGCTGGTGACCAGAGAGGGGTGGGGCCTGGTTACTGAGCCGAGAGCTCCCTGCCGCAGCAGATCTGAACCACCGCCATCCATCCCACTCCAGTTGCAGGGTTGGATTCCCCTCCTTGATGCTGCAATTCAGACTCCCAGCTCTCTGCTGCCAGAACCTTTGATCTGACAAACGAATCAAGTGGCTGTGGAGCTGTCCTTGATACGGAGCTAGGTGATGAAGGGAAGCCCAGAGTAGAGCTCCTTAGATAGTCATGATAGTCTCCATCCTCACGCTCCCCTCCCCGTGCCACATGCTGCAGTTCCGAAGGATTGAAGGGGGGCGGAAATCAAAGCAGCAGAGAGTTGCTGTGACAGACATGCAATTTCCTGCAATATTCCTTACTGAAGTAGGTTTACGTGTCTTTGGGGTCCATTGAAATGAATGGTTTATGTATTGTTGTGGGCAAGGATTGTATGTAACCTCTCGGGGGGAGATTTGAGGCCTGGGGGCTCCAAGGACTATGCTGAACTATGGGCCAGACAAGAATGGACTCTTGGACCAAGGCTTGTGAAGTGGTTTTCCTGGGGAATAGCTAGGGGGAGGTGAAGGCAAATTCCCCATCTCTGGTTATGCAAAACCCCAGCCTTTGGAAGCTACGCCCTGAAGAGGGCGCCACTGTCTGCTGATCACCTGTTGCATGAGGCCAAGATCAAAGGGCCAAGCTGTAGCAAGGAAAGACTGAACTATTCATGGTTGTTTTGATTCTGAGTCTGAGACAGTTCTGAACTTGTAACCCAGGGGAAAAGCCAGCTGTGCGTTTTGAAGGACGGACACCTACCGGAGCCTGAGGTTGGAGTTGGGGTGACCTCTGGTAAACTCTAGCCGGCATGGAGGTTCTTTTACTGGTTTTAGCATGTCGTCTCTGTAACGCTTTCACCTTAGCATAAATGTGCTTGCATATGAAGAGCTGTATGGTAACTTGTAACTGCAGCAGTGAATGTTCATAGCCTCTGGAGAGAAAGCAAAGCACAGACGCTGGCCTTTTAGGCCGTCTGGCTTGCTGGGGAGGATTTCATAGCATAGACAGGGAACTGTGCAGCCTGGGAAAACTCGTCAGGAGGGAGAGCGAAGTGGGTCTCTGTCCAGGAGAGGTGACAGCTGAGCAGCCGGGAGCCTAGAGTGGGGGCCCTTGAGGGACCACAGGGGGAATACAGGTGCCGTTGTTCTGAACTGATAGTATGCTGCACTGCATCAGTGCAGCGTCCCCAGCTCGCTCTCCCCTCGGGCAGACCCAGCTCCCCGACCATTTCATACACCGCCTGCTCCAGAGTTGCCTTCCAACGTAGTCTATTCCACCTGGAATTTTACAGGGATGTCTCTTTCCCTTTAAAGTCCTGACACCAGCCAGGTCCCTGTGGCTGTTCCATGCTATGTCAGAACAGAAACGTCTGTGCACTCCCAGGCTGGCCTCACTCGGTCCCTGAGCCGCCAGCATCCGCGCTGCCAGCACCCGGCTTGGGCTTGCTCTGCAGGCTGAGTCAGATGCGCGCTGCTGCCTGAGGGCAGTGCCGTACGGCTCTCACTCAGCGAAGTAGTTAATGAATTAAACAATTTTGTGTCTGGGAAACATATGTCTCTAGCAGACTGTTTCCAAACTGTCTGTGTGCTGTAGACACCTGCTCCTCTCCTCCCTCTCCTCTGCCCAGGAATCGGATCGCTCTGGTCTCCTCATCCTCAAGTTCCAGGCCTCCGTCCTTATCGTCAAGGCATCAGTGACCTGGGCCCAGGATACCCACTGCCCCAGGCGAGGGCTGTGGTTCGATGGCTCCACTTCTTGGGCACAGTGATGCTGCCACTGCAAGGGTGAAGCTGGTCTGTGCAGGAGCCGAAGCCTCCCCAGGGACCACACTGTGGATCAAATTCCTGTGGGAACTAAGAAGCACCATAAACCTCCCACCTGCCGCTCCAGGTGCCACACACACGTCTCCGAGCTGCCTCTCCAAACACACGCGCAGCCCAGCAGCCAGGAAATACAGAGGAGTAAGAATAACAACCAAAAATCACATAATCTTCCCTTGGAGAAGCGAGGGAAGAGAGAGAATCCCCCAGGCTGTTAATCACGTCAGTTCGTGCATGCCTGGAGCTCAGATCCTGCAGGGATAAGACCCTGCCTCCAAACACTGCTACAGTCCGCACCATCTCCTCTGCCCTCTCTAGATCCCCTGGCGGAAGGGCCTCAGTCCTGCACACACACCCCAGTCCTGAAGCCTGGTTAAAGCCCAGGTTCTTGCCTGGCTGCTGGGTCCAACGATTCTCCAAACTTCGGGTTCTTGATTGGCAAGCGCAGCGACGAGCGAGTCGATGCTCTCGTCTCGCGTGAGGCCGTCCCTCCCAGCACTGCCTGAATTCGGGGAGACTATCAACGTGTCCTGGTCTCGGTTGCTGCTGCAGGCAGCTCAGCAATGGCTGGGTGGCAGCCCTCTTGAAGGGAAGGGCAGCTGGGAAATTCATTCCAATCCCCGAAAATCCAGGCCTCTTTTCCTCTGCGGGGGGCAGGATGTTCCCAGTTTCCTCCAGGTGCCATGGGCTGTGGGACTGGATCCAGCTCCATGGCCCCACCTGAGGGTGGAGGAGGGGACTTCCTTTCTGCCCCCTGTGCTCTCTCAGTGGCATGGACACCACCTGCGCGTCAGGTCCTGTGTCCGTACTCAGCTCGGCCATAGCGCTCTGACGCTAACCTCCCCCCCCCCCCCGCTCTATCCTAGACTCCAGCTGTGCCAATGCACCTCGGTCCTGCCCTGCAACACTTCTCCCCGTACACACTAGTCCGGTCCCGTGAGCCACACACACACACGGACTGCCCCACAGCCCCCCCGCTAGCCCATTGCTGGGCTTCCTGAGCAGTGTGGGGTGTGGCACACAAATGTCCACTAGCGACTAGGGTAAGCCCCGCCTGTGGCTGAGCCCAGCCATGGAGCCCAGACGACTGCCGGTGGAGTTCTGCTTTCGGGCTAGAGGCGAGTTACCCCGGTAACTGGAGGCAGGTTACCCAGGTAACTACTCTAGAACATGTTAATTCCCCACCCTTTGATTTTCCCTGGTGCTGACTCCTGGGCGCAGCTCTGCAAACTCTGAGCTCCTGCTTGGAACCAGCTTCGCAGAGCCACTGACACTGGAGAGAGAGTCCATGAGCGGCCAGGGCAGCAGGAGTGCTCCCTACGAGACTCACAGACCTGGCAGGTCTGGTTTTAAACAGCCCAAGCAAGGAAGCTCCCCTCCACTTCCCTCAGGAGCCCTTCGCTGAGACACAGGCCACTCCGCTTCCTGCTGGCTTGTTGCAGAGCTGGGGAGAGCCGCGGGAGAAATGCCAGGATGGAACCAGGCACCAGGATTACATGACAGGAGCTATAACTTGGCATCCGGCTCCCTCTCCCCAACCGGGCTGCACGGAGCCTGGGGCGAGAAGGGATGGGGCAGCTGTCTCAGGCTGCATGCGCTCTTGGGGGACATGTGGCATTTCCTAAGGATTCAAAGCCTCCAAGGTCCCCAGATGGGGCAGTGTCGGAGGGCAGCTAACTCTGCGTGGGGCTGCTGGAGCTGAGAAGGGCTGTCCCAAGGAATGCGAGTGATGTTGAGCTGGGTTGAATCCCTGGGCAGGGGCTGTGCATGTGTGGCATGTATCGGCTTGGAGCACTCGGGGTGTTAGCTGCAGCGGGGTCCGACTCCCAGGGAGCTGCACAGTGGGGTGGAGAGGAGCAGTGGCCGAGCTGCTATGGAGGGAGGCGTGTGGTGCCCAGCAGGAAGGTCGGCTTGCAGAGCTGCATTGACATGCTTTTCAGATGTTTACAAGACAGGATCTGACAAAGGGCAACGTGTGAACGCAGTGCGGCGGTTCCTGCATCTCCCAAAGGGATGCTGTGTCAAGCACTTTCCTGGAGTTTTCAGTTTGTTTTTCATCTTCCATTATTCATAAAAAGCCTTCTCAGGAGCTGGAGCACGAGGCGCTTTCTGTACTGGGGGGTTGTCCTTTTCCATCTGATGTGTAGTGATCTTGCCACACACACTCCCCACCCACGTGTTGGGTGGAGCATTAACCCCACCCAGCTCTGGCTCCTTAACCCCTGTCCTGGGCACAAGGATCACTGACGGTGGCAGAACAGTCCAAAACATTGTTGGTCCTACATAAACAGCAGATCAGTAAATATTCCTAGTGGCCAAGGCAGCCCAGGTGGAGGAGCTGTCTGTGCAGGATGCGCCATCACATCCCCTGGGCGCTGTCGGGTAGTGCTGGGGCCAGACCTTCCTGCATATCACTAAGCTGCTCTTCGGTTCTTGCGGTTTATTCCCACCCGCTCCCCTCCAAACCCAACTCCCTGTTTCTGTTTGGCACTTTTAATGGGCCCCGCAGTCCTGCGAGCCAGCAGCCACATGCCCTCCTTTAACACCCCGCTGCAATCTCTGCGGGGGCGTCCTTGGCAGCTCCCGGAGCCTGCTGCTGCCTGGGCACACACACGGGCACTCTCCTGAAGGGGAATGAGACAGAAATAGAGAGCGGCATTCGTTGCAGGGAGGGATGGCAAATCCTGCCTTTGCCCAGGGTGCCAATGCCCCATGGCCGGCCCAGCACAGGGGCGTGAGTTTGACCCAGATGTGATATTTAGATTTGGAAGGACATTCCCTGCAGGCTCACACTAGTTTTCAGAGAGGTGATTGAGGCACCATCTATGAGCCTCTGGATCAGAGACTGGTCTTTAGTGGAGTGAAAGGAATTTCTATGGTCCATTTCCTATCCTGCTGTTGTTATTTATGTTGTAGTAACTCATAGGCACTCCTGCAGAGATCAGGGCCCGATTGTGCTGGGAGCTGTACAAATACAAAGTGAGGAATACTCCCTAACTGACAAGGGGTGAGATGGGAAACTGAGACACAGCGAGGGAAAGGGATTTGCCCAAGGTCACCCAGCAGCTCAGTGGCAGAGCTGGGAATAGAACCCATGTCTCTTGATGCCCAGTGTAGGGCCCTACTTACAAGACCACACTGCCTCTGTTTTAGGCTTTTTAAAGAGCTGGTTGCTTGGTTCCCACCCATTCCCCCTCTGACCAGGCTGCCCGCACCAGTAAGAACTGGGAAGGCAGCTGCTAGGTTGGGGGGTGTAGAGCAGCCCCAGAATATATCTCAATCAGCAGCAAACCAAGAGTGACATGGGGTTAGTGGGAGATTCCCTCCAGGAGCAGGTTCCCTGTGGAACGTGGTTGGGCTGGAGGAGAATCAATCAGCGAATCTCTCAATGGGGGGAACAAATGGACTAGTCAGCATGTTGGGTAGAAATTCAGTGATTCGGGGGAGAGCAGGGTGCAGGTTGCACCAGAGGCCAGGTGAATTAATCCTGGGGCTTTTCCCTTCATCCAAAGCATCAGGTGCTGGCCACTGCCAGAGGCCAGGATGCTGGTCTGGAGGGACCAAGGTTCTGGTGCAGTTTGTTTGGCAGATCCTGCAGCATGTTGCTTGGTTCGTTACTCGGTGATGCTTTGGGTCCTTCGATTAGCAAGTGAAGGAAGGTAAAATGAGTGCTGGGTACCTAGGAAAGATGCACATTTTGCACCCTGCAGTGCCTTGTCTTAAACACTGAATTTTAAAAGGTTCCAGCCCCTTTCTCTGACTTGCACATGGGTTTGTGTGCTTCATTCTGCAATAAATAGCGCTTCTGAAAGATGCGGGGTTTGGTTGGGGGAGGGAAGCAGAGGAATTCTGGACTCTCAGCCAAGCAGCCAGACATGTCTCTTTAATTGTGGGCTGACAATACTAATCCACCAACCAGCTGGCAGAGAGAACCGCCCGCTGACTGCACAGCCCCCCAGCTTTCTTCCCCAGCAACCCTGTTTCATTGCTGCTCCTCACGCGGCATCTTGCCAGCTGGAAAAGCCACCAACCCATCCTTTGTCTTTCAATCCCGCTCTGGAAATCAGACAGCGGAGATGACAAACAATGCCCCAATCGGCATCTCACGCCTCTGGCCAGTTCCTTTGCTGCTGTAAATCGACTTCATTGACTTCAGCAGAAACTCCCTGATTTACCCCCATTCGCTCAGACCAGTGGGGAAAGCAGCCCCCCATGCTGCCTTCACGCACCCTATCCTTAGGGACCCCAGCAAAGCCAGGCCTGGGCAGGGGAAGCAGCACCTGCAGGCAGGATCATGGCCAATTTGTAGATCATCTCCACAGTCTTGGAGCTTTATAACAAACACAGTCAGCTGTACCAACCTCCCAGCTCAGCCTTGGGACCACAAGGTAACATACGTGGGGACATGACTGTAATTTGCGCTGTACCTGCATCGACTGAAATCCATGGAAACCAATATCTCTGCATGAACTGCCTCCACTTTTCAATCAAATCTAACAAACCCAGCCAGTCAAGAAGCTCCATTTGTGTGATCTGCCTTGCAAGGGCTGGTGGCTACTTCTCCATCCCTGCCACCCACCACAATGCCTCCAATTTAATACACACTCACTACTAATTGAATCACAGAGCTCCTCTCATGAAATCCACTCCGTTCGCCCTTCATTCCCCTGCCTCTTATTTGATGGTACATTTCCTCACTATTCAGCAGCCCCAGTTACTTTCAGGTGCATTTTCAGATGAAGGGCTCGGGAAGACAGAGAGAGAGAGAATCTGTTAGGTTTATTTAGTATGAAACTACTATGCAAAGTGTGAAATGCAATTTCCAAGTAAAATCACCAACTCGCACATTTTGGGTGCTGTATAAATAACGTGTGTGTGTGTGTTGTGGGAGTCTCTGTATGGTGTCACTTGGTGCCCTCATTCTTTGTGCACGGGTGATTTTCTATTAATTAAACTGTTTTTATTATACAAAGTATCTGCAATTCCTCCAAGAAAACAATTAGGCAAATAGCAGGAGGGGTGAGCTGGTAAGGGGGGCTGGGTGAGACATGCAGTATTCCTTCCCTTAGCCTTTGAGAACAGACCCGGAAGGTTTGCTGCACTATTAAAATGAAGGTGAAATCTGATAAGAAATTACTGCTCGGGTGAGAGGAGGTGGAAGGCTGAAAAATTTCTCCTGGAATTCAGTGGCTCAGAAATACTCCCTGGCCCCAGACTGTGCAAGTGAGAGCTCGTAAGTGCGGGGAAGGGGCTGTCTGGTGAAAGGGAAATGAAGTGTAATTCTGAGTGAAAGGAGAGCTGACTCTGTTAAGGTGCTAAGTCCTGCCAAGTGTCTAGAAAGGTTTTCCCTTCACTTACATTTATAAATCTTGTCATAAAGCTAATAACTCCCAGAGAACGATTTGGAGCACGGCCAGACTTTGTGCTCGCTGATGGAGACCAGGAGGGACGAGGGGGGCTGCTGGGGACAGGAGAGAGAAGGTGTGCAGAAGGGATGAGATGAGGGGAAGTGCCAGAGGAGACACAGTCCTGGGACTGAATTGATCAAATTAAAGCTAAAGATCCCCCCCGAATGGGGCTGCTGCTCTATCTGCACCTTGCACCTGGCTACCACCGCTCCACTATCCCACAGGGGTACCGAGGGCTAGAACAGATTCCTAGAGGTAAAGGCCAGGAGGGACTGTTCTGTCCCTCTATCGGTGACCTCCTGCCTAATACAGGCCAGAGATTTCTACCTAATGGTCCCTGTATCCAGCCAATAACTCGGGGCTGGGCTAGAGCACAGTTCTCCTTAGAGCAATGTCCAGTCTTGGTCTGATACCGCACCTCCCTTTCCCCGCTCCTCCAGGGAGCTGCAAGAAAAGCACCCAGACTCCTCCACTTTATACCTTAAACAGGAGAAACTGAACTGTACCGAAGTAAATGAAGCAGCTCTGGCTTTCCTCCCAAGGTTTCCGTTCTTCGCTTGAGGGAGTCCCGGGCCCCAGGTGCAGGGAAAGGAGAACGAGAGAGACGTTCACTGGACCTTTTTGGCAGCTCAGGAAACCTTCAGGCTGAGTTTGGGGTTTGAGCCGGCTGGTCCAGCCATGGCATAGGAACCCCACGGGAAGGCTGAAACGTGCCCAGACAAAGGATGAACGGCGGGCGCTGATGCGTGCCCAGGAAGTTCACTAGGCCCCAGGCCCAGGAACGTTCTCAGGGATCACTTGCTCTTGTGAGTTAGGCCTCTTTGTCCAGCATTGTTTCCAGCTAGGGCTCGGCTTAAAGACACGTGTTGGTTTGTTAGATGCCAACATGAAGTGGGGGGGGGGGCTGGTGTGGTTTTGAAAACAGACAGATTTCAGTGTCCCAAGGGCGGCGCAGCAGCAGGGCCTCCGGCAGATCTCCGTGCACTGGTTCGCACCCTGTCCCCAGAATGCACCTGAGCTGCAGCTGCAGCCTGTTGTGAGGCCATGGTGACTTGGGGCTCGGGGATTCTGGCACCTCCTTTGGACGTGTGCTCTGCTGCCAGGGGCTCTGGTGGTTGTGCCTCATTTAAAGAGAACCTGACAGCGCATGGGCCACACCTGGGTCCCTGGTAGCACAGTGGAGTCCCCAGCTCATGTTGTCTTTCTTTGCCTGGTCCAGCCTCCCATGACAGAAAGATGCCTGGGAACCCCTCACTCAGGCTCAGGCTCTGGATCCTGGGATGACTTCATTAAACCCCGGCAGGAGCGAGCAAGAGAGGCCTTCCCCTCTCCCAGGGGACTCGTTCTGTGGGCTCAGACCGTCCATCACAGACTCCGGGTCCTTTGGCTGCTTCTGACCCTGCCTTTTGCTGAGACGCTGCTGGGTGTGTAGGGCTGCCTGATTTGCCGGTTGTGAGCTCCCTTCCTACCTAGTGTTTGGCAGGAGGCAGGGGGTGGGGGCAGGTGGTTGGTAGTTTCTGAACAGCCAGCTCTGCTTTGATTCCAGACTCTGATTTACTTCATTTCTCCTTCCTCTCTGTGACCCTCCACCTCCTGCAGAACAAAGGCTTGTGTTTTCCTGCTGGCTAATCTCTTGGAAACAGTGATGCAAGCTGGAGGCACTGGGGCATCGGTGGATAAAGCTCTTAGGCTGCTGCTGATGTCCAAACTCCCCACCTACCCCACTGAGGAGGGAGCAGCAAGGCTGCTGATGCTCTGCTCCCCTTGTCTCATCCGATGTTGGCGGGTTCCTGGTGCTGCCAGGCCACAGGCAGAGAGGGAGCGGGAGCTGTCCAGGCAGGACTCTCGGTTCCCCCGGAGGAAGAGAATGTGGCAGTTTGGCTGAGCAGCATAAGGGGGCCTGCGTGTTGCCGAGAACCAGGCCCTCCGTCCCACAGAGAGGAGACAAAGGAGCCTGGTAGATGACCTGAGAGGTTCCAGGCCTGCCTCGTGCAGGCAGAATCTTCAGTGCAGCCCCCCAGGGCGATGGCAGGGGCTGGCGCAGGGACCTGCCTCCCGGGCACATGGAACCTTCCTGGGCAACACATTTTCCCCTTTTGTAAGCCATGACCATGGGACTTGCTGCTGCTTTGCCGGCCAGGGGACACCCCCCTCGCCAGCTTGTTCCTCTCGCCCGTGTCAGGCAAACTGGCCGCAGAGCAGCACCGCTGAGCCTTGGGTGAATGGGCACCATTACCTGAGGTGTCGTCAGCACCATCTGCAGCAGTGTCATCTGGTCGTGGCTCCTTCTTGGTGGGGAACTCTGCCTGCTCAGAAACCAGCGACGCTGGTGAGACAAAGCCGAGCCCAGCTCAGCCAGAGACTGAACCTGCAGCTGGACTGCAGGGGGATTTGGATCTGGGACTCTGGTTCTCCCTCTTACGGAGCTAGGAGCCGGCTGTGGGATTTGGGTCTGGGCTCAGTTTCCAAATCCCCCCAAAGCCGAGGGCTGTTTGGATCCCGGCTGTTAGTCTGGGCAAGTCTCTGCTGCACTGCAAAGGAGAGAGGCAGCGGGTTTGCAGCGTCAGCATTAGCTGTACAATGTCTGGCCATGTGACTGCCCAAACTGCCCTCCGGGCGGGAGCCGAACGGAGAGCCGGCCTGTCATTGTGCTGAGGCAGTGTCTGAGGGTGACTGACATGGCAGGAGAGATGGACTGAGACAGCAAAGTGATGAACTGCTCCCTTGGCGGGAGGTGAATCCGAATGGCCTCAGCACCCTGAGGCTGCCTGTCTCTTGCTGGACAATTGGTGTCCGTTCCTGTTAACACCTGTGGCGTCTCTTTGTACTCGGGAAGGAAAGCTCAGCTCTAGCGCCCTGCACATGCTCAGGAGAGGAGAAGGTCTCGGCTCAGAGGGCAACAGCTGCACTGCCTGGTGGTCAGACCGTCTCCCCCTGAGCTCCCCTCCCACATCTCAGCCCGTCTCGGGGATAGGGAGGGAACGGGGCCGTTTCTCCTCTGGGCCAGCCCCGGCGTATTCCCAAATGCTCAGCAGCTCCACAACTTCAGTCACACTTGGATGCGAACCAAATGCAAACAGATCGAGGCCCCTCCACCCGAGGGCTCCTGTGTCTCACTCACATGCTCCCAGCTCTCCCATGACTTTGGAGGAATACCAGGTTGTTCAGAGCTGGGCCCTGAACCCCTGAAAGGCCTAAATTGCCCAGCGATGCCCTTCCATGGGAACTGGCTGGTCAAAAAGTGCCCCAAAGCCCACAAGGGTTCTGCTATCTTTGTCTTCCACATGTGGAAATGGTGCATCGCTCTGCGCCCGCCAGGCCATGCCTCTCTTCCCAAGCAGTGGCGGCAATGACCCAGCCAGCTCTGGTCCTGTAACAGGCTGTGTATGGGATCGGTCTCTGTTCCAGAGAGCTAGCGCGTCATTGCACCAGGGCTATAGAGTCATAGACTCATGGGAGTGGAAGGGACCTCAAGCGGTCATCTAGTCCAGCTACCTGAACGCAGGACTAAGTATTGTCTAGACCATCCCTGACTAGTGTTTGTGTAACGTGTTCTTAAAAATCTCCAGTGACGGAGATTCCACAACCTCTCTGGACAATTTATTCCAGTGCTTAACCACCCTAACAGGAAGTTTTTCCTAATATCCAACCTAAACCACCATTGCTGCAATTTAAGCCCATTGCTTCTTGTCCTATCCTCAGAGGTTAATGAGAACAATTTTCTCCCTCCTCATAACAACATTTTATGTACTTGAAAACTTTTATCATGTCCCTTCTCAGTCTTCTCTTCTCCAGACTAAACAAACCCAATTTCTTCAATCTTCCCTCATAGATCATGTTTTCTAGGCCTTAAATAGTTTTTGTTGCTCTTCTCTGGACTTTCCTCAATTTGTTCACATCTTTCCTGAAATGTGGCACCCAGAACTGGACACAATACTCCAGCTGAGGCCTAATCGGCGCAGAGTAGAGCGAAAGAATGAGATAACGCTTTTAAAATAAAACGTTTTTTATTTTCTACGGGATCTCCTACAATATAAATGATCTCTAGAGAAACCCAGATTTGATATGCTCTGGCAGCCTCTCTGCTAAGTCTGCTTCCCTTGTGATGGATTGACTGCATGTCCTATGAGTACTTGCACTTTCTGCTTTGCTTATGGGAATAAGGAACAGACTAAGTGGTTTCCTTGGGATGTGTTTCAAAGATATTGTTTTCTGCTTTCACTCTAGCCATGCAATAGCTCTGCAGTCTGTCTGCTAAAGAAATTCCATGGGAATCTAGCCATTACAGAGGACATTTTTCTGAGGGTAGTCAGACTGTATCAGCTTTTCCATAAGCATCCCATGCCAAGGGCTCTTTAATTGGGAAGGTTTGGATGCTCAGTTTGGGTAAACACCCAAAAGTTCTGGTTCTCTACAAACTTATCTGCACCTCAGGCTGGGGATCTCAAGAGATGTCCAGCTGGGTCAGAGAAAATACCAGCCCAAGGACAAAGACCTTAGTACTTTTGTATCCAACCCCAGTAGGGCCATGGACATAAATATTCATAGATTATAAAGGCAAAAGGAAGCACTTTGATAATCTCATCTGACCGCCTGGGTAACACAGGACAGAGAACATCTCTGGGTTAATTCCTGTTTGAAATAGAGCATAACTTTGAGAAAAACATCCAGTCTTGACTTCAAAATTGCCCGTGACAGAGAATCCACCACTAGCCTTGGTGAGTTGTTCCAAGGGTTAATTTCCCTCAGTGTTGGGGGTTAGCCCAACTTTCTCCAGCCCCAGGACAGCTCTAGAATTCACTTCAGTTTCAGTTTTGGAAGGAGGATCAGGTGGTTTCTTATTTTATCCAAACTGGTTCACCCAGCTGGAGTTAAACTTCCTTATTAAAAATACCGACAATATTTCTGTGCTCAGACTCCTGCCTGGCCCCCGAGCATTGGGGCGTGTCCATGTGTGTAACCAAGTTAAAAGTATTTGGTCATTTAAAAAATTCCATAAATGCAAAAGACAATGTGATGGGTTGGGCCAGACTTTCCAAGTTGCTTGGCACCCAACCTGCTTCCAGCCCCATGCCCTGAGCTCTTTTGAAATTCTGGATTTAGACTGTCATTTCTTCTGCGCAAGGCCTGTCTGCTTTGGTGCACATGTGTGCATAGCACCTACCTAGCACAATGGGGCCTAGGCACTACTGCGATACAAATAAATAATGGTAATAAGCATATTTAGACAAGGATGGGGCAGGAAGGCCTGGCCCAGGGATGGGCACAGGGCTGTCAGGCAGTTCTGAATCTGCCCAGAAGCCTCCCTGTGCTCCAGCTTTCAGGGACGGCAGGTTTTCCTACCATATGGAATAATAACAATATCTTGAGAATGGAATGGAAAGTTGATGTGAAGAGTTAATTAAATCTGCTGAATTCTGCTGGCTGGTGGGAGGGTGGCTCATTTGCATCACAAGGGATTGGACTTGGCCGCTCATCCCTCACTAAAGGCGGACACCATGGGCAGTTGTTTGCTCTGCAGCAGAGCTATTTGTTATGGGAAGGCGAACACAAAATGAATGACAGGAGGATAACACTTGGGCTCTCTCCCTCTCAGTGGCTTGGGGACTGGTGCTTCTCTCCTGATAAGGAATACATAGCAGATAATTACCTAGCCCACACCCAATTAGCCAGACAGCTCCCCCTTAAAAGCTTCACCTTTTTCTGGGGAGGCCAGGCAGGCATGGATCATACATTGCTGTAATATCACTCAGGTGGAGTGTCCATGAGCAGGCCACGCCAAGAAACCCTGATTAGGCAAATAATAACCACACGTCGCATTGGCAGACTGGGCTGGCCACTACGAGTGCAGTGAAGGAAGGGGAAGGGCCTCGCTCCTGATGAGATGCAGGAGCTTTAAGATGAATCTTTGCAGAAAACCCATCGGAAGAGCTGCTCTCCGTTTGCAGGCCCACAAGCAGCTCTGGGCTGCATGCACTGCAGCGTCCCTCAGGAGAACTTGGAGAAAAGTAACCACAGCCCTGGCCTGGCCTCTCCTTCCGTCTGTGCTCTCCATAGTGTGGGGAAGGCTGGAATTCAGAGCGTTGGCAATCATTATCATCTGTTGTGCTTCCTTGTCTCCTGGGCCTGTGCATACGAAGCGCCCGCCTTGTGGGTACATGCCACTTCGGGGCAAAAGCAACAAGGGGAATCAGGCGAGAAAATTAACCCAGGAAGACGTGCCAAGACAGTGTTGCCAACTCTCATGATTTTTCCATGAGTCGCATAATAATTATTGTTTTCCTTAAAGCCGCAGCTCCTGGAGTCAGGTGGGTCTGGGAGGATTTCAGCTTCATGCTTAAAGGAAAAGTACGTTTCTCACCCTTGTGGCTGTGGAGAAAACTTCTGAATGTGACCCCAGTGCCCCATAAAGGCTCAAAAAGCAGAAGGCAAATAAGCAGAGCCCACCTCTATTGTCATTACAGAATCTCGGGATTTTAAAGCCAATCTCATGGGTTTTGGTGAGCCTGACTCATGATTTTTGACCGTTTGTGGTTGGCAATCCGGCATGAAATCCAGCAATTCACTGCCGCCACTAGGGAACCCTGGATCTTCCCACCCACCACAGGCAGCAGCCAGGCACCAGCTCCTGGCTTTCTAAATGCTCGGCAGCTAAGCCCGCCCAAGCAGCGCCATGGTGGCTGATGCATTAGCACCGGCGTGAGGCTAACTGCTGGACCTTCCCTCTGGGGAACAAGTTTCCTGAAGTCCAGAAGCACCCGTTGCGGCTGTGTGCTGTACAGGGGGACGAGGAGAAGGCTGGCAACGTGCAGCCGCCGCCAGGTGTCTCTGCAATCCTGCAAGGCCAGCGGCGTGTGTGGGGTGTCTTGGTTGAAGGCCAAGTATCCCATTGAGCTGAGTTGGTGGCTCCTGATACCCTGGGGATGGGCAATCCTGGGGGGAGAGAGGGTGTTAATCTCTGGTGGCTGCCTGTTAAGTTATAAGAGACCTGTTCCTGCTACCAGCCGAGGGTGATTTCCTTTAGTCCAGTGGTTCTCAGCCTTTCGTACTGGTGACCCCTTTCACATAGCAAGCCTCTGAGTGTGACCCCCCCCCTTATAAATTAAAAACACTTTTTTATATTTTTAACACCATTATAAATGCGGGAGGCAAAGTGGGGTCAGGGGTGGAGGCTGACAGCTCGCAACCCCCCATGTAATCACCTCATGACCCCCTGAGGGGTCCCGACCCCAGTTTGAGAACCCCGGCTTTAGTCCAAGCTTTAGAGGCTAGTGCTTTGAAGCAGAGGCCCATTGGGCTACTCTTGGCTCTCCTGGGGTGGGACGGCATTTGGGTGAGGTTTCCCTGGTGTGTACAGACCATGGGTTCATTGCAAACACCTCTACAGCAGGGGCTGCCGTGTGGCCAGCCCTACCAGAGCCATGGGAATGAGAGGAGATGAGGGGGAGATGTGGAGTTGGGCGTCATCCAGAGAAAATCTCCTCAGGAGCCAGTTTTTCAGCTGATGTTTAATATTTGCCACAGGCCCTTCGGCTGCCCGTCCAGCAGTGGCAGGCGGTGCGGAAGCGCTCTGTGAATACAAATGGGGACCGCGCTCACTGGCTGCGACCTCGCATGTCACTGGGGCAACTAAACAGATTCCTTCCTTGTGAGCCAGAAAGACATGGGCAGCCTCCTGACTGGGAGTGCAGTGAAATCTGGAAAGGGGCTGGCAGGGGACAGCCTGGCCACTGCAGCAGGGTTGGCCAGGGTGTTCACCAGCCCTCTCTCTTTCCCTAAACACGTCTCTAGCAGCCGCTCCCACTGCCTGCTCATGTGGCTTTCCCGAGCGTAGAAACTGAGTCCCTCACAGCCCCCTGTGGCAGGGCAGAGCTGCTGGGGGCCAGCACTCTGCCAGATGGGGAACTGAGGCACAGAAAGGCCGTGATTTGCCCAAGCCCCGCCCGGAGGCTGAGGTGGAAGGGAACTGAATCCAGGTCTCCCACGAGCCAGGCTAGCAGCCAAAGCACTAAGCCACCCTTCCTCTCCAATGCTGCTGTTCTCCCCTAGGACAGATGGGCCCTTGGAAGGAAAAGTCCTTCCCCCGCCAGGACCCCTGCCATCTCTAGAGCCTCGTGGGAATCAGAATCAGATGCCCAGCAAATGGTCTTGAATTTTGCCAGGGGGCCGCCCCCAGTAAGGTTGCCAGTGTGGTCTTGAGACGCTTCATCTGGGGCATAGATGTCTCCCCGGGGCAGGACTGGTTCTAGGCACCAGCAAACCAAGCACGTGCTTGGGCCGGCACCATTCCAGGGGCGGCACTCCGTGAGGGGTTTTTTTTTGTTTTGGTTTTTTTTGCTTCGGCAGTTGCGCTCTCGGGGGGGGGTTTGTTTGTTTTTTGCTTCGGGCAGCAAAAAACCTAGAGCGGCCCTGCCCGGGAGTCACTGTCCACCTGTCGCACTGGCGAAGTGCACAAGAGGCCGTTTTTCATGCCCTAGACCATGTAGGGTGCAGAAGGGTGATACAATCTCTGTGTTAAAACAGCCCTCAGCAGCCAGCATGTTGCTGTTACCTGCGGCTCTGGAGGTCCCTGTTCTGTCCTGAGCCACGACATGGACCATTTGTCCACAGGTCCTGACTTTTGTTTTTGCCCGTGGGCGCTCCTCTCTGCCCCCCCATACGAGTGGTGGGTGGGGCCTTGGGGGAAGAGGCTAAGTGGGGATGGGGCCTCAGGGCAGCACACAGGCGGAGTAGGGGGGTTGGCCACAGTCTGGGCACTGGGGCTCACAAAAGATGAATCCAGCCCTGTGGATGTTAAGCACCCCCTATTTTTTTCGGTGTGTACTTGAGCCCTAGAGCACCCACGGAGTCGGTACCTAGGCCTTTGTCTGCTGGGGGGTTAGACAGTGAAATGATAAAAGCCAAGGAAATTGTAACAAGGGCTGTCTCTTCCTCTGTGCAGCACCAGGCACAATGGGGGCCCCGGTCTCAATAAGGACCGGTCGGTGCTACCGTAATACAAATCATAAAGACTAGCAATAACAAGGTTAGAAAGACTCTTCCACTGCAGGCAGGATACTTCGTAATTGACCACTTGGGCATCTCATAAACCTTTCTCTGAAGCGTCATTGCGGGAGATGGGATTAGAGAGACCCCTGCTCTGATCCAACCTAGCAATTCTCATGCCCCCCGTGTACCCAGACAAAAAACTCCAGAAAGAACTGGCATAACTGATACATGGTGCAAACCCCTGGAATCTCATGAGCTACGTCCAGGCTTAGAGCACCGTGGGTTAGTGAGCTGCTTATCTCTGGCAAATGAAAGGGAGCATCACGGCTGGATCTTGCATCTCACTGTAATGCCCACATGACACCCAGCTTCCCTTCTTCCCCTCCCCACCTTCTTGGGGAGACGGATTGAGGACTGAAGATGTTTGAACGTAGCAGGGACAGAGTCCACAGGCTCAGAGAGGAGGGTTCTGTTTATGAAACCCCCTGGCTAGGGGCTGGTGTGCTGCCATCTGCCAGAATAAACATGTTAATTACCTGCATTAATATTCAGGCCGTGAAGTTATTAGTATTTATTTATTAATTTGTATAAATGGAACAAGCTTTCCAGAGCATTGCTGCAGACAGCAAATTCCATCAAAGCCCTTCCTGAGAGGGCTGTTTGCATACATACATTTCCATTAATTACAATGGGCTGATTGATTAAATGAAGTAAAGTGATTAATTAAGTGACAGTTGTAGGAATCAGCTGGGGTCAGAATAAACGCTGCACGTGGAAAAGATGAGTGATTCACTCCGGAACTCAAGACCCGCCTCTGAACAGTGGTGCCACCTCATTTGTTAGGAAGGGTTTTTGAGCACTTCGTAGGAACAGTGTGTAGATACAGAGAAATACAGATTAGACAGAAATGGCTCATTGAAAACATGAAGCAGCCAAATTCCAGAAGCCGCTTTGCTCCTCCTGTGGGCATGAATGGCTCATTCTCTCCTCTCCAGATGGACACGCTCAGCTGGTGTTTCTTGTCTTACCTGGGTCATTCATTGCTCGTGAAAGTGAGGAGTTAAAGGCATGGCTAGCGCAGGGAATAGTGCCCACAATTGTTGTGCGGGTTTCCCAGGTGCAGCTCTTCCTGTCTGCAGGACCCCCTTCTGTCCTATCACAACTCTGCTGATGCATCGCAGTCCCACCCACAACACCCGTTCTCCGTGCCATGTGTGTTCTGCCATTCATTTTGTACTGGTCTGTGTTGGTAACATACCAGAGTGATTTCCCCGTAAAGGAGCCAGGTGCCTGAGGATGTGTTGGTTGGGTGGATGTGGCTATGAAGTTTCCACAGATGTCTGTGCAGACTGCATGCACGGATGGATGGGCGAAGGCATTGGCTCTGATGCCAGCGGGACCAATGCACAAAATCTAAACTTTGCCTCAGCTTGAGATGGGTAAGCAGCATCCGTACATATCGCAGCTTTCTGTGTCTACACTTGGGGTACGCACTAGTGGCTGAAATGGGGACTAATTCTCAGTGTGGAAGAGGCATAAGAAATGCAATGCTGCTAATCTCTGCCCTCCAGCCATGTTCCTAATGCCGTGGCCCGTCTGGTGTGCGAGTGCACCACTCCACGGGATGGAATCAGACATGTTCAGCTGAGTAGGGTTGCCAACTTTCTAATCGCACAAAACTGAACACCCTAGCCCCGCCCCTGCCCTGAGGCCCCGCCCCTTCTCCGAGGCCTTGCCCCCACTCACTATATTCCCCCTCCCTCGGATGCTCGCTCTCCCCCACCCTCACTCACTTTCACTGGGCTGAGGCAAGGGGTTGGGGTGCGGGAGGGGGTGAGGGCTCCGACTGGGGGTGCGGGCTCTGGGGTGGGGCTGGGGATGAGGAGTTTGGGGTACAGGAGGGGGCTCCAGGCTGGGGAGTGGTGCTGAGGGATTCAGAGTGCGGGAGGGGGCTGCAGGTTGAGGCAGGGGGTTGGGGTGCAGGGGGTATGGACTCAGCACTGGGGGTGCAGGCTCTGGGGTGGGGCTGGGGATGAGGGGGTTGGAGTGCAGGAGGGGGCTCCAGGTTTGCGGGGGGGCTCAGGGCTGGGGCAGGGAGTTGGGGCTCGGGGTTGGGGCGCGGGCTTACCTTGGGCAGCTCCTGGTCAGTGGGGCTAACCGCGGCCAATGGGAGTGCAGAGCCGGTGCTTGGGGCGGGGGCAGCGCATGGAGCCCCATGGCCCCCCCGCCTAGGAGCCAGACCTGCTGGCTGCTTCCAGGGCGCAGCGCCAGGACAGGTAGGGACTAGCCTGCCTTAGCCCTGCAGCACCGCTGACTGGACTTTTAACGGCCTGGTCAGCGGTGCTAACCGGAGCCGCCAGGGTCCCTTTTTGACCGGGCGTTCCAGTCGAAAACTGGACACTGGCAACCGTACAGCTGAGTGGCAAAGACCCAGTACTGGCGTCCTCTGATGGAGAGTATCCTTCAGTTCAGGGGGCAGGGGCCAATGTTTCTGGAGCAGGTCTGTGATCTTTTGCTGTGACGTTCTGAATGGCCACAGCACACAGTGTAATGAGAAATATGAAATCCTAGGTGACCATGAGCTTGTTACAGAACCAAGTCCCGCCACAATTCCATTGGGCCATGTATCCATGGAGCTTGTCACGTACTGGTCAGTGTCTCTGCGTCCCCATGGTGTTCTGCTGGATGGAACATCTGAATGGTTTAAGTATGTATGTGCGCATGACTGCTGCTCTCCAGTGGCTGCAGCACATAGATGATATGAGCCCAAATGCTGCCACCCGTAGCAGGTTCTCCTTTCACTCAAGTGAGAGGGGCCCGTGCATCGAGTGGAGCCGGAACTCTAAAGCCACTTGCAAATGGGCAGTCTATGCGTCTTGCGGTGGAAAGAAGCAGCCTACGTGGGCCCAGAATCATTCCCGGCCCCTGCCCCTTTCATTCAGCTGGAGTGGGTGAGCCGGCAGTAATGCCAGCGCTTGGTTCTGAGTAACGTTCACGTTTTTCACTGGACTGCCTTGAATTGCCCAGTGGCACTGCAAAGTGATGAAATCCCCGATGGAAGGGACATGGTTAATTGCTTTCTGTCTTTTAAATTACATTTTCTTAAGACCGGAGTGAAATATTTAATAGTCTCCACAACGGCACGCCAGCATCAGCGACAAAACGGATTCGTCGCTTTCTCACTCCGTCCTTCACTACAGGGCAAAAGATCATTGGTTGGGATACAAGCCCTGTCTAGAGTCTCCTCACAGGGCACTTCTGGGCTTGGAGGAGATTTCAGAGCAATGCTCACTTGAAAGGGGGGTGATGCCGACAAACTGGCAGGCAAGTTCATGTTCCCCTTTGTTGCTGGATCGTCCTGGAGTTTCTACGCCTGGATAGTGTCACAGAGCAGAGGCCCCTGTCCCACTCTCCCACCTCAGCTCCTGGTTGGACATTTTGATCACACAGGGTAAGACAGGCACAACCTGAGGTGCATGTTAATATGGTGAAAGGACAATGCATCTTTAACTGAAATTACAGCTAGTGCCAGTTCAGGGGGAGATGCTGGTCACTGGCATGCAGGTGACTCAGGAGAAGTGGCTTCCACATCCTGCTCGGTAAACTCCCAGATGACATTACAGGCCTGGGTGCCTCCCTTTGCCTTCATCCACTGCACTCCTTTGAGTCACATCACTCAGGCGCCATCCCATTCTGCTGCCTTCCCCAAAGTATTGACAAGAACCTGTTCCTCCTGCATTTCTGTAGCCCAGACCTGACGCCCTCTGTCCCCCAGGAGTGCTGCTGCAGGGGGCTGGGAACAGCACAGCAGCAGAGCCAGGTACCTCCTGATAGGTGTGTCACTTTACCCACATGTGGGGATTATATGTTGGGTGAGCAGATGTCCCAGTTTTATAGGGACAGTCCCAATATTTGGGGCTTTGTCTTATATAGCAGCTTATTACCCCCCAACCTCTGTCCTGATTTTTCACACTTGCTATCTGGTCATCCTAGTTATACAAGAGACGTACCTTCAGGAGTTGCAGCCGGTTTACACACCAGCATATCACCAGCATCCAGAGCCTCCTTAAACTCCATTTTGCCTTCACTCTGTCCAACATGTCTCACCCTGAGTCTAAAGCTGGCTTGACAGTCGGCCCCACATGTTGCTTAAGGACTTGCCAATGCACAGCTGAGCCGAGAACAAACTGTCATTGCCTGCAAAGGCCTGAGAAAGGAGCTGCCATGCCTGACGAGCGCACTGCATCTGTAACAGCTGGGCTAGGCTGTGGCAGGCAGATGAGATGCTGAGCTCTGAGCACACATGACATTTCCCCCCATGGTCCCAGCCCCCTCGTCCGTAACTGGTTGTGTCAGGGCTGGTTTACATTCTGTCCTTGCTCCACTGAATCCCGGCACCTTGAGCCGGGGAGATAAATGTCACTGAATCCTGGGAGCACGGTCAGTGGTGGAGGAATATTTCAGCCCATCGGACCCGGCTCTGCTGCTGAGCAAAGCTCAGATAATCCTGCCAGCAGCTTGATCCCAACAGCCTCACACCAGCTGGAACAGTTCTGCAGCCAGTCACTACCGCCTCCCCAGGGGTTAAATGTCTCACGAGGCTAAAACAAGGGAGAATTTTCTTTCCTGGAATCCCAGAGGAGTAGCCTGGGGTCTGGCAGGCAAGCTGAAGTACCTGTTCTGTGCTCAGGTGTGTCTGGATCTCACAAACCTCAGAGGTGGAACCCTGTTTCACTGAAAAAGGCAGTTCTGGCCAAGACACTGGGGCTGCGTTCCCATATCTCTCTAGAAACGCTCTTTCACTGAGACAGACAATGCCAATGGGCAGACAGACAGCAGGGTTAATGCTGGGCCCCAGCCCTGACCTGGGGCCTGTCCCCAGGCCCTCTCGCTCAGAGGAGGCCGTGCTAGCAGCTGAAGCAGACGGATAAGCTGAGCATGGTGGAAGCCTGTCTGTCCCCACTGGCTCTTTCTCATTCTCCATCTCGTTCTCTGACCTGTTTTCCATCTGATTTCCAATTCCTTTCACTTCTGCCTGCTTCCTGCATCCTCAGGCCTGAGCTGCATGCAGCAGGAAGCAGTGGCATGGACCACCCTGCCCTGACACATTCAGTGCACCCCCAGGGAACAACTTGCTCCAACCCACAGCACCCAGTGCAGCCACCAACATGCTTTGCACCAGGCTTGGTTTACGTGGGCTTTCCCCTGGTGCTCAGGGGGCTTTGCACGGTTGTGCAGGTTGCAGGTGTGCAAGGCTGGTGATGTTTTTATCACCGTTGCTCCCAGCGAGCTGCCAATGGTAAGGCAGGAAATCTAGGCACAGGGTGGATGAGGGGAGAATGCAAACTGGTCTGCCATGACGCTGCAGCCCAGTAAATAAATGTAGCCATTTTCTGCGAGTTAATGGAATTGTGCTGATGGCACCTTCAGACACCCGCTGCCCGTAAGAGGAGGCAGATGCCTTTGAAAAATCTCTCCCTGGTTGTGTTCATTTACTCCCCGCTTCCCTCTGATAGTTTCAGAAGAGCCGTTTGCAGATAAAAAATGAGCAGCTGGTTTGTTTCATTATGCAAACAAGGGCAAAGGCAGTAACTCTTCCAGGCTCTGCTCTTCTGGGTCCGTCTCTTAGGGGTGTGTTTCTGTTCGTCTCTAAGTCCTGACCCTACAGCTCAGCCAGCTTCTGCCCTGAGACTGTCCCCTCCGCTAAGAGAGCAGGCGCCATGGCCATTGACTTTCACCCATGTGCTCTGGAGAGTCGGGACTGGCAGTGGGAGGGAGAGAAGGAGGTGCTCGCTCGCGGCCAAGCTTGGGCTATAGGACGGGGATCGAATGCGCAGAGCTGGGAAGGGCCTTTCCCCCCCCCCCCCCCCCGGACCCCCCCCCCCCCCCCCACACACACACACACAGACTGTGACAGAATCGTTTCTCTGCAGCTCGGCCTGGGGCTACAGGGGTCTTTGCCCCAGCCAGCCTGGCTTTCACTCTAGGCAATGCTCCAGCAAGAGCCAACAGGATGGAGGAAGGAGAGGATTGTTGCTGAGCTGAATACGGAGCTGAGCTTCCCTGGAAGAAGACAAGGAGCAGAACTGCCATTGGAGCCAAGCGCCTGTGGGAATGGTCTGGATACAACGTGAGCAAAGGCTCTGCTGCTCAGAGGGGACGGCCCTTGGAGACACACCGCATGGGGGGGGGCTGTAAGGAGTAGGAGGTCTCTTGCCCCTTTCTGGGCTGTCGTATCATCAGTTACACACAATCCATCCGGACCATGAGCTGTTGTCCGCACAGGTCTTTGGTTCCCCTCCCCACCTGTGCAGAGCCCCCCTCGCCTGTCGCCAGAGGAGCCTGGAACCAGTCCAGCTCTCTGAGGGAGAAGAGGCTGCAGGGAGGGGAGGGTATTAGCAGTGGCCAGCGCCAGGCGGTGTTCTGCCTGGGAACGGAGCAATAGAGGGCTGAGGGGAAGGCCCAGCAGATAAGCTGGGCGCCAAGGTGCCAGGAGCACTCTCCAAGGTGCAATGGGCGCATTTGTCTCTCACCAAATTCTCTTTCCTTCCCTCGTGCCCCTCACCATGGTATCTGGACACTTCCTAGAGATACACTAAGCAACGCACCACAAATACCTCCTACCCCTCCTCTCCTCCTCACCCTCCCTGCTTCCCAGTCAGCACCAACCCCACTCCTGGCTCTGCCTGGCACGCTGCCCACTCCTTCCCCTGACACAGCCACCACCCATCGGGCTTGCACCCGGTTCCTGCCTTTGCACAGGTGCTGCAAGGGGCACAGGCCCCACTCCGAGAGTGAGTTGGTTCCCACTGCAAATGCCTCAGACGGGTACTTCTGGGTATTAATAGGGATGGTAATTATAGCTATTTACATGGAGCTGATGGTGCTAACGTTTTTCGCAAGCTTATATGTAAGGGTCACAATGCCCACCACTGAAATGCAGCCACCTCTGAGGTGAAACCAGGCATCTCTTTAACAGCACACAGAAACACTGCACAATGGCCAC
This sequence comes from Terrapene triunguis, assembly GCF_002925995.2. Classification (NCBI taxonomy): domain Eukaryota; kingdom Metazoa; phylum Chordata; order Testudines; family Emydidae; genus Terrapene; species Terrapene triunguis. Next base: position 617,562 of record NW_020664544.1, read on the forward strand.
AAAGAGGGAACCGATTAAAACCACCATCTCCAGTTGAAACTGCAAAATGGATAAAAGTGTAGGTCAGCAGAATGCAGTAACCTGAGCTGAAAACAGCAAGGACGTGGGGATCAACACCCCAGTGGCTCTAACAATCTCCATCTCATCTGAATGATAGCAGCTCCAGCAGAGCATGGCCCCTAACATCATGGTGTGGTCCTGGCCATGGCCCGGTCAGAGGGCAGAGTGCCACCAGTTACCAAGTCACTAACACTACTTCCAGCAGTATTGGTGCTAGGCATTCATTGGAGGGCAGCACTGGCCCAGACTGTCGCGGGAGAGACTTTGGGATCCCGCACAAGGTCATGGTCCCTATTGTCCCCTTCGCTCGTTTAGATGAGAAAGAACAGTGATATCCACTGAGAGACGGGGGCACTTTCCAGTTCCAAACAGTCTTGGCTCTTCCAGAGACTTGTTCCCACCCCCGTAATTTGTTCCACCCTCTTGTTGCACCTTGTCTTCCGTTAGCTTCTGTAAGCTCTTTGGGGCAAGTCTTTTCCTATGTGTCTATGCAGCACCTTCCACAACAGGCTGACTCCAGTCCTAACTGGAGCCTGGGGAGGCCATGATTAGCGAGAATGAGAAATTCTTCTCACTGAGAGGTCAGTCAACATGGAGCCGCGATCTGTTCTTCTCAGACAGAGGATACCACAAAGACAAAATAATATTTTCTTAATTTGCATACAATCCTGGCAACACCAGAGATAAAACGTGTGGGAAAACTGGGGAGAGGGCATTTTAGCCACAGTTCTAATTAGTGCCTAGAAGCTACTAGGATCCACTGGGGAGTTTCTGCATATTTCCTAGCACCTGATTGTTCAGATTTTATTAAAATTCCTTCTTTAATTCACATGGTTAATTGGCCCTGGTCCCAAAGAGCCAAGTGGTTTCCTAAATATTTGCCTGGCCCTCTGATCGCTTCCTCCCCACCACCTCTCTGTCTGTTTGGAGGCTGCAGCCTGTTTCCAGATATCAGATGTCAGGCCAGGAATCTTCTGTTCAAACAGTAAAAAGGCTGCAGCAAAGTATGTGCTAGGAATGTGAAGTCAGTACCAGGAAATCAACTAAAGGGGTGACACTCTGGAGTTCGCATAACACACAGCAAAATGCCATATTTTCACTGAATCCTCCACTAAAATAGCAAAGGTGCTGCTTTGGCATCTAGCCTAGAATCAAAGAAGTCAGGGATGGAAAAGACCTGTTAGGTCATCCAGCCCATCCCTGTGCAAGAGAGGGTTGCTCCCAATAGCCTATTTAATATGCTTTGGCTGGAGTGGGCAGAGGCAGATCATGGTTTTGTGGGGCCCTGGGCAGAGCAAGGGAGGCCCCTCCCCACCCCTTCCACCTGCAGTTCCCACCCCCTCCCCACCCCCTGGCGCTTCTGCAGGGGAAATGGGGTTGGGGCTCAGGGGCTTCCCCCACCTGCCTGATGCTCCTGCCAGGGAGTGGGGTTGGGGTGCGGGGGCTTCCCCCACTCCCCAGCAGGAGCGCCGGGCAGGGGGTTGCAGAAAGGTCTCTCGTGGCTACAGATTAAATGCTACGTCCGCAAACACCCCAACGCACTCTTACAAATAACCAGAGTGAAAGATGTTTATTCCACTCGCAGAGTGTTTATTCCAGCCACTGCCTTGGCTTCTCTCGATGTCCCCTCCCTGCCTTCCTCTGTTGCCAGCAGCTAAGGGAGGCTGTGGAATTGGCAGGTTAGAATATTTCTCTGGGCATTCTGCCAAGTCAGAAAGGAAAGTCCACATTTTGGAACAAGATCCCTAACAAATGAATAAAGGGTCCAAGGCAGCTAGTCAGTTCCCCTCTCCTGGAGCCAGCAGCATCACTAAGCCCTAGAAACTGCAGGGTGGATACATTTCCATGGTGCACCCCAAACCTGGCACATGAGCGTTCTCTGGAGCAGAGACTGACAGCAAAGCAAGAGGATGTGCTGAGAAACAGTGGGATGTAACCAAGAGGACTCCAGCAGAGCTGGGAAATGGAAAGCCCTCCTTGGTAGGGAACCCTGGCTGTGAACTCTTCTGGGGATGATTCTCCTGAGATCTGCAGCAATACTTGACCATAAGGCAATCCCCCGTGCGTGGGACTGCGAGGCCGAAGAGCTGTCATGGCAGGACAGGTTAGCGTGGTCCGGCTGCACTGGCAGCTTTTACTGTGGAATCCCCCTGTGGCCTGGAATACCTCTCACTGGGGAGGCGCACACACCGTCCTAACAAGCACCCGGCAATGTAAAGGCTCCTAAAATGCTTCACAAATTAGCTATGAAAAGGTTACATCTTGGAAGGGCAGGGGGCAACCAGGGGTATCCTGCTGCCCATCCCAGGACATTAAGAGGCTCTGACAACATGTAGGGGGACTAGGGGGACCACATAACAAGTGTAAAAAATCGGGACGGGGGTAGGGAATAATAGGTGCCTATATAAGAAAAAGCCCCCAAAATCGGGGCTGTCCCTACAAAATCGGGATATCTGGTCACCCTAAGGAGGACTGAGACATATTGGAAGAGAAAGCTGCTGAAGGTGCAGGACCCACCAGCATCATTCAGTATGAATCATACCTCAGTGCAGGAGAGGAAGTGAATGTCTCAGGCAGACCGGGAGGAGCTGGAGGGAACAGTGCTATATTCATGTCCTAGGAGCTCAGGGGCAGTGATGCCTAGTGGATTGAGCCCTGACTGAGACCCAGGTTCTAGCCTTGATTGAGTGAGCTTGGGCAAGTTACTTCCTTACTTGTCCTCATTTTTCCCATCTGTAAATTGAGGTTAATGATACTGATCTCTGTGGTAAAGTGCTTGAGATCTACTCATGGGAAAGGCTATGTAGACCACCAGTGTTATTATTCCAGTGCTCCTGCCCGCTTTGTGTGTGGCAGGAAACACTCCCTCCATCACAACTGGCATGGGCGGATGGCTCCTCACGTTACCATGTGGCCAACGCTCACGATTTCATCAGGAGTCCTGAGATATTTGGTGTTTTTCTTAAATCACCAGCTCCTGGATTCCTGTGTGCAGGTAAGAACCTCGGCTTTCAGTTAAAGAACAAAGGTGTGTTTCTAGCCCTCTGAATTGTGGAGCAAAGCTTGAAACTGTGAATGAGGTGAACCCTAAAGACTCAGACACTAGACAGCAAATCAAAATAGCACAAACTGTGTGTGTTTGTTTACAATATCTCCTGGGCTTTAAGCCGGTCTCCTGAGTTTTGGGGCCTGACTTGTGATTTCTGAACACGGCTGGTGGTGACACTGCGCTACTGCGTGTGCAAGTGGGGTGTGAGGAGGGTTCTTTGGTGTTTGTCCTTGTGCAGTTTATTGATGTTGGGTACCTAGGACTGGAGCCCCTGAAACATGGGCTGGGTGGGAGTGTGGCTGACAGGCCTCTGAGCCAACAGGATACCAGCTGCACTTTTGGCTCCCCATAATGGACCATGAGACAATTATAGTTCGATTTATGGAGGCTGCTGAAGCAGGAAACTCCCAGCAATAGTGCTGAGCAGCTCTCACTTCAGAGCCAGCCAGGTCATCCCTTTCCGCTCCAACACCTCGGACGAAGCCACTCTGTCCGTTGTGTGGGGCTGAAACTCATTCAGTCGCTTTGGAGACGTCTGCCTGCATGGTTCTGGGCTAGCCCAAGTCTGTGGGGCAGACTGACTGCTAGGCAAAGTCAGGAGGCTGTGAGCTCTATGGGGGCCATGGCCAGCCCTGGAGAGAGGCAGTTGAATATCAGGTCCCCTGCAGCAGGCACATGCCTCAGAGCTAATGGGCAGTTCTGCAGTACCCCTCCATGTCTACGGATGATAGCGGGAGTTGCATCTCCCTTCCTAGCAGGCGCTATTCACTGTGGGTGGACAGCATTGGCTGCCAGAGGTAAAGGGCTAAACCACTGGTTAAAACTGCAGTGACACAGAAAGACTCCTTGGCACCCAATGAGAACACGAAACAAGCCATGAGAAAGGCATGAAGCCCTAAAATGCAAATCCTTTCCTGGCGAGCTGTCCCCATGCTAGAGGGACATAGGAAGGACAAGAATCTGGCATTTTTAATATAAATGTCACATGACTGTTCATTAGCAAAACCCAACATTAAGTTCTGCGGTGGGGTGGCCTGGTGTGAGTGGTCAGAACCCAGCTTGGGAAGCTGCATAATGAGGTAGGCATGAAACGGGAAGCACAGAGCAGTGTTAGAGTGCCTCTGGCAATCTCGTAGACAAATATACAGGTAAACACATCGATACATAGGTAAACACTGCTCTGTTCAGTGTACTCAGTAATTATTTTGGGGATCACCTAATCTATGCCAGAATTAACTGTTCCATAAAAACATTCACCAGGTTATTTCTGATTGTCAGATCCAATACCTGGCCTCTCGGATGAATAAACGACTGCATGCCTGTGGGCATGCTCCTTTAACCACTTGATTGTGGATGGACGTTCCACATGTGCCTGGCTGGAACAACGCACCAGTGGTGCTGCCTGCTAGATGTTCTAAGCCCAGGGGATTTGCTGGCAAACGTACCAGCTATGTCCAGATAGACTGCACCTGCTCTGCTGCCTGCTACGTATTCCAAATAGGTGCAGGCAGAAGGTTTGTCTGGTGCTGAATGTACCAGCTGTGCCCAGGTAGATCACCCCTGATACTCTGCTACTAAACTGACCCTTTAGAATGAGAGCAAGGTTGGTTTGTGGATAGGATGTTGGGTCGGGACGCTGGAGATTCTAACGTCACCCTCCTCACCGTAGTATCTGATGGGATTGCCTATCACTGGCATCTGTCAGGGGTGAGTGTCTTTCTCCTTCCTCTACCCAGGAAGAAACTGTCTGGGGCTGTGTTTTTAAATGCATTCTGTCTCCTGTGAGGCGTGATTATATTAGAAAAGGCAGGTCAGAGAAATGTGCCTCGCACCAAGAGCACAAGGGTCTGAGGTCTGCGATGGTTCTGAGATCCTGCAGGCGTTTCTTCCACAGTCTCACACCAGCCACTGAGAAAGCTCCGTCTCCTGCAAAGACCAGCTTTACTCCTGAAGTGGGCAGCTCAATTTTCCAGGCTTCAGGAGATCTGGGGTCTGTCTCTGGCAATGCCACAGACTGCATGTGTGACCCTGGGTACATCACCTAATCTCTCTCTGCCTTCATGCCTATCTGTAAAGAGGTGAGAATGATACTTCCTTACCCCCAGGAGGGCATGAGGATACATTAATTCCTGTTTGTGAGGCACTCAGATCTGAAGGTGACAGGGGTCACAGAAATAAAGTCAGTAATTTGGGTATGTCCAGATAGATCCAGGCTGTCACGCTGCAAAATGTACCAGGTGCATTTCACACCTTATGATTTCAGTAGCCTTTAGCCATCTCCTCATTCCAGCACCTCCTTGCTCGAGTGCACCAGCATTATTCATTATGGCACTCTTATAGCTAATGCTGACCACTGATGCAGAGGAGTATATGCTGGCTTAATGATGTCAGATCCGTCTGTTAATTATCCCCCCAGCAGACTTTAAGGTTGAATATAAAGACTGATGATTTTAATTTCCTTACAACCCACTTGGTTGAAGGAGGTTCCTCCTGTTAGACACTTAATGAGTTAAGCCACTTCTGACAGCAATTACACAGCCGCTCATACTTATGTTCCTTCTTCAGACAAAGACCAAGGTCAATACAGTAATTAAACCTTATCAGGGAGCCCATATGAGAGGAAGCCAGGGAGAGGGCTGCTCTCACTTATGCTGTAGATGCATTTCCACGCAGACACCTTATTGATGTGTATTACACTCAGAAATTGCTAAACAGTCTGTTCTGTTATGAACTAAAGAGATAATGCAAACAAATCACAGGGAAATAATTCAGAGAGTCCACACTCTATGATTCTTGCACTTTGACCGCTGCTAATACTTTGCTGTGCTAATGAACTGAGAAGAAATATTCTCCCTTAGAGTCGATAACACGTTTCCAAAAGCGTGCAGTGCAGTGCAGAAAAGTTACTTTGTGTTGTGCTGATTAGCTTGCACTTGTTCTGCATTACATCATCATCTAGCGGCAGCAGGTGGCTCCTCTATGCAGATACATCTGAACTGTAGATGTCTGCCCTCGGATCCAGGGAAGCCAAAAGGACACCATTCTAGAGTGGCAGATGGAACGGATTAGATGTGACCTTACAGAGGACAGATTTGCGTTTACACTTTGGCTCCTTTTCAGAGTAATGGTGCTTTAGAATCGGGGTAAATGTAATTTAATGCCAGAGCACTGTGAACAGGCCTTAGTGTACAGGAAAATCCAGCCCTAGGTCTTTTCCATCTCTGATTCCTGTGATCCTCTGTTTAGATAGATACACTGACCACTAATATGTTAACGTGTTACACTGAGAACGGGACAAATTCCATATTAAGGTACCAAGCTAGCGCCAAGTGTCTGCAGAGTCTGATGTAATGGTGGCAGGAAATTATGCAATAAGTTGTACCCCAATCCACCTGGCAGCGGTACCCAAACCAGAACTTTGGTGTACAGAGAAATGTCTGCTTTGGATTCTGCACAGCTGGGCTTTCTCTGAGACCAATTCTTTTGCTGCACTGAAATGGCGTTGTGAAATTATGTCATTGTAGGAATTTTTTCAGAGGTTAGCTGTAATTCGGTATAAGATTCTTGTTAAAGTTCTTTAGAAACACTGGTGTAAGTCTGTGTAGAAGGGGACGCAGACAGAGAACAGCATGAATTGTTCTCGTTTTAAAGAACTTTCCCCACCTCCCAAACTTTGGAGTCAAATATTTTCAGTTTTACTGTGTATTGTTATTGTAACTAACATATATCTTTCTGATAAAAGAATATGTCATTGTTTTTGTAACTAATTATTAATGTATTAATTTCCAGACTCTGCAAACTGTGTCCGGGACAAACTGACGCTCCAGGAGCCTGGATGGCTAAACTGGAGGTGAGGAGGTAAGAGTCACAATGATAGCTTAGAATTAAAGGTCTAGCACAGATCGCTATGAGAGGGATTAGCTCCTCACATCCTGGCAAGCGGCTTGCAGCTTGCTGGATGTTCCTTTTGTCACTAACTTTTCTGAGTGGTCCAAGGAAAGTAAACCACATTCTTTTGGCTTCCCAGGCATTCTAGGATTATGAATTACTCCCATTGGTTTCAGTTTTTGTTGCTGCCTCTGTAGCGAAAAGTTGTCAGCAAGGATGTGTCCATCTCCAGGGCTGTGTCTACACTACCCATTTCCCCTTCTGTTGCTGGCGGAGCCTTATCTACACTACATCTCCTCACAATGGAGCTGCACTGGGATTAGCAGGGGCCAGAACGGCAACTGAAAATGTTAGGGGTGGGAGGGGAAGGCCTAGGAAATATAGTGATGTGTTCCCGCAGAGCCAGCAGGGGGAGCTCTCACATTGGTTTTGCTGGCCTGGTAAAGTAGTGGGTGTGGCAGCTGCTTTGGGCTCAGTTTCTCAGCAAAGGAGTAGGGGTTCCAAATAGGGCGACCAGACAGCAAATGTGAACAATCGGGACAAGGGTTGGGGGATAATAGGAGCCTATATAAGAAAAAGACCCCAAAATCGGGACATCTGGTCACCCTAGTTCCGAAACACTGCAGCTGGAGGGTGGAGGTCTTGCCCCGCCAAACAGACCATGTTCACTGTGGGCCAATTCACAAGCTCAAGGTGCTTCTGGGGCTGCGGAGCCTTCCCTGCCCCTGCCTGCTAAGCATCCCGTGGCTGTGAAAAACGGCAGGAAACTTTTCTAAGCACAATCAGGGCGGGTGCAAGGATGTTTCGCGCCCTAGGCGAAACTTCCACCTTGCGCGCCTCCCTCCCCGAGCCCTGTGGCAGCTCTCCATCCCCGCTCTGCCCTGAGGTGCCCCCCCCATGGCAGCTCCCCCCCTCTGCCCTGAGGCACCCTCCCCTTCCCCCGCAGCAGCTCCCCCTGGCCCGGGGAGCTGTGCGGCAGATCCCCGCCCCAGCTCACCTCTGCTCCGCCTCCTCCCCGAGCACGCCGTCGGTGCTCCACTTCTCCCACCTCCCAGTCTTGCGGCGCCAATCAGCTGTTTGGCGCCGCAAGCCTGGGAGGGAGAGAAGCAGAGCGGGGCGGCGTGCTCAGGGGAGGAGGCGGAGCAGAGGTGAACTGGGGCGGGGAGATCCCCTGCATGCCGCCCCCCCCCCTTACTTGCTGAAGGCGGCCCTCCCCGCGCCCCCCTGCCCCAGCGGCCCTCCCCGCGCCCCCCTGCCCCAGATCCGACCGCCGCGGTTGCCGCCGAAGGACCCAAAATGCTGCCCCCCAAATGCTAGCGCTCTAGGCGACCGCCTAGGTCACCTAATGGGTTGCACTGGCCCTGAGCACAATCACACCTTGTATTGAGATTCCGTTTACAGAGGGTTAATGGATTGTTAAGATATGTTGTAAGCATGTTAGAGACGGGAGAAGTGTGTGTTAGAGATGGGTATAAGCACATCGCTAGAAGGCATTGCAGATATATGCTCCCCGTTGGACTCTAGAACAACTGATGAGCTATTCATTAAAACATCGGTTGATAATTTATTAGCCCTTTAAAACCTTAGTATAAAGTGTGGCACAGAAGGTTTAGTGGTAATGTACCTGCTGCTGCTGCTGAAGTCAGTGGATACCAGCCCGTGACAGGGATATAACAAGTTGTCACCCTGCCCATGTCAGGTGGACAGGGCTAGGGGATAAAAAGCAGCCCCTTGCCAGCGCGTCTGTGTGTCACGCTCTTCTTGCAAATAGCTCCACTGTCGTGTCCACTCTCCCTTTCCTCACCACAGAGTGAAAGACACTAATGGAAAATATTCATTGCTGCACGTGGGATGTTATTGATGGCCCAGTGGCTGCTGAAATGGCACACGCAAACTCTCTCTGCAGGTATTCAGCTCACTGATGAATAATATGCATATCTGTGCGTGTCTTGGGATGGCAGTTGGCAGTGTGTGAAGGAGAGTGTGGGTATTTGTGTATTGTGTGCATACAATCTATTAGATGTTTCACTTGGGCCTGGTCCAGAGAACATGGGCAAAAGTAAAAACCATATCCAATTTGGGAACCAACTTTTATTCTTTCTCTGCAAAGGTGGAACAATGGGGCTGTGTATTCTCAGAAAGGGAAAAGGGGGTTGGCTGGTTGGTTGTTTCTCCGTGTCTTGCCTGTTTGACTTCACTTCCTCCACTGGAAGAAAATCAGACCCCAAGGTAAAGCAGGAGCTTGGCAAAAGCTTCCTATTCCTCTCTGTCCCTGATCATCCTGGGGTTCACATTTCAATCAAGTTCAAACAACAGCCACTGACTGAGGTAAAATTCCCAGGAGCCAGTGCCCGGCCCCCAAGGCCCAAGGCCCAAGCAGAGGCTCCTGCCCTCAGGGCTCGGCCCGCCAGCCCCGCTAGGCCGCAGCACTGGCGCCTGGCAAGGTCAGAGAGGGGATGTGTTTGGCAGGGGAATGGGCAGGAACGAAGCAAGGGCCTCAGTGGGACGTAGCACGGGCTGGACGTTAAAGCCGTGCTGACGAGCTCGCCTGCGCCAGGACTGTGATGTGTTGGGAGCCCTCGATTTTTCGTGTGCTTGTCATGGGGTCTGTAAACCAGCCCAAGTCTGCCGCTGACCCGGACCGTCCTCTCTTGCTCCTCAAGCTGAACGGAGCAGCCTGACAGCTGCTGTTCCCAGTGCCGGGTATTTAATGCCACGCCAAGTCACGAGGGAAGTGGGTGGTGTCTGACATGTCTGTGGAAAGAGACCTGCCAAAGCACGTGATGAGCCCCACCAGGAATTCTCCCCTCCAGCAAACCTGTCAAAGCAGAGCCCGATTGCCAGAGACCTAGGGCCTCTGTGTATGAAATATTTCACAATTGCGGGGGGGGGCGGCTCTGGAAAGGGCATTGCTATAATTATGGAAACTTTCTTTCTGCCCCCCTGATACTGCTGGGGAATGTGAGGGCACTCTGGCCAGCCTGCTTCCTCACCCGCTACCAGGGCAGTCTGCCCCTGTAAGGGCCTGCAGGGCCAGGGAGCAGAAAGCCCTGGCCCAGGGAGAAGCCCAGGAGGCCAGGCAGGTGTAGGGAACCATCTGATCCAGATAAGCAGCAGCTAGTGATTGGCTCTGATTCCCAGCTGGAAGAGATAAGTAAGGACCCAGCTGGACGTGTGAGGCTGAATGTTTTCACAAGTAGCAGTGGAAGATTGCAACAGGGCAGGCAGGACTTGTGGTTCCCCTAAGGCAAAGGGAGGGTTGTGACCCTTGAGCTGTTGGGGTGTAGAGGATCCGGTAGTACCAGTCCAGGCCATTTTTGTTTCTTTTCATTATTTCTGGGGGGTGTGTGTGGCAGAGCAATAAGAGAGCCTGCCTGTACTGTAGCTAAAGTGGAGTTGGGAGTGGCTGACTGTTTTGTCTCCAAGCTGGTGGACAGGACTGCTATACTACACACTCCTTCAATCCCCTAGTGTCCTCTGGAGGCTCCTGGAATCCTAGTGGGGTGCCCTGGGGGTTCTGTTGGGTGTGTGGAATGCTCAGGTGGGATTTTTACATTAGTTTCTAGCAGCCAGTTTAAACACAGATTGATCATCTTGGAAAAGGATCTAGTTAAATATGTTTAAAGCAAATATTTACTAAACAAAATTAAAAAACCACACAAAGTGGCTTCAAATTGTGTGATAACTTGTATTAAAAGATGTTAAAATAAGCATTGCTATCCTCCACCAACTTGAGAAGAGTGAATGGAAACTGCCTAATATTAATTCCTTGGTTCATTTCCAAAGACAGCTTATAAAATGTACTGACATTTTCCATAGACGTGAATATCAACTGCCTTTTTTCTTCCATTTTGAAACACACCAGCCTGCATGTTTACTTGCATGCACGGTACTAAATATCAGATTAATGCTAGGCCCAAGTGCTTTCAAATGCTACAAACTTAACTGTTCCAACTTCGTCACATTAATTCCTTACAATGACAAGAAACACAGAAAAAAATATTAGAAAAAAAATTTGAGGGATAAAAATTAAGCAGCTGCAACTGCAAAACCCAGCACCTGCTTTTTGTACTCTTAAAACCTGTTTGCAATTTTGGGTAATCTGCTTTATCAAACACAGGAGAGCACCCTGCTTTCTCTTGCATTTTCACAATTTGGCCTTCAAATTAAATTTCGCTTGGAACAAATACATATCTTTGCGATCTTACAGATCAATTGAATATATTTTGGCAAAATTCTATTGACCTAAAATGTATGATTAGATACATTGGGGTCTATTTCAGCCCCTCTTTATGCTGAATTCTTTCTCTGAGAAGCCAGCTCCGAGAGGAGATCCCTCCTCTTTGTCCCAGCTGCTCTTCGCTGCTATGTATTCCTCTGCACATTAGGGTTCCCATCTGCGGAGCCGCCTTTGTCCCTTTGTTTCAATGGCTGGAGAGGGTGTGAGGTTTGTTTTGTTTTGGTTTTTTTGTTCCAGAACTCGGCCCTGGCCCATCCTTCCCCATCCCCTAGCAAGTGTTGACTCTTATGGGAAATTTTCTAGGAGAGAAGGGCTCCTAAGAACTGCTCCTAAAAACAGAAAATACTTCCCAGGAAAAACAGGTCCATTTTTTGCAGTGGCCCCAGTTTAGCAGTTGGAGCAGCCAAGTCTGCAGAAGAATTTACCTCCCTCCAGCAGGTTAGGGCAATGGGAGACAGAGAGGTGGGAGGAGGGCAGAGAGGATCACAAAAGAAAAGTGGATTTAAAATTACAATGGAATGTTCTGGCTTTATTATATGTATTAGGGTAGCACCTGGACAACCCAGCCAACATCAGGGCTCCACTGTGCTGGGTGCTGTACAAACACACAGTGAAAGACAGTCCCTGGCCTGAAGAGACAAAGGATAGGAGAGGAAACAGAGAAGAGAGGTGACTTGCCTACGGTCAGTATCAGAGCCAGAAGCAGAACCCAGGTCTCCTGACCCCCAGCCTATTGCCCCGCCCACAGGGCCATGTTGGCTTCTTTCCGTCCTGTTAGAAATTCCCCAACACCATCAGGTCCCTTCACACCTGACTCTGAGAAGTATCTTTAGCACATGAGTATCTGGCCTCTTTCCAAAGGAAACAGACCTGCAAGGCTATGCTTGGGGAAAGCAGGAATTACCATGTGTGTTAAGGGGCAGGACCATAGAATCATAGAAGTTTAGGGTTGGAAGAGACCTCGGGAGATCATCTAGTCCAACCCCCTGCTCAAAGCAGGACCAATCCCCAACTAAATCACCCCAGCCAGGCCTTTGTCAAGCCAGGACCAGTAGAAACAGATTTTGGATGGGCTCTGACGATTAGCATCCTGCCTGGGGATAAAGACAGAAAATTATATTTTGGCCAGTGAAGCACCTTCCCTGAGTCAGGGAAGCAAAGTGACAGACTGTATTTTTGTCTGGTACCTGCAGTGCCTTCAGGCTGGGAATGTTTGTCAGGTTTGAATTACGCCGACTCCATCCCTGGGCCACATAGTCCCTGCATGGCTCCATCACTGGAGAAATACTCTGATAATGCTCCATCACCCTGGTCTACTACATCACAAAGAGTGACTGGTGGCTAGACTGATGAATTAGTGTAATACATCATCCCAGTTAGGCACCCTGGTCACGTACATATCACCACACAGCGGCTTTCCCCAGGGAAGCAAAGGTCCATAAACAATCTATTTAATCACAGAGTTACAGTCAGTCCCCACACTGCAAGCTGGGGACTGCTTCGCTAGTGCCAGCTAAGAATCTTGGCATGCAACCAGCTTTCTCCTGGGCACTAGACTGGGCATCGTATTTGCAGCCTTTTCACAAGCCTTATGTTCCCTTGCAGATAGGATTTCTTTTTCCTCATCTGAAGGTTTCAGGAGACATAATTCAGGTGGCCATTGCTACTCTATGAATAGTAATGGGATTAATAAATAATGGCCTTTATGTGTCATGTGTTCTGCCTCTGCAGCCCCACGGGTTGGCAGAGAAAATCCGTCCTACGGGGAGCAGGTTTGCAAAGGAGATTGGGGGAAAGAGGAACCAGGAAATAGCCTTTGCTATTCAGGAACTTAGGAATTATTTGCCATGTGGTAGCATATCCTATATCCTGCCATACCAGAGCAGGCCAATGGTCCTGATATCCCATTTCTTACTACGCTGCAAACCAGAGCACCACTGGAGCCTGTAGTCTAATATCCTGCCTCCAGCAATGACCAACAGCCAGTGCTTTGAAGGAAAGCAAACCTCTTACAAAGGCACAGAGTGCAGTTGAGTGAAGGGAGAGGGAAAACTCTCCTGACCTCACTTGACACACTGAACCATGAGGGCTGGAAGCTCTGCTACATTTTGTACCTACCTTTGAGTCCTGTGCAGCTGCCGGCATGACACTTGATCATGTCTACATCTCATCCCCATCTCCTCTTCAATCCTTCTCATTAAGCTGCGTGTCTCACCAATTTCCCAGGCAACAGATGCAACAGATTTACTGCACTCTGCTTAAAGAGCCATCAGCCTGGATACAGGAAACAGTAAGCTCTACCTGTGGCAGCTAGCCTGCTTCCTAGAATGAGACAGCACCCATAGCCAGTGCAGGGTAAGGAACCCATTCCAGTGAGTCCCTGCATGCCCTGGTACCCACAGCCTGGGCTAGGGTCAGTCACCCCTGGCAACTGTCCATGCTAGAAAGAAGCACAAACCTCCGAGGGCTGAGTGCCTGTAGCCAGCGAGCGGGTGGCAATCCAGAAGCAGGGTCAGCGAGGGTTCAGACTGGGTGAAGGAAATTACCTGCCTCACATGAATGGACTGCAAGGGTGGTTGGATAATGTTGGTAAAGCATTTTGAGTTTCTGTGAGGTGGAAGGAGCTACCAGAGATGGGCAAGGCTCTGAAGTAATCTCTGTCTGACTAATTCCCGAGATGTCCTTGCTCCGTGGGAGAAGCTGCCTGTGCTGAAGATCTGACAGGGCCCCAGTCACATCCATCACTGACTCTTTCCCTTTCCATAATCACTGTTTCCTCATTAGCACTTTGGGTGCTTGCAGGCGTCAGTGTCGGAAAGCAGCGCGTGAGAGAGGAGGTCACTGATTTCAGAGGAGAAACGCCATCAGAATAAGCAGGGCGGGGCTGGTCAGAGATGATTCTCTCCTGTCAGTTGTGGAAATTTTTGTTGGAGACAAAGGATGTCCGTAATGATCCATTTCTCACTCCTGAGGATGTGGGCAGCTGAGCAGGGGGCATGTCCGAGTTCCATGATAGACAACTGCCTTGCATGGCATGAGTTTGTTTTTCTGCCTCTCTGTACTGATTCGCTGACATGTTATGGGAATTCGACATTTCCAGGCTGTTTACCCATTGTAGGAGCCCTGCCTGCATGTCTGCTACACTAAGTAGCCAGTTTGGACGAGACAAGATAATGCCCCCACCCAGAGGAAATCAAATCATCCAGCGAGTTAGCAAAGGGCAGAGCTAACTGCAGACTCTCCCAGCAGAACCCCTGTGCAAGGTTTTGAGGAGCAAGTCCACCATTGAACCACATCTTTGAATTGCTGGGAGATGAAGCCAGCGGTCAGTGAGGAAAGATGTCCCCCCCAAGTTCTATAAGCCATTCACACAGGCGTAACCTTGGCAATCTGTAATTCACAAGTGAGCTGTTCTAACAGCCAGGGGTGGCCACCACCAGAGGGCTTAGAGGGACGCTTTGCGTGTTCAGAGCCAGCCGAAGCACCAATTAGAGCTATGTCAGAGTGTCCTGCCCAGAGCATCTCAGACATTCCTGCAAGGATGAGCACCTTAGAAATCCAGTCCCAGCTTTCTGGACTATGATGTGTGGTTCAGAGGACATCAGAAGGCCTGCAACTTGTTCCAACATAGCTGGGCTCTGTGGTGCATGCCTGAAGAGAGATGCTCAGGCTCCCCTTGCTTCTCAAACGGTGGCAGCCCGTTTAGCAAGTTTCCCGCAGGAAACCTGGCTAACAAGCCTGGAGCTTGTGCAGCTGCCTTATCATTCGAAATCCCTCACTGACCAGCTAGATTCCTCCTCTGATCCAGGCCATTTTGTAAATCAGTTTAACACACAGTAAGTGTGGTGAGCCAGGGTCAAATCTCCCTTTAGATGGTCCATTTGAAGGGCCTTTGATGTAAGTTCCAGTTCAATATCAAGAAGTGAAAGGCTCTTTTATATTCAGGTAGGTGTTATGCGCACTGAGCATCACCAGTTCCTGTGCAAGCCAGCCTGTCTTTGCAGCATGACCCTGACTCCGTGGTGAAATCTAGCTGTACAGCAAGACCCTAATGATCCTTCTGCACTTTGCTCACTTGAAAGTAAACTAAAAGAGAAGAAAATAATTTGCTAATTCCTTAGGTTTGTTTATATTTGTGCCTCGGCTCTATTCCCTTTCCCCTCAGCCTCCCTGCTAGTTAATTTTACAGATTATGGAGCTTTATTAAAGTAATACACCAGGAAAATGCTATTAATGATTAATAAACACTTTATATAGTTCTTTATTAATAATTTAGGCTCATTATGGTCAGTGCTATTACACTAAATACCAGATTAATTAATAATGATGGAATTGTGCTGACAGGAAATTGTCACTAACGTGTTATCCTGTCTTGGAAGGTGCCCATTAATTAAAACTTAAAAACCAATTTGGAATCATAATGGAGCTTTTATTAAGGTTCCTGCCATTCTTGCATACACTGATGATTTGCCTCTGATCAGCAAAGTTACCGGAAAGACAGTCACGCAGCGGAGGGTGACTAGGTGCAGCTGTGTGGAAAGCCAGATTCCGCCCCACCTACCGAGGCACCACTATTTAATCAGCTCAAATAGGAGAGGCCAGGACCAGACAGGGCATTCTGAATTGAGATCTTTATTAAGGAAGGGGAGGGGAGACTAACTCTAATCTATTGCTCATTATTAGCAACCCTAGCTCGTTTTTGGGTTCATTCATACTGCTTGGGAATCGCTGATTCGGCGTTGCTGACCTCAGCTGTTCAGAATCATGAGCCAGGCCTGAGATGTCTAGAAAGAATAAAATGTTGGTTCTTCTTATGGGCCTTGTGGTTCTGAGCCTTTGGGGTCACATTTTCAAGCTACCCCAATGTTTCATAAAAGAGGGTGAGACACTGGATATGTTTCCCAGGGAGCAGCTGCCAATGACGTGGCAGGTGCAGTTCACCTGGCATCATTTGCTGCTGTCCCTGGTGTGGCCAGGCTAGATGGTGAGAACTGGGACATTATAAGCCCAGTGCCTCTGTTCCTACCCCATCCTGGGGCTTTAATCCGAACAAATGTTACCCGTGCTTTGAGTGCCTAGAAGTTGGCACAGGCCAGGCCTTTCAGGTCTGAGCCCATCACCTTATCTTCAGGCCTCAGCTGGGGCAGAGGAGAGGCCCAAAGGAAGGCCGACCCCCTGTGATGCCATCCCCCAGGCCAGCATACCTGATCGAGGAGACACAGATTCTGCTTGTGCACTGGCTCCAAGGGGCCACATTTTCAGGTTGTAAAGTCAATCCAGGCCAGAAAAGGGTTAGTGTCAGCACATCCACTTACTCAGATCTTTGTCTGGGAATCCTACACACACACACACACGCGCTTCCCAGTATCCCATGGCTCCCTCGATACCCAGGCCCCTTAGGTTAGGGTGGCAAGATTCTCATTCTGCCCCTCTGCCCCCTGCTCCCTCTCTCATCCCAGAGCTGCAGGGCGCCATGCATTGGCCCTATCTGGGATCCCTCTAATAATGCAGGGAACCTGGTGCTCTGAGAGAGCCTGGAAACCACAAAGGCATAAACAATGAACACTTTGATTTCCCCACCCCCACCCCAACAAGTGACATTTCCAGTGAATGAGGTGGGGGAGAGGCGCTGGCGAGGTGTTGAAATGGCACGAAGCGTGATCCCAGGCAGCCCCGGCGTGAGCTTTTGTGCCTTTTAATAGTATATGAAGTTCTCTCCTAGCCCTGGAACGAAATGTCACCAAGTCTCTTTATTCCTGCCCTTTTCCCTAAGGGATATTAACATATAAACAATGCGGCAATGACTCAGAGAGCAGAAGGGAGTGCCTCCCCAGCCCTGGGTGTAAGGGGCACCTCTCCATCCCCACACTGAGAAACCCCCAGTCTCCGGACAGCATCGTGGGTGATACATACCCGCCAGCACTGCTGGGCATACACTACGCACACAGAGAGCCTGCACTTGTTTTAGTGCCGGGGCTTGCTCTCGCCAGGTTGGGCTGCCAAGTCTGGAAGACGTCCGGCCTGGGTGAGACCTCTGTGCCAAGGTCAAACAGAACCAGAACCTGCATGACAGGAGGTTTGGAAGAATCCAAGAACGTTTCCCCAGTGCTGGCTGTCCTAGATTTAACACACCTGCATTTTCTAGCTTCAGCCATAAGCAGAAATCCTGGGATATCATGAAAGAGATTATTTCCCAACCTTTATGAAACCTGGGACTGGTGGAAATCTCACAACAGAGCCTGATTTGGGTCTCATACTAAGGTGATAGGCATGGTCTAAGAACTAGAATAGATGTCATGGGGGTTTCCAGACTGAAGAACCTGGGAAATGTATCCATTCCTTTGGGTTCTTATCTGAACTGAACATTTTGGATCTGTCTTGTCAACAGTTTTTAAAGAGCCTTAACATCATATAAGCATTTAACCAGGGCACTCATTAGGAATGTGTTCTCATCTCCAGCGTTCATATTGGATAAGTAACTTGCAAGGCCTTTGTGGCTGTATTTAGGTATGTGACAGCTCTAAGCCACTCCGGAGCTTTGTATTCACATTTAGACATAAGCCAAAAAATGTTGCCATACAAGAAATTATCAAGCATTTGGGGCCCTTCAAATACAACATATAACTACTGTGGAATGTGCTTATTCATTGACTGCACTTCACTCTGACGTCAAAGAACTCATTATATTTATTGTTTCTTTCAACAAGCTTCCAGCAGTGTTAAAAATAGGTAATGTAGCTGCAAGAGGGGGAAAAAAACTTCCTTTAATCAGTCTGCATTGTTGAATCAGTGTCTTTACAACATCTCCTTTCCAAGGGCTACAAGGACTGTAAAAACTAATCAGAGACAATATTTCCAGTATGATACAGTGTCCTAAGCAATTTTTAAAGCTGTGTTTTACATGCTGTCCTCAAACAGGGGCAGATGTTAATATATTAATGTAATGATACTCTGCTTGGAGAAATCAGGGTTTCATTCATGTGAGACTTGGAAGGGCAGCGAGGGGCTCAGTCTGTGCCATTCTTAGAGTGCAGCATTGACAGGCATCCGGGATTGAAGAAACCACATCTTGGATGCATCGGGTGAAAGCCTGGCCCCATTGAAGTCCATGGCAAAACTCCCACTGACCTCAGCGAGGTTAAGATTTCACCCACAGACACACAAGAAGGTTATGATTCTGTGTAGACAGGAGGAAAGCAGCACATGCAGGGCTGACAGCTGCATTGTGATTCAGTGACAGCAGGAATGTGCCAGCTAAATCAGCCATGATTTTCCATTGAGATTTACAATGTACTATTTCCATTCTCCTAATTCAGGCAACGTTTGGCCAAATCACAGTCTCTCAAGGAAGAGGGAATTTTTTTTCCTCTTAATGATAATGCTTAGCACTTACACGTTCAGAGCACTTTCCAAACATTAACCATTAGTTCTCCCAGCACTCAGGTGAGGCGGTTAAGCCTGACTATTCCTGTTTGGCAGGTGGGGAGTTGAGACAGTTGAGACAGAGCCACATTTTCAGAAGTGGTCTCTGAGTTTGGATGTTCAACTTGAGATACCTGGGGCCAGCTGTTCAAAAGTGCTGTACACCCACAGTGTGAGGGGAAGTCAGTGGGAGCCGCTGTATCCTCAGCACCTTTGGAAATCAAGCTGAAGATGGCTCAAGTTTGACATTTTAAATTTGAGGCACCCAAAATTAGAGGGCACTTTTGAAAAATTAGCCCTTGTGTTCAGTGTTGCCAATTCCCACAATTTTATAGCAAGTCTCTTGATATGAAAAGGCATGTCATGATGTGACAATCCCCGCTTTATTGATTTATTTTTAAAATATGTTTCTGGCCCTCATGGTTGTGGAGAAAAGTTTGAAAAGATAACCCAAGTGCAGTGTAAAGGCTCAGAAACCAGGAGGCAAAGAAAAAGAACCCAACATTTAAGGACTTATTTGTTTTAATCTCCCGGTTTTAAAACCACTCACAACTTTTTTAGGCCTGAATCATTGGGGCTGGCAATTTTGCTGCCCCTTCTGCTGAGGGGGAGAATTGTTCAGGTCATTTAAGTGGGGGAAGCTCTCTGCACAGGAGTGACTCTAATCCCATCCGCAGAATTCCCACTGAGTTCAATCTGGGGGGCTAACATGAGTGCTAGCATAGCTCATGCGGTACAGGATGCTGACCTGGTTATACACACACAAGCCTCTCCACTCAGTCACCAGCACCTTTCCTGCAGAGACCAGCCATGCTGATAGTCCAGGGCGAGCACCTTGGTTCTTACAGCAAATAAAACTAAGAAATTGCAGAATCTCATCAGCGAGTCTTATGAGGAAATTTATGCACGAGCAAATCAGACAATAACATTCGTAACCCAGAGAAATCAGCCCAATAGACCACGGACATATGATACATAATTCACCTTTACCGTGAACAGTGTTTCACTGGCTTTCCGCAGAATTCATGGTTATTATCACTCGCCCAAGGCAATATTAAAATACTGTAATGAAAAGGGAGTGTTAATGATCAGGCTCTGCTTAGAGGGGAGTTTTCACTTTTCTTGAAGAAATCAGAGCAAAGTGGCCCAAGGATGGACTGTTCACATCTAATTTTTAAGTGAACGTCTTGCAGGTAAAAGGTGCCAGATTAGCAGCCCAGGAACCAAAATCCTGTTTTAATCCACATGGCAGGAACAGCCTGGGCTCGGGCAGGTCAAGCTTTCTACGTACATGCCTGGACGCACACACACGCACACTGCCCCTGCCATCTGACCCTGATGATGTGGCGGGAACTTTAGGGGTGAAATGGAATTCAGTCTCCCTGCCCCCGACATCCTTGGCTCTGCACAGACTGCTGGCAAAAAGCTGATAACTGGTCCTCTGGCAGCTCTTGTCGTGGGGATGCGTTCTATCGGAGAGACTCAAGGATACCTGGAGCCAGTGGTGGTGTGGATTAGCAGTTGGTACCTGGCTGGCACTGCTTCTCAACCAGAGACCCAGGAGTGAGGGAAGGGAGCCTGCCAGCCTTATAACCAGCTTTTTGGGGGGATTCCAAAATTGTAGCTTTCAAGGGAACCACAGCTGGTGGAGTCGGGTCGCACCTACGGCTCCATTCAGTGTCAGTGGGAGATGGGGGTGCTCATCACCTGCCTCTGAAAATCAAGCCCTCAACCCACTCTCCAGAGTCTCGGGAATCAGAGATGGTAAAGTGGCAAACAGCTGGCAACAGCCTCTGACAAATAATGATTGTTTATTAATGAATAACAGTCTTACATTGACGGGTGCCCTTCGTTTCAAAGGGTCCCTGATGGCGTCACACACTTTACAAGCTGATACATAAGGATCACTTCACCTCTCCCTTCAGTGAAATGCAGCCACCTCTGGGGTGCAACGTATCTGCTCATTGACTGTGCACAGCAGTACTGCACCATTGGTGAGAGCAGAAAGTGAAGGAGGAAACTGTGGGTGGGATCTTGGGCAGAAGAATATAATCACCTAAGACAGGATTCAACCAGGACATTGAAGCTAATGACCCTCCGTTTACAGAAGTGCCAAGGGACCCCTAATGAGCGCAATTGATCAGGACCCCAGGTTTATGCATTGCCTGACAGTTAGCACCTCCGGTGACACAGCAGCCCCTAACATCATGTTGAGGCATCAGTTCAAGCGTTCTTCAAAGAGAAAAGTGACCCCTACAGAACCACCAACCCCTCCTCCTGGACCTCTTGCCATACGTGTTCCATGGAGGCCTCCCACCCTTGCACTGGCCCATCGGCATCCTGTATTGCTTTGTGAGATCTGATGAAACCGCAGCACAAGGTGGTCTGGCTTGCAAATCTGGGAGAACATGCCTGTGCTGCACACCGAGCCTGGGGCCTGGTGCTGCTAGCTGTGCACGGGGCCTCAGCCCTCGGACATACGGTGCTGCTCACTCACTGCCACTGGGACAATTTGGGTTCGATAACGTACATTTTTATTTCACCACTATCGGAAATTCTTTTCTAAAGAAAAGACAGTGAGATGGCCCTGGAGCTGCATTAATGGCAGGATTATTCAAATGCATGTGGGGGAACAGTCACTCACCACCCCCCCCCCTTTTTTTAATGCTAACGTCTCTGCAGAGATTGATTCCGGAGTGTGAATATCCCATGCTGGCCTGAGCATCAGCCAAATGTTGCGTGGAAGGGATCTGAATTACATCAAGAAGCAGTGCGATGTTTTGTACATCAGAAATAAATTATGTATCATACTGTCACTCTCTGATGGACCGAGCCTTGTATGAAGGCTCTTACTTTTCGGTTATCCTCATGCTGATTCCTTTAGAAGACCCCTGATGAGATCACATTATATTAAGGCAGAATTATTCCTCCTTAACTTTGATCCTCCTCAGAAATCCCAGGCCATGTTGGCCGTGGGGTTCCGTTTGGTCAGCAGCGGAGCTGCCATGTGGGGTTGCTTTTCACTGCTTTACACCCAGCCAGGAGAGGGGAAGGGGAAGTGGAGCTAAGCTGTGACACGGTCAGGAAAACGCCCTCTGCACGTGCTGTCGCACTGGGTCAGAGAGGAGGCTGGCTGCTCCCGCCACCTGTCAGCCATTTTATGCCTGAGAAGCATCAGGAGTGGGGGGCTGGGAAGAGAGGGTGGGGGGAGTGTGTCATGACCCAAACCAGACTGGAGTGTGGAAGGAATAAAGAGACACTCAAACCGCGAGTGGAAAACCCCAGAATCATCAGTATGGGGCATCCCGAATCCAGAGGTCATGTAGTCTCCTCCCCAGACCGCAGGTGGGAGTCTGGTGGCCAGGACAGAGGAGGCTGTGAGAGGTGTGATTTTTGCCCCGGTGACTGTGGCTGAAGACTCCTTTCAATGTGCTAGCCATGCAGCAAGTGCATCAGCAAGTGCAATCAGGAAGGCCAAGGCACAATTGGACTTGCAGCTAGCAAGGGATGTTAAGAGTAACAAGAAGGGTTTCTACAGGTATGTTAGCAACAAGAAAAGGTCAGGGAAAGTGTGGGACCCTTATTGAATGGGGAAGGCAACCTAGTGACAGATGATGTGGAAAAAGCTGAAGTACTCAATGCTTTTTTTGCCTCGGTCTTCACAGACAAGGTCAGCTCCCAGACTGCTGCACCGGGCAGCACAGTATGGGGAGGAGGTGAGCAGCCCTCAGTGGTGAAAGAACAGGTTAAGGACTATTTAGAAAAGCTGGACGTGCACAAGTCCATGGGTCCAGATCTAATGCATCCAAGGGTGCTGAGGGAGTTGGCTGATGTGATTGCAGAGTCATTGGCCATTATCTTTGAAAATTCGTGGCAATCGGGGGAGGTCCCGGATGATTGAAAAAGGCAAATATAGTGCCCATCTTTAAAAAAGGGAAGAAAGAGAACCCAGAGAACTACAGACCAATCAGTCTCACTTCAGTCCCCGGCAAAATCATGGAGCAGATCCTCAAGGAATCCATTTTGAAGCACTTGGAGGAGAGAAAGGTGATCAGGAACAGTCAATGTGGATCCACCAAGGGCAAGTCATGCCTGACCAACCTGATTGCCTTCTATGATGAGATAACTGGCTATATGGATATTGGGAAAGCGGTGGATGTGATATATCTTGACTTTAGCAAAGCTTTTGATACCGTCTCCGACAGTATTCTTGCCAGCAAGTTAAAAAAGTATGGATTGGATGAATGGACTATAAGATTAATAGAAAGCTGGCTAGATTGTTGGGCTCAACAGGTAGTGATCAATGGCTCAATGTCTAGTTGGCCGCCGGTATCAAGCGGAGTGCCCCAGGGGTCAGTCCTGGGGCCGGTTTTATTCAACATCTTTACCAATGATCTGGATGATGGGATGGATTGCACCCTCAGCAAGTTCGCAGATGACACTAAGATGGGGGGAGAGGTAGATGCGCTGGAGGGTAGGAATAGGGTCCAGAGTGACCTAGACAAATTGGAGGATTGGGCCAAAAGAAATCTGATAAGGTTCAACAAGGACAAGTGCAGAGTCCTGCACTTAGGATGGAAGAATCCCATGCACTGCTACAGGCTGGGGACCGACTGGCTAAGCAGCAGTTCTGCAGAAAAGGACCCGGGGATTACAGTGGATGAGAAGCTGGATATGAGTCAGCAGTGTGCCCTTGTTGCCAAGAAGGCCAATGGCATAATGGGCTGTATTAGTAGGAGCATTGCCAGCAGATCGAGGGAAGTGATTATTCCCCTCTATTCGGCACTGGTGAGGCCACACCTGGAGTATTGCGTCCAGTTTTGGTCTCCCCCGCCCCCCCCATTACAGAAGGGATGTGGACAAATTGGAGCGAGTCCAGCGGAGGGCAATGAAAATGATTAGGGGGCTGGGGCACATGACTTATGAGGAGAGGCTGAGGGAACTGGGGTTATTTAGTCTGCAGAAGAGAAGAGTAAGAGGGGATTTGATAGCTGCTTTCAACTACCTGAAGCGGGGTTCCAAAGAGGATGGAGCTCGGCTGTTCTCAGTGGTGGCAGATGACAGAACAAGGAGTAATGGTCTCAAGTTGCAGTGGGGAAGGTCTAGGTTGGATATTAGGAAACACTTTTTCACTAGGAGGGTGGTGAAGCACTGGAATGGGTTACCTAGGGAGGTGATGGAATCTCCTTCCTTAGAGGTTTTTAAGGCCCGGCTTGACAAAGCCCTGGCTGGTATGGTTTAGTTGGTGTCGGCCCTGCTTTGAGCAGGGGATTGGACTAGATGACCTCCTGAGGTCTCTTCCAACCCTGAGATTCTATGATTCATAGACTTAAGGCCCTCCAAGAGCCGGTTGTTGGAAGATGGAACATCTTTGTTTGCAAAAACAAAACACAACATTTCACACATCCTGCTGTGAAGGTGCAGCCATTTTTACTGCCTAGGGAGCGTATAAGCCAAAAAGGCGCTTAACAATTTCATATGTATCATTACACTTTGTTAGCAGTCTCGTTACCAGAGTTACCTAAAGGCAACTGCAGAGATTAACAACCACCTCCAGTTTACCCAGTTCGACTCTAAAGAAAACCTGCCTACCTCACGTGGTGACACTCAGGCCAGTGTCTGTGCACCGGGGACACAGCCTCACTTCACCACCAGGACTGGCACTTAGCACTAGCACTCCATCAGCAAATCTGTGGCCGCCTGGCGCTGGCAGTTCTCTTGGTTTCCATAACCAGCCCAGCACTGGCAGCCACTGCCAGGAAGTGCTCGCTTGTGTATTTTAGTTGAAACTATTATTAGAAGATTTTATTAGAAAATGGGAACAAAAAGGAGAGATTAGTAGAGAGAGTCCCTTCGTGAAGTTCAAGGGCGGGACGTCTGATATAGCAGTGTCCTCCAGAAGACTCCAGTAATTCACCAAAGCGATGGAGCCCCTGCCATTTATGACAGTTTTCCTGGAGTATCTCTCCTGGTGACTCATGCATTGTGTTTTCATAATCCAATAATTGTTTCAATTTCCACATTACATCCAACTTAATTATATCGCCAATGTTTAATCTAGCAGTTTAACTCTTTCTCTGTGGCTTCTCTGCCTTGCTTATTACTCAAAAGCAGATTTAGTTGTGCATTGTTCATAATGGGACTTTAATACAAGGAGACGTATCCACAATTTCTGACTCAAGGCTTTCCTGATAAACTGTGGGGGTGATAGCTGTAATTCTGGGTGACTTCTTTCTCCTTATCTTATCAAACAGTGTGTCATAGACAAGCCTTTTTCTTGTCTTGGGGGATACTGTATCATTGCCCTTAAGAACTTTTATTTACCAGCTCAGTCCCAATGGATTTAAAAACCTCTTTCTTAATGGGTTACAGCATCACATCTTTCATGCGCAGGTTTTCTGCAACATACAGGATAATTTTGCTGCATTCTGAGCTACACTTGCAATGCCTCAGGAGCCAGCCTCTAGTGAAAGAGGGAGATTTTGAGAGCCTGGGGCTTAAATGTTTGTGAAAAGCAGAGAAGGTGTAGCTGGAAAAAGCCTTCTGTTTATGTATGTATAACTGGATCCAATGCATCTAGCTCAGGGGTAGGCAACCTGCGGCACGTGTGCCAAAGGCGGCACGCGAGCTGATTTTCAGTGGCACTCACACTGCCAAGGTCCTGGCCACCGGTCCGGGGGCTCTGCACTTTAATTTAATTTTAAATGAAGCTTCTTAAACATTTTAAAAACCTTATTTACTTTACATACAACAATAGTTTAGTTATATATTATAGACTTATAGAAAGAGACCTTCTAAAAACATTAACATGTATGACTGGCACGCGAAACCTTACATGAGAGTGAATAAATGAAGACTCGGCACAGCACTTCTGAAAGGTTGCCGACCCCTGATCTCTCTGCTTTGGATACAAACTCCAGACTAGCCCAGCCTTATCTGACACTCAGCCCTGATGCAGTGAAAGGTTTGCAAGTCCCCATGAAACTCACTCTTGTGGGTGTCTAAGGAAATCAGTTTCACCTGGTTTCACACGTGAAATTTTCTCGCAGCTTAGAGGGATAGTGAGATGGACGGCGCCTGCTCTGAGCCACATTGGAAACCTTGTCAAAAGCACCGAGGGCTTGTCAAGGCTCCCTTGGGAAGAGGCGGCTCAGGGTAGGGGGCTATGGAAATCTGCCATAAACAGAGATGCACCAACTGAAGCAGATGCAATATAAACCTGCAGAACCTTAACCCAACACTCAAACTGGGCGATACATTCTTAGCGGTTCCAGGAGGTTTGGAAGCTTTGGTCCATTTCTTTGAATTTTACTGTGTCTCTGCACTTGCAGGTTCCAGCCAGGACAGGAAGCTGATGTCCCACAGTGACATAGGGAAGGGCTGTTCTCATAAGCTTGCCAGTTTCCCGGTCAAATGGGAAACCCATGCTGGTGCTTTCCTGACCTTCTGGGTCCTTGTTCATCCCCCGTAGAGACTCAAAACACCAGATTGCAATTGGTATAAAAGAGAAGCAGGTGAGCGCAGTCTTTCCAAGGCACTGTCACAGCACAGACATCACCCTCCCTGTGTTGTTCTGAAGGCATTGGTCACCTTAGCAGTCACTCTCTGGAATGCAAGTCCAAGAAACCCTTGTGTGAGCGCATGGGGCAAAGCCCCCCAAAGCCTGCTGGGGGCAGGCATATAGTTTGGGAAGCCCATTTGGCAGCTTGTCCCACTTCCCCGGGTGATGCTAGGGGTGAAGAAGGAATGCTGATTTCTGCATGCTGATTAGCTGCGGCAGCTTCGGCTTATTGGCTGCAGACAATAGCGCCATTGTGAACAAATCCAGCACACACAAAATGCGCTTTTCTCAGCGTGCAAGATAACTTAGCAGCCTTTGCTAATCAGCATCCCGATATCCTTCTCAGCCTGGGAAGCCGTATTATCAGCGTGAAGGGGGCAGTGCGCACAGCTCTGTGTGAAGCAGGAACCAAGGCAGCCCTGTGCTGTCAGCTTCTCACATTAGCCCTTTGCAGAGCTGAACATTTTGACACTTCTTATAACTGCAGGATGGGAAACTCCTTCTCGTCTGCCTCTGTCCCAATGCTCTGTGTGTGAAATCCAGCCCAGTGACAAAGCCCTGGAACTTAAAGGGTTCAAAGGGTTAGTGCTAGCCCTCAGCCTCCGGGTGAACTACAGCCCGTGGGCTCTCATGCCAAGGGATGAGTGCAGTAACACCCCAGACACGTGGCTGCCGAGGCTGTGGGAGAAACACCTGGAGAGGATCGGGGACAGCTTAGCTCCCCTGGCCAAGGACAATTACAACTCTTTGGAGACATTATGGATTGAGTGCCAGGCTGATCGTCTCAGGCTGGCACATCTAGCATGGATATTTATGTCTACTGAAGGGCAGCAGTGGTGTGTGGGGCCTTGAACCATGGGCAGAGAGGAAAAGCCCCTGTGCAGCCCACAGGATTCCAAGTGCCTTGGCTGATCTACTGACCTCTGCCGTGTCTGCCTCTGGACTGGAGATGGGCACCACAGGAGGCCAGCAAATCTGGTGAGGCAGGTAGCGTGGTGTAACCATTCGAGCACAGCTCAGCACGCCCCGGTTCTTTTCCCAGTGCTCGGAGGCAGTGGGCGCTGTTGGGTGCTGTTTTCATGCCAGCATGAAGGGCGCGCTCACTCTGCCCTCTCAGAGCCGGAGGGTCTCATCAGGAGAGACTAGAACCTGCAGTATGCGGCTGCTCTTGGCAGGGAGCTGCCTCACCCAGGCCCTGCTCCTGGGGCAATATCCTAGGGTTCATGTGAAGTGGCGGGAAGTCGGCTCCTGGCTGGCAAGGGGAAGAGCACTGCTGCAGGGAAAGGTCTATTTCCATACACACAATGCACACCAATAATTCATTCACAGCCCTGGGGCTCTGCAAATCCCAAAGATCAATATTGATGCTCAGTAATAGAAGATAATGAAACATAATGAGGAGTGAGAAATCCATTTACCTTTCAGGTTTTCTTAATTGCTGTCTGGATATTAATAGTTACGAGATACTAATTTGTAAAGATTTCTCCCTTCACCTCTCTCCTATAGCCAGCGTCTCGCCCTTTCCTCTGCTCACACTAATTGGCCCTAATTCCCCATCTGAGATGACATATCCCTTCCTGCAGCGGGGATCCTGAAGCCACGAACACAGGGATAGACATGCTGAAGCAAGGCTTGTGTTAGAAGCGAGGAGGAGTGGGGGAGATGGAGGGGAGAGACATTTTGTTCACATTGTAATCATGAAGAATTAGGTGGTTAGGGTAAAATCCTGCCCGAGGCCTAGGCCCCGCAACATGAGGCGTGTGTGGAGTGTAAGGGTACACAGGCCCCTGCACTGGGATGGATTTCACCCTTGGGGATGGAAACCCCACACCTTGCCCGCTCCGCCGTTGTGAAATGCCTTGGGCACTGCTGGGAACAATTCCCAGCTCCTCTGCCCTGTCCAAGGCCACTGAGATGCAGGAGTGCAGTGTGAATTGGTGAGGTCTGACCCTGGTCTGTTCTTCCGATCTCCAGCAGCCAGGCCTCCGCTCCAGCCCATGAAGGTCTCTGTGTTCCAGGCACTGCCAAGTCACGGTCTCTGGGAAAGGCTTTCCCCAGCCTCCAGCCTGACCGATACGACAGAAAGATACTTGCTATGGGTGAATTCAGCCTTGTGAGGGGGCCAGCACAAGGTCTAGGCAATGCTTAAGCCCCCGTGGTGCTGGCCCACTGCACTGGGGTGATTTTCATGATCTCTCCCAGGCTGAATGGCTCCCAAACTCTTAGGCTGCATCACAGTGGCCTGGATGCTTGAAACAATCAATCTGAAGTGAGTCCAAGTGCAACATGGCAAATTTCCCAGTTCGCCAACAGTTGAGACTCGAGAAAGGTTGATGTGTCTCCTCGGCAGACACCACAGTCCAGAATTGACAGACAGTCCAGAGAGAAGCATCAATCACACATGGTTAATGGACTAGGCCCTGCCAGCAATGAAGATGATGCATGGGCAATGCTGAAGTAATGGAAGCAAAGAGCCTGGATTTCTCACCCTAAATCACAACCGTTTTCAAAGTGCTTCCAGAGACGAGATCTGGGCTGCAGCTCATTACGACACCTACACGGGGAGATAAAAGGGTTGCATCGCCCATTAGTGCCCAACTGCAGCCACTTCCTAGCTAATGACACGGCAGAATTGGTAAGGACATAATGCCGTGCTGTGCTTCTTTGGCCTCCCAGTCTCACTATCTGAGTGTACTTGCTGGAGAATCTTGGCTAGAAACATCCAGGAATGTGTCCCCATAAGTGTGTGTGCCTGGAGAGGGGACAATGGGGAGGTGAAGCCTGCAGGCTTTCTATGCTGCTAGAACTAGGGCTGGACATTTTGCAATATAAGACTCCAGGCTAGATTCTGATTTCATTTACACTGGTATAAATCCAGAGCCATTCCACGGACGGAGTCCTGTCAGAACAGACCAAGGCAAACCCAGAGTGACCAAGAGCAGAATATGGCCCTTGGTGGGCTTGGTTTAGGTTTTGTTTGTACCTGCTCCAAAATGTTTTGCCAAAAGGAAAATGGGAATTTGCCCAGCAAGAATTCTGTGGCTGCAAGCCTCTGAACTGGAGCTGCCACCAGCAGAGAAACGTCCTCAGCTTGCCTTGGTCACATGGTCTGATGCTCACAGGCAAGATGAAAAGGGAACATTTGATACAAAGGGCAATTTAACAGTCAGTATTTGTGCATCTTCCCTCGGTAACTATTAGTTTAGAAATGTGTTGAGTAAAGACCCTGGTCCACGTTCTGTTCTGCATCAGCGGGGCAGCCACATTGACCTCAGTGTAACTGGGTGAACTTCAGCTGTGGGCAGAGGAGCCTGTACAAAACCTAGGCACCGTTTAAGGGGCGACTCTCGGCACAAAGCGAATCTCACCTCCGGAGAGCCGGTTTTGGTTCCTTCTCATTATCCCAGTCCAGCTTCTCCTCCTCACAAAGTCGGTCCTGCTAGCCAGGGTGTCAGCCTGGGTTTGCTTCATCAAACTCATCAAATATCCTTCGGCTATCACTGGCCAAGTGGGCTGGGCCCTTGTTGACACCAAGCATCTCTGTTAAGTTGCAAAAGTGTCAGAGGTAATATATAAAAACACATGCAGTGGAAAAGCAGTAAAATGATAAACACAGGGTGACCTGCTCTCTGCATGAAGGACACCACTTCCAAAAGGCAGCCCTTAAACAACCACTTCAGAGTTTCTAGACACTGTTCACTGACCTCTGCTAGACACCAGTCTGTGGCCCCTTGGTTTGGATGATCCAGAACCAAGGTGGGTGAGTTTGATATCTGGATCCCACGACATCTAATCCATGCACCCATCCGTCTAACACAGGCGCCAGTCACCTTTGCCTCAGAGCAGGCACCTCTCCAAGCACCTTTGCTGCGACCAGTGTTGGAAAGTTCTGTTGGGCTGGTTTGTATCCTCAGGTCTTCGTAGTGTCTCCAGGGTCCTGCTGAACTTCTATGGTGTGAAATATCCCAGGGATTATTTCTGTCTTCCTGCTTCTTTCCCATGTGCCCTGCTGTTGAGCTGGGCTTTAGGCCCCATCATTCCGCTGCTTTTCCTGTGCCAAGGAGCCTGCCAAGTACCAAGGCTGATGCAGTTTCTGCTCCTTCAGCAGGACGAGGAAGGAAGGGGGAACTCCAGCAGCACCTGAGCCTGTTCCCCCCAAGCACTGTTCAGAGAACAAATCTCCCGTCCTAGACATTGCACGGTGCAGCTGTCCTGTGTCAGGAGCTCCCCTCCTGTGACGTGCTTGCACAGCTCCTGCCGCCGATGAGCAATTCCTCAGCACACGCCGGTCTGTGGAAAGGTGGTGCTAAGTTACTCTCCGAACACTGAGCTCCTGCAAACAGAATTAGCTTTGTCCTTTCGCAAGGAAACTCCTCTCCTGAAATGCTAGCTTAACTCCCAGTCCTGCTGTCTGGCCAGCCCCTGTCGGAGATGTGAGTACAGAAAGAAATACAAACTGCTCTTCTGGGTTTGTAGGATCTCTGCCCTTACGAGTTTAATGACTTGTGCTTGGAATTAAAGTGGGTAATAACTCATCCGCTCGCCGGCCTTGTCACTTGACTGTGGTCCTGGCTGGGGACTGTCTGAGGGGATCCGTGGAACAAACCTGGTGCTCAGAAAATTCTGGTTCACACATCTTTGCCTTGGAGAAAAGGAAGCCTGGGGTGTCTCCCTCTGACAGCCTCAGCTCAACTCCCCCCAGCCCAGAGCGAGCCCCACACCCGGTTGTGCTGTTTGCTGAGCTGTGTAACTCCCCGAGGAGCTGACCTGTACGTTCCTTTCCAGAGGGATCGAGGGGGCTCCCGGAACCCGCTCAAAGATGGCATCATTCACCTCCTTGCAGCCGTGGCTCTTTCACACACCACACCCATGGACTATAAAAATATTTTGTCAGGCGGCTAATTTACTACCAGCTGGAGACCGTGACTGTCATGAGGCAGATCTGGATGGGAAAACAGACCTCCCAGGGAGCTAGGGAACCAGCCTGGGTCACAGAGAACTAACAGGGGCCTTATAATTAACACGCTGAGGGGGGAAGCGAAAGAGACGATGCACAGGGTGTGTGATATCAATGAGGGATTTACACCTCGGAGCCCTGGAGTCACCGAACTGTCCGGATTCAGCAACGTTAGGGTCCTGAAGTCTGGCCAGCTGTTCGAACAGCAAGAGCGCTGGGGAGCGGAGCTCAGCGCCCAGGCTGGAGGTGGGAGCGCGGCGGAGGCACCTTGTTGCGATCCTGGGCCTCGTGTAGTTCTGCAGAGACCCCCTGGATCGGATGCAGCGAGAGCAGTGAGAAGAGACACAGAGCAGCCCGACGCCAGGCCGGAGAGGGAGGATTAAATGGGGCGATAATGGAAGAGCCGCTGAATCCTCCCCCTCAGTCTGGGGTTCAAAGCAGCTCACGGGAGATGGAGCCGCCAGAGCAGTGATACTCGGACTGAGGCTCGCGAGCCGCAAGTGGCTCTTTACTGTGTCTCCTGCGGCTCTGTGCAGCACGTGAGAGTAACACACCGTGGAGTGACTATATGGTGCTAGAGTGACCCAGTGAATTCACACGCCTGGGGCTTTTCTGGGCAAGGCTGATCCCAGGGCTCCTGTGCCACTGAGGTCACTGCCCTGGAGGGAAGGATGACGGGAAAGGCCCCAAGGAGCCGGAGGCAGAGAAGGGAACAGCAGCAGCTGCATTTCCTTGTAGTATGCTGACATGGCACAGGCTCCAAACCCTGCCCCCACCCCCACCAGTGTTGCCAACTCTCATGATTTTCCATTGGGTCACATGATAATGATTGTTTTCCTTAAAGCCCCAGCTCCTGGAGTCAGGTGGGTCTGGGAGGATTTCAGCTTCATGCTTAAAGAAAAAGTAAGTTTCTCGCCCTCGTGGCTGTGGAGAAAGCTTCCGAATGTGACCCCTGTGCCCCATAAAGGCTCAAAGAGCAGAAGGCAAATAAGCAGAGCCCACCTCTATTGTCATTACAGAATCTCGGGATTTTAAAGCCAATCTCATGATTGTTGGTGAGCCTGACTCATGATTTTTGACCGTTTGGGGTTGGGAATGCTGCCCATTCTGTGTTCCCCTGCTTTGAGCCTGGCATGAGGAAATGGGTGAGATGGGGGCACTGGGGTCTCCTGTGATGCTGGAGGGCATGGCACAGCCCCTGGGTGCAATGGGTCACGCAGCAGATTAACACTCTCTCTCCTTCCCTCGTTATTTCCCTTAACCTGCCTTGCAGGCTGTGCGTGCTCTTTCTTCCCTGTAAGCAGCACCTGTCGTTCACCTCTGCACGCGCCTCTGTGCACGGATTGACAGTGCTGCAGGCATGCCCAATGCAGTGGGGACCCAGCTGCTGGTGACTCCGTGACAGGCCTTCGGAGGATGGGGAAGGGCTCTGAATCGCCTGACACATCCGTACAAACAGAAGGAGGGAGTTAGGAAGAAAAAGTCCAAACCCCACATGTGGCTCCTACTGTCCTTTTAGCTGTGATGAAAAAGGGCCAGTTACGTCAGGGATGCAGCTCAGAACCTGGTTTCCAGTCTCTCATTCCCTGCACCGGGCCTAGATACCTACAGACCCTGTGGCCTCAAGGACCCCCAAAGGAAGGGGTGCTCAAGGGGGTGCAATGGGCGTGATGGTCCCACAGGAGCCCGAGCCCGTGCCAGGCCTGCCTGGGTCCACAGGAACTGGGAACGGTGCTGGACAAAGCAGCATGTTGTTGTCAGTTGCTCTGAGCTCTGCTAAGGAACCAGTTTCTCCTGTTTCCCTGTGCACTGCTGTAGTGCAGGGTGCACTCTCGCTTTTGCACCCACCTTGCACTCCTTCCCACAGCTTCCCCTTGCAATGTGCACTGCTTCCCCTGGGGGGGGGGGGGCGCTCTGCCAGGAATCTGCCCCTACACTTCACTGCAGTGGCAGTGAGTCATATTCCTTCCAGTTCTGAGCACTGACCTATGGCTCTGTGCAGTATTCATTCCCCTGGGCTATTTCCCTGAGCCCACAGGAATGTTCCCTGCATCTAGGGCTGGCACAGGGTTAATGCTTGGCTTCTGGGGCAGCCCTGGAGGGGCAGCGGTAGCTGTGCTAGTCTAGAATGCCAGAGAGAGGAGAGATTTTACATTTCTCCTTAAGTCGCAGCTCAAGAGTCGAGCAAATTGTTTCTCCAGCCCCCCCATTGCAGGGGCTGTTTGTCCCAGTCGGCTGGGTCGCTGCTCACCGTATCCCATCTTGCTGAAATGCTTCTTAGGAGGGACACCTGCACTTGCCGCTTTGCTCATTAATTTTTCTGCAAGCCCTAATTAGCGGCTTTGTGTCTTCCTCAGTTGCAGACTCTCAAGTCTTGGTTCCATTGATCCCATCTGCTCGGTTTCGTTTTCCTTGGCTGACTAATTTGCTGAGAGCACCAGGCAGATTTTGGGGATATTTCTGGGGAGCCTCTGGCGACCCCTCTCCTGGGGCAGGCTGCGGAGGAGATCGGTCCTTTCTCCTTCCTGGGAGCATTTCCTTGCTTTCTAGCGCCCTGTTTCTCAGGGCTGTAACTTTTGTATGGATGCTTCACTCTGGCAGGCAGCCTGGCCCAGTGGATAGACCATTCAACTGGGAGTCAGGTGACCCAGGTCCAATTCCCACCTCTGCCACTGCCCTGCTGTGTGACCTCAGGCAAGTCCCTAAGTAACTGCCCAGTGCATGGCCGTTGCAGGCGAGAGCGCCTGGTTACAGGCCCAGGAAATGAGGTTCTGGGCTGGGTGGCCCCGGGAGCTGTAGGATCCATCACGTTTTGGGTTGTGCAGCATCCTGCACCAAGCCAAATTTGCAAAGGGAAAAAAACCCAGCTGGTGCTTGCAGAGATGCAGCCTATAATTTAGAACAGGAGCACGTCTGCAGGTCTGCATCTGTCTGTCCATCCCGTGCACCCATCAACGAGGCATCTAAGCCCCGCTTGTTATTAATGTATCATGTCATCACTGGTCATAAAATCATCTGGTGCTGGTTAAAATGCAGGCAGAGTGCTTGACTTCTTGACCCTGGGCTGGGGACGCCACAGGCTGCCTGTTACCTGTTGTGCACGGACATATTGTTGTATTTTATTTGTTCTAATTTACCTGGCATTAATGCCAAGGGATGCCTCGGAGCTGCTCCTGTGTGAAAAAAGCGCTCTCCTCTTCTGTTTTTTCCTGACACTGTTTCTTAGGTAAAACATCCTACATCTTTTTAGGCAGGCAGCTGGCATGGCAGACTCGTTTTCATACCACAGGCTTCCCATTAGTTAGAACTACGCTGCAAAGGGAGACAGGCATAGAAATGACAGTTCCCTCCCTTTTCAGCAAGAGGAGAAATAGTTTCAGGAAACTCCAAAAAGTTTTGCAAAACTATCCAATGACAGGTCCCAGAAGTTTCATGAAACCTCCAGCAACTTCCCTGCTTTCTGCTGTTTAAGGACCTGTGGCCAGTACTGAGCATGCCTAGTACATGTCACACTGAGTTTGCTTTCAGGGAGGTGGAGCTAAGCCCTATAAATACAGCTTCTCTGTGGTGTTCCAGATAGACTAATTTCCTGGTGAAGGGAGATGGCAGAGCAGGGCAGTGCTGATTTTGGAGATTAAAGTGGGTGGAGATACATTGTCATTTGATCTGTTCAGCAGTTCGGGGGTGTCTCTCTGAGTCCCCAAGCCCTGCACACCTGTTTTTTAATTGAAAATAATGCCAGCTTGCTTGGGGTTTGCACAACAGACAGCTGTCCTGGTTTTGCCCTGTTGTCTGCAGGTGGCTTGTGGGCCGTGTGACTCAGCTGAGCCAGGGCCACCCAGAGGATTCAGGGGGCCTAGGGCAAAGCAATTTCAGGGGCCCCTTCTATAAAAAAAAGTTGCAATATTATAGAATACTATATTCTCATGGGGGCCCCTGCGGGGCCCGGGGCAAATTGCCCCACTTGCCCCCCCCTCTGGGCGGCCCTGAGCTGAGCCTCCATGGAGGGGTGGGGCAAGAGGGGGGTTTGGGGTTTCACCGTTCCTTGGTTTATGCTTTTTTTGTGACCTTGCCGGGGAGAAGGTGTTGTGGGTTCCAGCTGCCATAAAGCGATTTCATTCCCTTGCTCCTTAGCCACAGGGCTCGCTCAGCCAACCGCTGCCAGTCTCTCTGGCCTTGGGAGCACAGCATGGCCACCTTGACCTACCGCAGAAGGGCTCCCCCAAAGCTCATCCCACCAGACACAGGCCAGTTCTTCCCTCCCAGCCAACATGGCCAGTAGCGCCAGAAAAACTCCACTGCAGTTGTGGCCAGTCCACCTGCGTGTGCTCCCCTTGCCACGGGCAGAGCGGGCGTCACTCAGCCGGTGCCCCC
The DNA here is from genome assembly GCF_002925995.2 of Terrapene triunguis. Taxonomy (NCBI): domain Eukaryota; kingdom Metazoa; phylum Chordata; order Testudines; family Emydidae; genus Terrapene; species Terrapene triunguis. The sequence goes on from NW_020664544.1 coordinate 653,113, forward strand.
CTTAGAGCTTGCAGGAGCTGTCTGCTCTCCCGGCGGTATTATGGAGGATCCTGGTGCATAGAGTTTCACCCTGAACTGGCTGCATTATTAACCCCTTCAGCCCTGCCTGATGTACCTGGTATGTCAGGTACTTGCTTCACCTCACCTTTCCGGGTTTGGAGACCGTGTCCTGGCTGCTGTGCAATCGACACTGGCACTGAAGGAGTTAACTGATGACCCAGGCTCCAAGACAAATTCCCTCTTGCCTGTCAAGCCCTTATGCTGCAGCTAAACTCATCCCCCTCTGGGCACCACGGACTCTGGGAAGGAAGGTGGCTGTGGAGGGCCAGCTGCCTGCCAGGGTGTCAGCAGGCCCCTCTGCCCCTCCAGCCCCAGTGATGCTAAAAAGAAACAGCTGCGCGAAAGGCCTGATTATTGCCATGGCCCTCCCTGCCCCGCTCCCCTCCGCCCGCCCAGCCCCACCGCTGACTCACAGAGATCAGACCTTCCCCTGCCTTCTCCTTCTGATCTCCAAAGCTCTGTTTGTCAGATGTGACCCAGCCCACCTCTCTGCGCTTTCAATCCGTCCGGGGGAGCCCTTCATGCATGTCACTTTGACTCTAGTTCTGTGGCTGCTGCCCCTGCCCTCTGACCCCCGGTGCTGCAGAATTGCAGAGGTCTGGCCATCAAACCTGACAGCCCGGTCGTTCCTCGCCCACGCAGATCGCTTCTGCGCTATCCAGCGCGTTCGCTGCTGTCTCTCACGGTGGGGCAGGCCCGGGAGGGGAGTGTGTTTGTGCTGGGAAGACAGTTACTGGCTCACTGAGAAAAACCATTAAGAAAACAAGTTCAGGGAAAAGTCTGTGTGACCTTCTGGGAATCTCACCCCAGCTCAGAGGTCAGTCGGAACTGCCAGTTCGGATTAGTTTCACCCAGATGGCTCTGTGTGCTGAACCAGGTCTCGGGCAGAAACCGACACGCCCTCCCAGCCCCCGTTCGGCTGCAGTATCCACCTGCTTCACCTGTCCTAGTCAGAGCTTTTCCCAGTGGCCTGACTTCTTAGCAGGGAATGCGCCTTTAGCAGCCAGGAGCCCCAGTCACAGACCAGGGCCCCGGTGTGCTAGGCGCTGGACAAATACAGAACAGAACTTGTAGTTGAGCTTCTGCGTGGGTGAAATGCAGCCAATGCACCTGGGGCTGGGCCCTAAATTTTAATTTGTCATAATCTCTTGAATATTAATAAAGACACAACATTTTATAAAGTATTAAAGATCAAATCAATTAACTCATTAGTGGCAAACTCCTAGGTTTAGCTGCCAGCCAACAAGGGAGAAACTCCAGCCGAGGATGAGTTGCCCGATGGCGCTGGCTGCACCATAACCCAGCAATAGAGCGACAGCGCATTCATTCACCTGGCAAAGACCCGAGCACACAGTCCTGCTGGGAGCAGAGCCGCCATGTCCCCCCTTAAGCCCACAGATGATGCAGTAGGTGCGTGGCTGGGCAGCAGTGCGGGCTGAGCGTGGGTAGCACCTTGGAGGAGGGGCACAGCACCTGGCAGGATTGTGCGGCTGGGTGGGTGGCACTGGAGGTCTGCCAGCATGATGTGGGTCTGTGGGATTCCGCTGGGAGCAGGCAGGTGCTGTAGGTAAGAGGGGCTGGTGCCGCTGCACCCCTTGCCCAGGGGGCTGGGGTTCATTGTTCCTGTTCAGCCCAACGCCAGGCGTAACTTTGAATGCCTCACTGCAAATTAAAGGAGAAACAGGGAGGCTGCTGCATGGAGACAAAGTCAATCCCACCCTCCTTGGCTGAGCAGCGGTCCAGTGGCCACACGCTGGCCTCCCTTCCCTTCCACAAACACGTCCAAGGCTCCAAGCATGCACGCGGTTCATGGCCTCCCACATCATGCAGGTGCCACGGGAGCCCCCGAAATGCAGGGGTACCACAGGTAGCACACCCCAGCAGCAGACACGTGACCCATGCTGATGGGCCGTGCACACCCCAGCTCCATCATCCTGGAAACTGCTTCCTTAGCTGGCAGGGCTAGCCATGCCGAACCCCGCTGTTGATTTGCTCCACTGTCCTCATGCAGCTGATCACCTGCTGCAGTGGAAGAGTCGTTCCCACAGGCAAGGAGCCTGGAGCCTGCTGCTGAGAATTAGCGAGGACACCAGAGGCCTCCCTTGGAGGGCTTTAACCTCTCTTTGCTTCCCCCTCTAGGGAGCCAGCTCAGCTGCTTGCTGATAAATGGTCTTGGAGACTGCCCCACTGGCCCTTAATTCGGGTATGTTCTTGCACACTCCCACCCAGAGCTGCTGGGACGAATGTCTCTCCATCAGTCACGCTCCTTCCCCGAGGGCCAGCAAGAGCCTGGAAAGTTACTTTTTTTTATAAAACACACACCAGCAGCAAAAGAAGCAACATTGTGGTCACAGCTACCCGAAGTGCCAGCACCGCTAAGGGCCAAGTTGTCTTTCTGCACCAGTGACCTGAGAAAATGGGAAAGCCTTGCCAGTTGCTTGGGGAACTGCCGGATAGAGCTCGCGCCTCTTTCTGATAGATTAATGGCTCTGCGCCAGCCACAGCGCAGTCCAGATTCTGCATGTTCTCATTAACTGAAGGGAAAGCAAAAAGTGCTGAGTCTACTGCAGGTGCCTGAGGGTCAGGGGGCAACAGCTAGACCTGGGCACTGGGAGTTCTGCTTCTGACATCGTCACCCATTCATTGCGCGACCCTTGGTCACTTTTAAATTAGTTGCCTTTTAATTTCACTGACTATCCCCTGGCTCCTCTGTGCTGAGAGAGGATGGCTAGGAGAGCCTGCTCTGTCTACTGCAGCCCATTCACTATGTTATATGCTCCCCTCCTCTATAAACCAGGCTTTTCTCGCCCGCCTCATGCAGAAGTTGCCTAAAGGTTTTTGTTGCCCATCTATGTTTACCTGAGATGGGTGTGACCAGCCCTTCTTAGGTGAGAACATGCCCTTGAGGATTATCATGGCTTTTTAATCCTTTGTTATACAGGATACTTAGTACAACCTGTGTTCATACAATGCCCAGGATCAGAGATTTATTTCCAGGTTGTGCTCGTAACAGTGCGTTAGATAACAACAGCTGGTGGCTTTATGAATTACTCACTTGACTGGAAGTTGCTGGTTGCCTAGGGACCAGGGAATGTGACCGGAGTGCATTCAATATGGGCAAAAAAGAGTCCCAACCAATAATATAGACACCTGGTGCTTCGGAAGAGCTAACTTCCCAAAGCCAAGAAAATTATGACAAAAAAACATGAATGAAAGTTGGGAGTTCTTAAAAAAAATATTTACAAGATGACCAAAAAGCCACAATTCCACAATCGAAAAAGAGAACAACTTTGGCTGAAAGCCCGTCCTGGTTCAATGGTGACGTGAAGACAGCAATTAGACATTGAAAAGCAACATATAACACCATGGAAAAAGGGGCAGTGGATTGCAATCAATACAAATTAAAAGTTATGTAGGCAATTTAAAGCCAGCTGATCAAGGGAGCTTAGTAGAAAGGTGGGTTAGTCCACTAGACTTCTGGAGTTGTTTAGATCACAAGTGGAAATGAGCAGCATTGGGAACGGGTCACTTGCTGGAAGATTCTCTGCATCTTGAAGACTTTAAACCATGATTTGAGGACTTCAATCGCTCAGATGTAGGTTTGATACAGGAGTGGGTGGGTGAGATTCTGTGGTCTGCGTTGTGCAGGAGGTCAGACTAGATGATCATAATGGTCCCTTCTGACCTTAAAGTCTATGATTCTATGAATTTATATGGGAAGCTAAAGACATCAAGAAAAAAAAAATCCATGGCTGACAAGGCGAAGGACAATAAGAAAAAATAACAGGAGTACTTGTGGCACCTTAGTAAGGTGCCACAAGTACTCCTGTTATTTTTGCGGATACAGACTAACACGGCTGCTACTCTGAAACCTGACAATAAGAAAGAGTTTTTAAAGTATATTAGGAACAAAAGAAACCTTAGCAATGGTAGAGGCCCATTACTAGGTGGAGATGGCAAAATTATTAATAATGCTGCAGAAAAGGCAGAAGTGTTCAATAAATATCTCGTCTGTATTTTGAAAAAAACAGGATGATGTACTCATATCACATGAGGATAGCAGTCCTTTAGTAACTAAGGAGGATGTTAGACAACATCTGCTAGGGATAAATATTTTTAAATCATCAGTCCCAGATGGCATGCACCCAAGAGTCCTAAAAGAGCTGGCTGAGGAGCTCTCTAGCCTGCTAATGTTAATTTTTAATAAATTGTGTAATACTAGGGAAATGCCAGAAGACTGGAAGGTGCTAATGTTGCAACAGTATTCAAAAAGGGCAAGCAGGATGATTCAGGTAATTGTAGGCTGGTTAACCTGACACCAATCCTAGGCAAAAGAATGGAAAAGCTAATAAGGAATTCAATTACTATAGAGTTAAAGGACAGGAATATAATTCATGCCGGTCAACATGATTTTATGGAAAATCGGTCATTCTTTGATGAGATAGCAAGTTTGGCTGATAAGGTTCATAGACTCTAAGGTCAGAAGGGACCAATGTGATCATCTATTCTCATTTGACCTCTTGCATAACTTAGGCCATAAGACTTCCCTGTATTAATTCCTGCTTCAAGTCCAATAGTTGTGCTTGAACTAAAGAATATCTTTTAGAAAAACATCTAATCTTGATTTTAAAATTTCCAGTGATGGAGAATCCACCACAAAGCTAATAGTGTAGATGTAATACCCTCAGACTTTTATAAGGTGTTTGATTTAGTACTGTGACATTCTGATTAAAAAATTAGCACTATACACTACCAGGAAAGCACATGTGAAATTGATTAAGAGTTGGCTAACTGACAACGCTCAAGTAGTCGTCAACAGTGGGGAATTGATGTCAAATGGGCGAGTTTCTATCAGGGTAGTGCAGGGATCAGTACTCGGTCTGATGTTATTCAACATTTTCAGCAACGAGCTGGAAGTAATTATAAAAAAATCACTGCTGATAAAATTGGTTGGTGACCCAAAGCTTGGCAGAAGGGGGAGTAAATAATGGGGAGGACCGGGCAATCGTACAGAGCGATTTGGGTCACTTGGTAAACTGGGCCTGTTCAGATGAAATGCATGTTATTCCAGCCAAATGCAAAGCGATAGCCTGGAAAGCAGTGACGCTGAAAATGATTTGGGGTCCTAGTGGACAAGTGACTCAACACAAGCTCCCAGGATGATGCTGTGGCACAAAGGACTAATGCGATCCTGGGCTGTATAAACAGTGGAGTGGGCAGGTGGTTTTACCTCTGTGTGCAGCATTGGTGAGCCCGATACTGGACTAATTCATACAGTTCCGGTGTCCACATATTTAAAAGGTTGTTGAAGAATTGGAGTGGGTGCAAAACAGAGCCACAAAAATGATTGAGGGGCTGGAGAAAAAGCCTGATAGTGAGAGACTGAAAAAAGCATAATCTGTGTATCAAAAAGCTTGCGAGGTGCCGTGAGAACAGTGGCTAAGTACCTCCGTAGGGAGCCGGTACCAGGGACTAACCAGCGTTTTAATCTAGTGGAGGACAGCAGAACGAGACCTGAGGGCTGGAAGCTGGCACCAGGCAAATTCCTGTTAGAAATAAGGCAGGTGATTAACCATTGGGCCACACTACTGAGGGCAGAGGTGGAGTCTCCATTGCTTCAAAGCAAGACTGGCTGCCTTTCCGAGGCTGTTTTAGCCAAACACAAGTATTGGGCTACAGACAAGGGTGACTGGGTGACATTCTCTGGCCCGTTCTACAGGAGGTAAGGTGAGCTGCTCTTGTTCCCGTCTGGCCTTAAACGCTTATGCTTCATCACTGAACATAATCAAAACACAGGCAAACCCCCTTGTCTCTTCCTGACAGGAGAAGGAACCCACCCCTCCTTTACAGCTGCTGCGCCCCACCCCTTGGGACACGGTTCCACGCACCCATTGGCCTTACAGCAGCGTAGAAGCACAGTCTTGTTACTAAAGCACTTCCCTGGGACTTGGAAGTTCTGCGCCCTATTCCTGGCTCTGCCACTGCCGCTCTGGCCCGTTTTCCTCTCTGCAAACCATGGCTGATAAGGCTGGAGCAGAGGCTGATCTAGCTCCTTGCAGGCTGGCCGAGGACTCAGGGTCAAGTCCCCGCCCTGCCTCTTTCCCTGTGACTTGGGGAAATCACTGTTCTGAGCCTCACGTCCCCAGCGGCCCTGCCTGGGAGAGGTGCTGCAAAGATAAACCTTGCGAGGCATTTGGCTAGGAGGGCGATGGGGGCCAGCCCACTCCCAGATTGACACTGACCCAGCCCCTAGCAGAGGTGAGGCTTCAGCCACGGATGCCTGGAGATCCCTGGACTGAAAAGGCATGAGAAGGGGCTGATGTTGCTGAGAAAGGCGCCTTGCCCGGTCCCATCTCGTCCCATTGCTCGTGCTCCCCTCTCCCCCGGCTCTGCTGAGCCCTTCTCCATTTGCACATGGCTAGTAGACTTTACCCAATCCCAACTACACATTTTATTCCTTTAACCTTTTCTCATGCTCCAGACCCTTAGCCAGCTGCTGTGCTCAGACTGAAGCCGTTAGCCTTGCTGGGGCCTGGTTGTGCCAGCCACTGAAATCAGGAGCCAAGAGTTATTGCCACTTGCCCAGGGCAATATAGTGAAGCCTGGTGCAGCCCACACTGGCCTGCTTTGCCCCAGTGCTAACAGGACAGAGGAGCATGCTGCAAGCCTAGTGAATGGTTTAGAGACACAGGACGGAACGCATGTCGACTTAGACAAGTACTGAGCTGCCAGACTGACTGCATGCAGCCTTACATGCCAGGCCCGTGTGTGTGTGAGACCCGCAGTGACGCCACCAGGAACGAGATGATGAACCCGTTTTGAGGGGCGGGGCCCCAGTTCTGCTGCATTCATTAAAAAGAAACAAAGCCGAACGCCTTCTGTTTTCCAATGACGTTTATTAGATTCCTGCAGCCCATCAACACAGATGGGCCCAGGCAATGAGGTTGGTGTTTTTCCTTAAAGTGTCTGTGTGACATCAAGTCAAAGTTAAGCTTGTAGTCAAAGGCATTAGAGGACATTAGAAGCAATGAGAGGTGGCAGTAGCAGGCTGGTTACAGGGGGCTAGCAAGGCAGGATGCTCCATCTCTCCCACTGGTATAGTGGAGATGGGGGGGGGCGAGGATATTTTTTTGTGTATTCAAACCAAACACGGGCACCATGCAACACGATCTGCGGCTGGGAATGGCTGGAGAACAGGATGTGGATAGTTATTGCGGATTGCTTTGTGGGACGCTGCATGTTTCAGGGTGCAGCTGCCCATGACGGGGAGCAATACAGATACTCGCCTGGCTCTCGGCTGCTCTACACGTTCTCCCGAATAGCACCCGCTTGCTAAAGGGAACCACAGTTCATGGGGTGCATCTGCTGGGACTGACCTCTCCTCCGGGGCCAGGTCTCCCCACGGGTATATCACAACTGTTTAAACAGCGTTTGGATGTAAGTAAAATGTCTCGGAAGGGGCAAATTATCTGTCCTCCACTCGGGGCTGACTAGAAATCCCACTGGGTTATAGTCCACCCCAGGGAGCCTTCCCCTCCCAGCTCACTGACCCAGATCTCCTACTTCCTACGGTGACCCTGCCTTACAGCCGGAGCCAGTCCCTTCCAGTGGTGAGTCACCAGCTGGGCGCCAGTGACTCACCTGCTGCTTTTGGTCCTAAAAGATTATTGGGATATTACTTCTTCGGCCCAGGAACAGTCACTGACAGTTCCCCCCACTTCTCCGGCCTCCGTTCCAGACCCCACCACCTGTCCCCGTGCGCGCTGTGTGTGTTGGTACAGCCGCACATACACAGGGAGATGTGCGTACAGGAGATTCTCACACACACACACACACTCTCTCTCTCTCTCTCTCTCTCCCTTTTTCTTCACTTCATCAAAGACTCTCCAGCACCTGAATATTCCTCTGCTGAGTGGTTCCTTTATCCCAAGCAGTCAGCACAGCAACACCCAATCCAGAAGTCTCCATGGTGGGGGGGTGACACATGCACCCTGATTTGCAGCTAGCGTCTCTCAGTCCTAGAGACTAAAAGAAAAGCCTTGGGAAGGCAGGCTGGCTCCCGCAGCCAGCGCCGGGCCCTTGTCTAGGCCCGTTACTGTACAAAACAAACACCACACACACACACACATTATTTATAGCCCATTTGTCACATGATGGAGCAGCTCTTGGCTCGGTCTTTCCTGATCTCTGTGTCATTCAACAAGTCCGTCCTGCTGGGCATCTGAGACGCCCGCTTCAGTCCCCGCTTGGAGTTGCTGCGCTTGAGATTCTTGTGCATCCTGTTCACGGAGGCCAGCGTGGTCACGTGGAAGACGTCGCGCACGCTGTTCTCGGAGACCTTGGAGGAGCATTCCACGTAGGCCACTGCCCCCATCTGCCGGGCCAGCGTGCTGCCCTAGGAGTCGGGGAAGGGAGAGAAGTGTTTGCACGGCAGCCACGGGCAGCATCCGTTCACATGGCATCAGCCTGTGTGGGCTGGCAGCTGCGGGCAGTAAGTGCAGCTCAACGGGGAGCTGTTCTAACCCAACGCTCATTCATCCCCTCTCCAAACTGTGAGAGCGCTGGGTGCAGACAAGCCGCCTGCAGGTGCCAACGGGATGGCAGTGCCGGGAACGCTGATGTCAGGTGCCGGTTCACTGAGATCCCAGCTGTGGGCAGAATCAGCCTGTGACAGGCAGGAGGGCCCGTTCTCAGCTGTCAGGAGGGCAAGGCGGCCTTCCTCCTCCTCCCCCCGACTCTCACTTGGTGTCCGAGGCGCGAGAGGGCTGGGTACAAATCCTCCCCCGAACTAGGCATTCAATTCCAGGTTCTTCACATTCCTGGCCCCCGGGCAGGCAGCGTGGCCTGGGATTAAGAACACGTAATGACTTACTCAACTGCCACCCAGGCCTCGGGCAGCTCCACATGCCGGAGCTCTGCCACGCTGGACGCTTGTGCCCAGGCAGGGCTCCAGGAGCTCGTGCGGGGCTGTGCCATTTCCACAGGCCAGCCTCAACAAGCAGTAGGGCTGGGACCACGTTACACACAGAGAGGCCAGCAAGGGAGGGATGGGGGGGCATTTTTGTGCTGCTGGCGGAAGTTAGAGCCGCTCAGCCGTTGTGGGGAGACAAGGGACAGTAACTGCCGTGCTCACCATGGTTAGATAATCGAGATAAATGGCACCTTCAACGAGTCCGACTGCCTGTGGGCAGTGAGAGAACAGGCTGGTTTGGGTTTCGTCACCCCCACTTCTAACTACAAGAAACAGCTTCTTTCTTCTCTCCACCCTTTGCTCCCAGCTTGTCCTGGTGCAAGGGCCCCAGAGTTACCAGGCACTGGCTGTCCAGGCAGTTTCCCATCTATTAGACCGTTCTCTTGTGATTGGCACATTATTACCATGAATTATTTGAGACTGGGGTCCCATTGTGCTGGGTATACACTGAGACCTCCCTGGCCTGTCAAATAGACAAAGGCCGGATTATTGTCCCCATTTTACAGGCAAGGAACTGAGGCCCAGGGAGTAGTAGAGACTTTTCCAAGGTCACCCGTTGAACCAAGAGCTCCCCAGGCCAGTGCCTTAACCCCACACAGGTCCCATGGCAGACGGAATCCCTCCCCTCCAGTTCTGGATAGTGGACCCTAAACCCCCGCTGCCTAAGCGTGGGAATTTGCTCATCACTCAGCCAGAGACCTGCTCCTTAAATGACTGGAGCCCTGGCACCTAGAAGGGGCAGTGGGAGGACTTGTGAGCTGTGCGTCTCCAACGCGTGTTTGTGCCACCATCTCAGCTGCCAGGCCTGCACCGACACCCCGCTGGTGAACCCGGAGGGGAAATCATCCCCTCGTCCCAGTGAGTGACCTTGTGTCCTCAGCACAAGTTACCAGCATCAGAACAAGCAAAACCACAGCATCATTCATCCCTCCCCTGCAAGCTGACGCTGTGGCGCCATAAACGGAGAACCGGTTTCAGCCCACAGCCCGACAACTCCGAAGGGGATGCCAGGAGGCTGCAGCCGGTGCAACACGTCTCTCCCCCACCCCCCAGCAATGCCAAAGAGACGAGGCTGAGGACTGAGCTCAGGAGCAAAGTGCTGCTGTCTCAGACCTCGGCTGCACACAGTTGTGCCATTTCACCAAAGACGGGATGTTAAATGGTGCAAACCGCTGGGTGGATGTGCCGATTTCAGTTTAAATCAGGTTAATTTCAGATTAGTTTGTATCAGTTAGGAATTCGTTTAAGACAAACTGAAATAAACTGCTCTTGCACCAAAACACGCGTCCACGCGCCGGTTTGCATCAATTTGATTAAACAGATTGGAAAGGCTCCAGCTTCAGTGGGCCTTGCACTGGCGCCCTGCACAAGGGTGAATTTTTCCTTTGGGGCTTTCACCCCCGTTCACTCCATTGAAATCTGGCAGGTAAAACTCCCCCCCCCCCCAATCAAAGACAGTGCGGCAATTCCCATGCATTTCGCAGAATTGGCAGCAGTGCCTTGGAGAGGTTATCGGGTACTGGGCAGCATGTACCAAAGCAGCAGAAGGCAGGACCGAGTCCGTCTGTGATCACACTCCTGCGTGCTCTGGGGGAACGTGTCACACCCAGGGATGTGTTCACACACCTGACAGTGAATGGCTCATCCTGTGGCCTGCAGGGCACCCGACCTGAGGGCCAGTCTCGGGGTAATGGAGCAGTGGCCTCCTTGGAGCAGCAGTTCGGAATGAAGCCCAGCGCTGGTGCTAGACGCACCCACAGACAGCAGCTTTCTCAGGGTATGTCTACACTACGGGATTAATCCGAATTTAGATAATTCGAATTTGGGAAACAGGTTGTATAAATTCGATTGTGCGCGGCCACACTAAGCACATTAATTCGGTTTTTAACCACATTAATTCGGTGGTGTGCGGCCACACTACCCCTAATTCGAATTAACAAAATCGATTTTGGTGCTACTCCGCTCGTCGGGGTGGAGTACAGAAATCGATTTTAAGTGCCCTTTAATTCGAAGTAACTGGCTCCGTTGTGTGGACGGGTTAAGGATTAATTCGGATTAACGCAGCTAAATCCGAATTAAAGTCGTAGTGTAGACCAGGCCTCTGTCTTACTCACAGCTTGCTCCAAGCGGAGGTCTCTCGTGATCAGAAGTAGAGGGTGTTGCCAGTTTGCACAACAGCCTCCAACGGGCCATGATCTGCTCTGATAAGTGACATTCAGCGCTAGGGCTCTGCCCCCAACTGCAGTCACTAAACGCTGGCTTGTGGCTTTCACTCCACCTAGGCTGCAGCAGCCGCAGCCGGCCCGGCAAGTCACCCTTATCACCGAGCAGGAATAGGGGGAGAGAGAACTGCAGCCTCATTTCCCAGCCTGGAGAAAGAGCTTCCGGGAGCCCTTCCACCTTAGAGCAGCCCCACCCCCCGCTGCCTTTACCACCCACTTTATAGGCGAGATCAAGTGTCTTCATCACCTTCTAGGAAAGTAATTTTAGCTGTTAGGTGCTAACCAGAAACTGACGCCTGTGTGCAGAGTAACGGCTCCTGGGAGGCGCCCGCAACCTGAATATTCAGTGAGAGCGCTAAGAATATACCCAGCCCGCCTCGAGGGCAGAGAGAAGAGCGTCTGTGAGCCAGGGCTGCCTGCTCCATGGAGCCTGGGTCAAACCAGCCCTGGAGCAGGCAGAGACAGTCCCACGGGAGCTGGGCTGCCTGGGGCTAGCAGGACGTAGGGCATTGCCCCCCAGAGCCCCCCCCGGAGAAGCACACCTGCTCGTGTGTGATGGGGATGAGGCGCTGCTTGGAGAGCTCCCGGAGGATGTTCAGATCTGTCCGCATGTCCAGCTTGCAGCCAACCAGCACGATCTTCGCATTGGGGCAGAACTCCTGGGTCTCCCCTTGCCACTGCGGGAGAGAGCAAAGCGGGGGCGGGGTGAGATGGCAGCTCGCAGGGCTCTCCCCCACCCCACCTTCGTCCTGGCAGCTGGACAGCCGCCCGGGGAACAGCAGGAGCCAGCAAAGGGCATTAGCAGACTCAGCCCTTCGGGCACAGCCCCTTCCGGCCAGCAGGGGGGCATAATGGGGGCACCTCAGGAAAGCAAACCTGGGTGCATTTCTCCCTCCCGCACTCCCTGACCCGGCTCCCTCAGGGGCCACCAAGCCAGCCTGACTGGCAGATCTCCCTCGCAAGCCAAGCCTAGGGCAGCACAGACACCGAAACAAGCAGACTGGCCCAATACGCCTCCACAGTGACCGCGGGGCGAGTTTGCGTGGGTGCTTGGTTCGGAACAGGCGTCCCTAGCCAGATGCAGGAGCCCCAGCAAACCCAAATCAGTGGCACAAGGAGGGGGACTGGTGTCAAAGAGGCCCGGGGTCCATGAGACACAGGGGTGGGGGGAAGGGGTATGCAAACCGCACCTGGATTCGCTGAAGCTAGACACACCAGAGGGGACTTTGCCATATCCCATTACAAACGTTCAGCCAATACACATGCTGGGAGTGGCTGGGTCCCTGGAGGCCAGGATGGGAAAACACCGGGACAGTCGAACATGAGGCTTTAATGGGCTGAGGCTGGGACAAGCTGCAAAGCCGGCCAGCGCAGATGCCGTTTCCAAGCTGGGGTCACAGCTGTTCGAAGGGTGAGAGCTCACCAGGGCACGTTATTGACGGTCACAGGCAGGGAATTAGCAGAGTGTCTCTTGAATAGGGGGCTTTCTGCTCACTTGTTCCAGATGTGCCTTGCAGACCTGCTAAGCCTAAGCTCCCCTCCCCCACCGTGGGCCCCCAGGAGGCCACTTCTGGGCTTAACTATGGACAAGTAACGACCACACAGTCTGGTGCACAGATCTGGCACTTCAAAGGGTGCCCCAGCTGAGCCCTCTGCACAACTGTTTCCAAGACACCGCAGTCAGCAGGGAGCTATTTGCACAGCAAACACGGAATTGGTTTGCAGTTGGGAGCCATCAAAGCCCGTCAGACTTCAGAACACAGCCATGGCCAGTGGCCTTCGGAACTGGGAGCCCTGTAGGAACAAGCGAGGGCATCAAAAGGCCATTTCCTCTGCTCTCACTGGCAGCTCAGTGGCTGCAGCAGAAAATAAAACCATCCCTGTGACCGCTTCGCCCCCCACCCCTCTCCAAAGAAGATTTGTCTAGGTCGCCCTTGCTGTGATCTGGAGTCAGCTACCTGGCGACGTGCTCAGTGCTGGGAGGTGCAGCCGGACGGTGAGCAGAAACTCCCAGCATCTCAACTCAGCCAGCCTTGACTCAGAACTACCAATATCCTACTAGAGGAGCTGATGGGAAAATATTCTAGGCAATTAAAAAATGACCTGGTGCCCACGGTCTGATGGAAAAATACATGGCTCAGAATAGCACCGGTTTCATTCTGCAAACGTCAGGGCAGAGCAGCCACAGCTGGACTTGGAGAGAGAGAAAAACCATCTATTCCACCAGGGGGGTGGGGCTCAGTGTTTGCTTCCCCACAGACTGTCCACACCTGGGGCCAGGGACACGCGCAGCCTCTGTGCTGCTCAGCAATTCCACTGCCCCAGCAGCGGATTGCACAGCTCACGGGAGATTCCACGGTCTCGGACATCACTGCCAGGTGCCATGACTCAGACTTCTGATGGCAGGTGCCTAAAATTCCTTTGTAGCTTGAACGCAAACATCAGCATTCTTCCAGGGGATAGAGATCCCGGAGAAGGTGGAGCAGCAGGATCACCCGAACTAGGCTCCAAACGACTGCAGCCCCGAAATGACACCCAGTCCCCTGCACTGGAGAGAGAGGGACCTGATTCTGGTCTGTAACCAGGCAGAAGTTAATCTGCATGAGGCAGATGCTGGAGAGGGGCACACAGGGACTGGAGTTTGCCGTAGGTCCCAGGCACAGGGCTGCACTGCCAATACCTGTCAGGATTAAGGCAGTGCACCACGAAAGCCCAGGCTGTATAAACTAGCAAGCTGTTTGTTTGGATTCTCTCAGGTGGCTCCTTCCCCCTCAGTGCGAGGTGCTGTTTATATAAACTAAGGCTCCACGAATCAAACACTCGTTCAGGTTTTGCATCCTAGGCATCAGATGGACAGTGATAATAAAGATTCCTCTGCTGAATTAGCATCTTGATCCAGGGCTGGAATAGGCAGCTTTATTATCCTTACTCCTTTGATATCAAAAGCTAAACCCTATTTCCACTTCATGGTGTCTTAGGCATTCTCCTCACCTCTGAAGGCTGCAAAACCTGCGCCAAAGGAAACAAGGCATCTACTCAGAGGTACTTAAGAAATCCCTGGTGATTTAGGGTTTATTTTAAGTTGCCATATCAAAAAGACATTGCCTAATTGTATTTGAGGCATCTGGGAAGGCTGTGCGGGGAAGATCTTGCATTTAACAGCGCAGGAATGTCTGCAGACAGAGCCATAAATAAATGCCAGCTCAAGACAGTTATTAGTGGGTTTCTTGCTCATTAAGGTAGCAGTGATTTGCTGTCGCTATTATTCTGCAGATCCTTAAACTGGGCAATGAGTCTCCTTACTGTCCGCATGCAGCCTGCCGCCCTCCAAACAGCGAGAGCCAGATCCAGGGAGCTGCTTTGGATTCAAACACTGAGCCACTGACTGAGTTGTTAAAGGGTCTTTGTCCCCTTCGCCAGGATCTCGCAGTCCCAGCCCCACCTCCCAGTGCTCCCTATCAGCAGGAACAGCTGAACAAGAGGCATTTGCTTCAGCTCAGCAGTTGGCCAAACTTTGGGGGGTCACCAGGCCAGACATCACAATGTGACTTATTCAGAAGCCAGAGTCTAGGCCAGTCCAGTATCTTGGGGCTTGTTAGCGGGAGCAACAATAGATTTCTGTAGGGCCTTTCACTCCACAGGACTCCAAAGTGCTTTTCAAAGCAGATATCAGTCACGGCGCCCCTCTGGAGTGGGACAGAGCAGCTGTTTCAGAGCACAGCAATGATGCACCGCAGTGAGAACCTACTGGAAATTGCAGGAGGAATCTCAGTCGACGGAATGTAATGGCCCATCCGAGTCTGGCCCTGTTACAGTTTTATATTTGGCTTTACAATGGCCTAAGCTTCCGGGAGGGGTGAGCAGCAGCTGTTCATTTATGAAACGGGGAAGCAGAGACACCCTGCCAGCTCCGTCCACACTGACCTGAGGGGGACTGAGCCAGCTAACGAACACTCCAGTCACCGGAGGCCACTTCTCGACTCTGCCGTGAGCTAATTCCTAGCGCACCGGCTCCTGGGGGTGCTAACCAGGGCTTTGAGATGCACAGCGCTTTCCGAGGTCTTCATTAAAAACAGAACAACACCAGCCAAGCCACCTTCTCCAGCACTCCAGGAGCTGCATTATTCATACGGGCTCCTTTCAGATTGAAATGTGTCACTTTCTGCCGCAGCCCAGGTGGGGGGAGACAGTAGCTGCTGACAGGGGTAGGGATGAGAAACGTGGCCTCCGACCTGGCTCACGGCAGGGGACTGGCCCCTCCAGAAGGGCACAGGCATCAGGAAACTCACTCCAGGAAAGAGCTGGTCCTTTCCCAGGCAGTGTGAGCACCCTGAGGGAGGGGGAAGCGCACCGGGTGAGCAGGTGTGCATAGGCCATCTTGCCCCACCACTCAGGGCCCCGTCCCTGCGAGCGGAGAGCCTGACACCATTCTGAGCTGGGTGTTAGACAACGGCCAGGACACACTGCCGGACCTAGAGGGTCAACAGGGCATTCACCTGGCCCATGGCAATGCCCTGACCCCATTTCCACAGGCCTCGGGCTACAAATTCCCAGAGGCACAGCAGGCCTCTGGGAGAGGCACCCTGGGCTGTATTGGCACGGCGGCCCTGACAGAGCATCGGACACTGACCTTCTTGAGTACACTGTCCAGCGTCTCTGGGCGGCTGATGTCAAAGCAGATGAGCACGGCGTCCGAATCGGGGTAGGCCAAGGGGCGGACGTTGTCATAATACGCTGAGCCTGCAACAGAGAGAGGGAGGTGAGCTGTTAGTGGAGACATGTTCCACACCCCTGGATTGTACTAGACAGGAGCTAGGCGGTCCGTTATTCCCGGAGCCTGGCGAGGGCAGGCCAGGCAGGCCTGTTCACTCTCCCAGGTGCCAGCATGTTAATTCCAGGCACAGCTGATGGTGACATCGCTACAGAACTGCCCAGGTAATATAATTAATGCCAATCAGTCTGGGTTTATGGACAATAGAACCTGTCAAACTAATCTGATATCATTTTTTTGATGAGATTACAAGTTTGGTTGATAAAGGTGATAATGTTGATGTAATATACTAAGACTACGGTAAGGTGTTTGACTTGGTACCACACGACATTTTGATTAAAAACTAGAATGATATAAAATTAACATGGCACGTTAAATGGATGAAAAGCCAGCTAACAGATAGATCTGAAAATGTAACTACTGAGCAGGTGTTTCTCTAGTGGGGTCCTGCAGGGATCTGTTTTTGGCCTTGCACTATTTAACATTTTTATCAATGACCTGGAAGAAAACATATCACCACCACAGTCAGCCAGATTCCCCCCTTTTTTGGGTACATAAAAATGTGCCGTGTTTGGAGAATAGGCCATAGAGGAACTCCAATTCTGTATTCTGCAGGATTTCTGACGGAGCTGGCAGGGTGCGTGCACTGCTACCTACCCACCCACCCAGCCCTCAAATGCAAATGTCAGCCATTAAAGTCGGCATCCCATCATGTTTTTATTTGAAGTGCATTCTGTGTGCAATTGTAAATGCCTCAGTAAACAGTAATGGAGCAATCAGCTCACTGCTACTTAAAAACACTGTTACAGTTTTATATTTGGCTTTACAATGGCCTAAGCTTCCGGGAGGGGTGAGCAGCAGCTGTTCATTTATGAAATGGGGAAGCAGAGACACCCGAGTCCTTGTTGAATTCACGATTCTTTTTTCCTCTTTCACCAAAAGAATCCCCCACCCCGAGGGTGCGGAAACAGGACACGCTTCCTGTCGGCAGCCCCTTGGGAATACTCTTGGCCGGCACTTTCCCACTGCGAGGGAGGGAGTCCGAGCACCCAGGCCTGGTGTCAAATGGCCCCTTGATGGAGCGCAGCGCCTGATGAATTATGGATGATGACAGTTCACATTTCCGGAAGGGTGAGAGGAGAATAGGCTAATTCTCTGCCGGAGTTTTTGGCCATGAGAATGTAGCTCTCCTCCCCCGTCGCTGGCTAAGAGAAGGCTCCGCCATACGGGCCGATGCACAGCACCAACCAGGAACTTGGCAGACAAGAGGACAAGGCCCTGCCCCAAACTGCCTCCCATTGAAATATCCCTCTCCTCCATGAAGGGAGGGGGAAATAAACCACCCGGAGCAGGGTTTCCTCGTCTGTGTGGACAGGCTGAGCACGGAGACCTATTCATTCCCTGTTCAGCCCCGGAGAGGGAGAACATTCTGATCTCCCCATCCCCTGGCACAGCAGGCAGCCCCCCCCCCCCCCCCCCCCCCCCCCCAGCCCTCAACGGGCTTTCGGGGAATCCTAGCGGGACACACGTGCTAACCCTGCAGAGCCCTCCCACTATCACAGAGCAGGACACATCAACTCCGCCCAGCCAAGGGCCATGCCAGAACCCCGAGACCAGCCCCCCAGGTGCTGTGCAGGGCTGCCATCTGCTCGCTGGTGGAGTGCTGCATGCCGAGGCCTGGTACTGAAACACAGCGGAGTTGTGGGCTGCATGTTGGAATCCCCTGAACCATGGAGAGGAGGTTAGCAGATCACGGGACGGATAGTGCAGTTCCACGAGCCAACAGCCCAGTGAGCGTTCAGGAAACCTAGAAGGCTGGGGACGGGGAACCAGACAGGAATCAGCTCACCACGCACCCTAGAGACAAGGCGGGTGAGACACGCTTTCCTCGCCCACCTTGTCTCTCTCATGCCTGGGACCAACACAGCCACAAGAACACTGCAAACTGTACGAATGACTGGACGCTGTTACCGAGCAGCTTACCCAGAGCCAGAGCCGCAGGGATAGGCCATGAGGGAGCTGGGGATGGGACTGTACAGAGGGAGCGGCTCCTGACAGCTCCACCGTGCGTCTGTTAATCTCAGACGTGCGCCGTTCGTTAGGGTCACATCTGTCCCCGAGTGATCCCCATCTGGGGAGGGGTCTCCCATTCTGGGAGCCCAAAACGCCTTGAGCCGGATTTTCCAGAAGTGCTGAGCACTCCGGACTCCTGGGGACTGGAGGAATTCAGACTCACTGCAAAATTCAGCATAGGGTGGCCCCAGCCGACCCGGCTCCAGCACAGGGCACCCGCTTTTGAGCAATCGGACTCGGATGCTCCAGTCTGGGCCAGTTAAGGCTCCTGGCCCAGGAGGGAGAGTCACCACCAGCCTGCACGCGAGAGCCCCCTGCCAGCTGCCTGTGCTCCCACCTGCCATAACTGCCCGAAAGCCTGGCCCGCCCCTGGCGTGCCCCGTGGGAACACGCTGCTCGTCTGTGGAGGAGGCAGCCAGCATGCCGAGAAAGCAGCTGAAGCCCCCAGAACGCTGCACCCTGCGGATCCATCCGGAGAGTCCTGGCCCAGCCTTAGGCCCGAATCACCTTGTCTGTGGCTGGCAGATCTGGCACCAGCAAATCCCTCCGTTCCCAGCTGTCCCCGGAGCACCGAGCGGACCCCGCTCCCACTGAGTCAGAGGCTGCTGGTTAAGGTAGCCAGAGCCCAGCAGGGCTGAGCTCCGCTAGGCAGCCGGTTTCCAGGCCCCTCTTCCAAAGCCAGTTCGGCAGCTCGAGCTCTGGCACAGATAGACACAGGCTCTGCCGTCAGAACAGGTCACGGGGCCCCCCCGCTGCACTGGGACCCAGCTAACGGACATGGGACCCAGCACAGATCTCTGCACGCTCAAAGGAGCTTGGACAGAGTCTGTATAGAGCCTTTATCCCCCTGTCTGGGCAGGACTGCACCCTCGCCCCCCCCCCCACGACACCCTGCCCCACACACCCCCTTGTTAGAGTTCCTAAGTTTTAAATAAAGGTCTCCGGATGCCTCCTCCCCTCTTCCAGTCTGGGCGACTTTCCCTTTTGTGCAGATTTCGGCTCCTCTGAGCACCGTCATTGCTACAGCAAACTGTATCATAGCAACATGCCATTTCCTGCAGCGGCTCCCGCGGGGCTGCGGAGCACGCCTGGCCGGGCGAGGATGCTGAGTAATGGAGCACGGCCCTTTATTTAGTCTGTGCACCACCGGCAGCGTCACTACCCTCCCGAGTCACACACATTTCGGCAGCTTCTCCGGCCGCGTGAGCATGCGCTCGCTGTTCGGGGGCTGCCAGGGCAGCGGGGCCCTCCTGCTGATGGGGAGGAGGCTCCAGGCCAGAATGGCCTTCGCACCCCCTGACGTGCTGCTCCCAACTCAGGAGCTTGGGAGAGGCCCAGAAGCAGAGTTTGGAGTCACACCCGTGTCACTCCTGGCTGGTCCAGAAACCCACCAGCTTTCCAGAGTCCATTCCAGCCGTGATCAGCAAGGGCTGGAGCAGTCTCTGCCTGGCTAGGAGCCCCGAAGCCAGAGGTGTTCTGAGGCAGAGCAGAGGAGGGGCTTGGTTTCATATCTCCCTAAGACCCAGACTTTCCGATGGTCTTTCGGGGAAACGACTCTCAAATTTGCCTGGGGGCCATTTTAGAATTTCTGCAGCCAACACTTTGACAATCAAAGGCCCCGGTTCCCCCAACACCGACTCCGGCTTTGATTGGCTCGCTGACCACTCTACACCTTTCAACGATTCCAGCAAGACGCCCTGGAGACCTGCGGTTTAGCGCTTTCAAACGCACGCACGGGCTCGTGGGCCTGTGGAGCCGACCTGCCAGGACTGCCTAGGACATACTCCCTTCTGGACCCAGGCCTGCAGGAAATAAGATCGATGGGCATCTGTCCATGATTAACTAGACTGAGTCAGCCTCCAAAGTCACTGTCAAAAATAAAACCAAGCGCCTGAAATTCAGAGGTGACTAGCTCCTCTCCCTTAGCAACGCCATGCCAGAGTTGTGACTCAGCCAGGAGTCTCCTGTTGCTGGGCACGGGGCTGCAAGGCGCTGGTGCCTTTACACCAAACAGTGCTAAGCTCCGTTTGTTGCGCCTCAGCTGTTCTGAGCGATAATGAGCCTCCGAGCCCGGGGCCCCTCCAGCCAACACGAGCACGTTCCAAGCTGGGACAGCGAATACGGATGCAGAGCCCCCGCGGGCTGGGCAGGAGGCCCCCACCAGCTCCAGCTTACGCAGCACAGAAAGCTGCCGAGGGGCCAGAATCTTTGAGCCTCAGACTCTACCCAGAGGATTCGCTGTAAACTCTTCCTCCAGAACCCACAGATGCTGCAGTGCTTCCTGGAGTCCTGCCAAGGACGTCCTTTACAGAGCAAGGCAGCGGCTCCAGCCAGAAGGCGCCAAGCCAGCCCATAGATTGCAGAGCCTGCTGAGAACGCCCCCCCTTCACTAGAAGGATCCCAGCTCCCGGGCACTGGGCAAACAAGCCCACTAGCTGAGCACCCTCAGCCTCCGCTTTGTGCGGGAAGGGGGCTCGGCTCGTTTTTCTCGCCTGGTGCTCACAGGAGGCCCTGGCTCTGTGCAGAGGGGTCACACCATTTCTGCCAGTCCTGGCATGGCAGCAGGCTATGCAAGGCTCCATTTCCACTCCCAGCTCAGATCACACATGGGAGGCCGTGTGGCCATAGCTGTAAACACCCAGCTCCCCAGCACACAGCGACCCTGCAGCCCCCACCCCTCTGGTCAGCATTCTCACCCTGCTTTGCTATAGGAGCTGGATGGGAGATCCTGCTTGGCCCTTAGCTGGACAGCGGGTTCATTTTCTAGCCGCAAAGGCTGTGAATCCACAGGAGTGACTCGGATACACAAACATCCCCCCAGGCGGGCTGGGAAACCCTGGGCGTTTGGGGGACGGATGAGGACTAGCGGGAGAACAAAGCTCTGCCTTAGGAGCAAGCACAGCATTCAATCACACAGAGCCTCGCCAATCCCGCCGCTTTACAATTCCAAGGCTACAATCCCGGAGTTAATATTACATGAAGTGCCAGCTAAACGCAACTGCTTTCCCGATTAGTCACTGCCCCAGCAGGTCCGGCGAGGATGGAGGTGTTAATAATAATAAGAATAATAGGAGATTTTATTCATCCTGTGAAAATCCCAATATGCTTTACAAATGCACGGGATAAAGGAATACTTCACCCAGCCTCCCTCAGGCTGGAAGACAACAGCCATATGACAGCACACAGCAAATCTACACAGTCATTTGGGACGGGGAGTAAAGAAGGACAAGACTGAGGAAGGATGGTCAGAGCACCAGTCTGGAGCTTAGGAAACAGGAGTTCAGTTCTCACCGAGTCTCTCTGCCTCGCCACTGGGATAACAGCCCCGCTTTCCCAAAGAGTGAGTGAGGACAGATGCATGAAAGATTGCGAGGGGTCAGACAGCGACAGGGGCAGGTAAGCGCCTCGGCGACTGCGAGAGGACTGACGGCCGACTGTGATTACCCCAGCGGGACCGAGGGGACCGACCAGGTGGGATCTGTGACGGCCACATGTGGGCAGCAGCCCATCAGCACAATGCCCCCTAGCATCACCCCAGGGCAGTCATCCACACCTATTCAGAGGGAAGAGCACCCCCTGCTGGGGAAAAGACCACTTCCTGCAGCACCCAAGTCTCCCCTTGGGGGTCTCCCAGCCAACTGTGCTCTGAGCATAGCCCTGCTTAGCTCATGAGCCCTGGACAAGGGGCGAGCCCACGGTGAAGGGCTGCACAGGGGGCAGTGAGGTAGAAAGAGCGAATGGGTGGATGAGCAAAGGCTGTGAGCCAGGGCACAGGCAGCACAGAAGGTGGCGCAGAGTGAATCTACAGACGCCAGTCAGGTGGCATCCACGTTTCTGCCACGGCAGCAGCCTGGGAACACCTCTGCCAGGTACGGAGCTGCACAAGGGAGCAGGACTGGCTCCCAGGGCTCTGGGTGCCAGTGGCTGAACTTGCAGCCTCCTCCATGACACAGCCATGCACGGGGGAGCAGCGAGCCGCATCTCCCTGCTGCGTGAGGATAGGGTGACCAGACAGCAAATGTGAAAAATCGGGACGGGGGTGGGGGGGTAATAGGAGCCTATATAAGAAAAAGAACAAAAATCGGGACTGTCCCTATAAAATCAGGGCATCTGGTCACCCTACGTGAGGACAGGAGGTTCTTCTGGCTGCACCAAGTGGTCCACGAATGGGATAAGAGCAGAACAGGGAGGGAACATGATGCCCCAAGGCAAGCCTGAGGGAAGTGGGCTTCATGCATACAAATTATTTTTTGCGGACCCCTCACTCTGCTCACTCCTCAGCTGTGTCTAGACGGAGAGTTCACAGAGACAAGCCTGAACCCAGTGTAAACCCCTTCCTTCAGCTGCCTTACTGTTTCCAGCCAGTCCCGGCCAGCAGATGCCACCACCTGTCTGGCCCTTCCTTGCTCCCTTCCTGCCCTCCGCAAACTCCTGCAATTCACAGGTCTGAGCAAAGCCTTTCTGAGCGATAAATGCAGTTGGGTTTTTCTCTCCCGCATCCACCTTTGTGCTTTGAGGTGTCCTTGAATGGAGCCTCCTGCAGCAGGCAGCTCATTTGCATGAGAACGGCACAGATCGTATATAACAGCCCCGCTATTGTCCCCCGCCCAGGACCTGTCCAAGGGGAAGTAAAGACGTGTAAAAGACCCTGGACTGAAAACCTGACAGTGAATGAAAGGGACAGAAGTGGCAGCCTTCCCAGAAGTCTTTGGTAAACAACGGCCAGGCCAGTCCCCATGGGGAGCTGGGAACCGGCCAGCTGATTTTCTAAGAAATGTTTGGTGCCATTTTCTCTGCAGATGCACTGAGAGGGGACGCCCTCCCACGTCTCCTGGCAGCTACCGAGGGCCAGCTGAACCCCAGGAGAGTGCAGGGAAAAGGCAGCCCAGCCTTCCAGAGCCGGTTAAACAGCCTTGCGAGGACACGCCTAGTCCCTTTGTCCCTCCCAGTACAGAGTGTGGGGAGGTTTGGGGGTTTGCTATTTGTCTGTAAAAGGCCCAGCTGGCATTTACAGGAAGCAAGCATGTCATGGGAATCCAGCCACTAGCTTGCCAGCTCGGGATGGGCCCAGCCCTGCAGAGATCCCTTCACTGAGATGTGTGTGCAACGCTCACCGATAGCTACACGAATCCATGTGCACCGACTGCAGACACATCCCCAGATCCTTTACTTCGGGGACTGGCCCGAAAACAAAGCACTCAGCGGCTGGTGATGCCAGCCATCGGGACTGGGAGCTTTTTCTGTCCCACTCTCTGGAATTCCTTCTGATGCATCTTCCCGTCTTGCGAAAACTCTCCGGAATACACGTGCTTCCAAGCTGCGCATCCAGTGGAAAAGCCATCGTCAGACTGTGTGCCCCCTCGGAACCCCAAGACACCACAGGCCCATTTGTAACAGGGGCATTGTAGACGCCATTGAATAAAAGCTTCACAAGAGAGGTTGTTATTTATACAGCACCAGCAATCTGACCGGCTCTTTGCAGCGGTGCGGGAAGGCGGGGTCCCTGCCCGAACGACTTGACAATCCTTAAACTACAGAGAAAAGGTAGCATTCAATGAGAACTGGCTCCATGTCTCTGGAATGCGACAGAGCAGAATATTTAAATGTCCCACCTCTTTCTAGCTAGAACTGATGGGCAACGTAAGCAGGAGGCCAAGAAATTTGGCTCAGTGGTTTGCGCATTGGCCTGCTAAGACCCAGCGTTGTGAGTTCAATCCTTGAGGGGGCCATTTAGGGATTTGGGGCAAAAATCTGTCTGGGGATTGGTCCTGCTTTGAGCAGGGGGTTGGACTAGATACCTCCTGAGGTCCCTTCTAGCCCTGAGATTCTATGAAATTAGCTACTGCAGCTTTTTATACAGCAGTAGCTGTCAAGTCAGGAAGATGATCTGAGCTTTCTTTCATTGGCTCAGAGCTCAGCTTCGTTCTCCTGATCTGCAACAAGCCCGTTCCCCCTGAATAAAAGTCAGAGGAATTTCTTGTCAATTGATTCGCAGGCAGCAGCGATATTCCCGAGCAGATTGCTGTGTGCCCTCCTGACCCCAACTCAGCTGGGCACAAAGATCCATGACCCCAGCCTAGCGGCTCAGTGTGCGCCGTGGTGGATAATGCAGTCCCTCCTGATGCAAGACGCTTATTTCAAGCAGTGGCATGGTGTACATCCCAGTTCAGGCCAGGAATCGTGACAAGTGGCAGAGGCAGGAAGCAAAGAATTCTGGTGACAAACCCAGGCGAGCCAGCAGTCCGGGCCCTGCTAATGGGGATAGCATGACAGCTGAGCCCAAAAGCATGCACCAGAATCCAGAGCAGGGATGTTCGCAGCACAAGTGGCACAATGCAGCAACAAGTAGCAACTATCATCATCATCAAAGATAAAGGTCAATGACACCAAAAGTGAAATGGATCTAGTGAAACAAGGGAGAACAGAAGCAAGAACACGCCAACCTCCACCCTGCTGCAGCTGGAGGCGGTTCCATGTCTGCAGACGAAATGCAGTGCTTGTACCCGGCCCTTCTCTAGCACTTTTCACCCAGAGATCTCAAAGCCCTTCACAAAGTCTTGTTATCCCCATTTTATTTATTTCTTGGCGCTTAAAACAAGCCGGAAGACGTCTATCTGCTGCTCTGGGCACCCTAACGTTATTAAAAGCAACAGTGCAACATAAAGAAACCCAGCTGCAGCCGACCCCATCATCAAAATGCCATCCCCAACACAACCAAACAAGCAGGACTTTCTCAACATGCACCTGCTGACGCATTTCTCGCCTCATCTTGAGACTCCCCCATCAACGGCATTTACCACAGGGAGACAGGACGCCCAGGGACGTCAGAAGGAGTTTTGGCCAAGGACGCCCTGAACTGCTCTGCAGAAGTTACAGCTTAACGAGATCAATTCAGCCACCTTTAGGCCAGTCCTCAGTGGGGATCTAGGGGAGGCGATTCAACAGCCTAATACCCCAAGAGTCTTAGCGGAGATTTGCGCCTGGCAGGACACTGCTGCTGCTCCTGCGCTGTTGCTGTAACCCCGAAGTCAGCGAACACCAAGCAGAATAAGCGATCATCTGGAAAGCGCATGACTAAGACAACAGCTAATCAGCTCAGACAATTAACCTCTGCTCCTAATTCTTGTGCTGCACATAGAAAAAGCCAACAAGTAAATTACAAACTGGCCCAGCTGGTGGGTTTTCCGAATGGAGGTGACCAGGATGAAGGGGGTGTGGGATTTACCCACTTTGGGGGGGGGCATTTCTGGGCCTCTCGCCGGGCCTCGTTACTGAACAGTTGTCACTCACAGGAAGTCCAGCTTGTGTCGTTATTGGCAGAGGAATCCCCCAGTCGAGGCGAGGGTCAGGGAGCTGGTGCCAAACTCTCACCGTGGCTGTGGCAGCTCACGGAGGGAGAGAACCGCACTGGTTCACACACCCGCACTTGCTGGGGGCTGAAGACATACAGCAAGCTCAGGCATGCCAGGCAGGAGCGGCTCCAGAAGGTCCATAAGGCGAGCTTTGCTTCTCCTGGGGAGCACTGGGACTGGGAAGGGTTGGGCCGAGGGCGTTTCCAGACGTTCAGCACACTCAGTTTAGGGAAGCCAGGACCAGACCCATCTAAAGCCCCAGGCCCAGCACCTGGGGGCCCCTCTGCAACGTGTGCAGTTTGCTCTGCAGGGTTTCAGTGGAGCAGGCAGGTCTCTAACCCAGATGGCAGCTGTCTCAAGGAGTCCCAGGGAGCAGTTTTAAATGCCCCAGAGCATGTGGTGGTGTGCAGATGGCCTGGCTTGGGAAAGGAGTGGAGACTGGCTCCCTGGGCCAGTGAGAATGGGGACGTGAACACGGAGGGCATGATGGTCTCTGGTTGCCTGGCTGGTGACTCTCTAGCAGCCAGTTCTCAGAGTGACTGGGCACTGGCTCCAGCACACGCAGCTCACCCAGTTTCTCCAGCCCGATGCTAGAATCACGCTGGTGGCAGCTGATGAAGTAGACAAATGAGAAAAGTCTCTGGGCGTGACCGTGACACATCCGGAAGCCAGGGGCTTTCGGCACCACAAGCACATTCCAGATTCTCCCTGGTGCCTCCTAATCCAGTGCCTGGATTACAGCAAGGAATGGAAGTGGCAAGCCCACAGGTTCCCTCAGCGTAGCTTGGTTCAGGCACCATGCCACTGGGCTTCACAGGGAAATGTCTCTGGGGCCAACCGAGCACATGCAATTATCTCCCAACGAGCTGAGATGCTCCACGCTTTGAGTTCCACGTGTCTAAACGGCTGGCAGCCTGGCGAAGAGCACGGGGGCTTCTGCCCGCACTAAGGGCTGGAGCTCATAAACTTGGCAAGCCTGGCATGAAAGGAATGCTGCATCCTCACCATTCCCCAATGGAGCAGGGTCCTGGAATGCCATGTCGCTCCGGCTCATTCACAGCGAGCTTGACCTTGTGCGATCCGCCACCCCTCCCCCCTCAAATCAGGACTCCGGCATTCCCCCACAGCTCCCGCCCCCATGGGCCAGCCTGACGTTTATTCGCATTTCTGGAAGGGAAAAGACGTGGGATTCTTGTTACCAGTCTGGCTGCTCGGCCCCTTTGCTATTATAAAGATAAGCTACTGCAGGGCCCGGGTTCCTAGGGGACTTGCTGCTCCAGGGGGCTTTCTGCAGTTCTGTTTATGTCGCCTGCCATGATAGGAAACTTCCCCTCCCCCTTACAGTTATTTGTATTGCTGTGTATTGCGCTAGCAACCCCAATCAGCCGCCATTCAGCCGGGCGCTGCAGATGTGCCGAGGAAGAGACAGTCCCTGCCCCAAAGCGCTTACAGTCCAACTAGAAGAGACACAGAGCTGGGGAAAGGGAGCATTATTCTTCCCATTGTACAGAAGGGGAAGCATGGTCCGGAGAGAGCAAGTGACTGGGCCAAGGTCCCACAGGGAGTGTGTGTCAGAGCAGGGAATGAACCCATTGCTCCTAAGTGGCAGCACAGCCCTTAACACCCGCCTCTCACTCCTAAACCAGTCACCCTCCCATCACTACCACCTCTCCAGCCCCGTCCACCAGCAAGTCTCTGCATGCTTTATAGGCCTGTAGGAAGGTTAGCCTGCCAGCCCACCTGTGAGATGGAAAAAGGCCTGGCACTGCAGAGAGCCACGCCCTGCCCCTGCCATATGGGGGCCAGAACCGCATTGCTTGGCAGAAAACTTTCACTGTTGTGCCACACAGCACCCCAGCACCCAGCGCCCCCTCACTTCACTGCTGCATGGACCTGCTCCAATCCCATTTACCCCCTGTCCTGCTAAATGACCCTGGGCCATCCCTGCGCAGGGAAATCAGCCTCTGCTAGCATCTTCCCAGACACACAGGAAATCTATTTCAAGCATCAGCATTTCTGCCGCTAGCCCTGCGACTCCCTAAACTGCTGTCCGATTGGTTAGTGACCTGCATGAGAATGTGAACCAGCTGCACATATTTTTAGGCTTAACTACTTATTTGTTCTGAGGCAGGACACAAGTACGTTGACGGGGGGCATTTGAGGAGTTATTCTGGGATGAAAGGGCAGCTCTGCATTTCTCCTCTGCCTCAGAGAGCGAGTGGCACTGAACTCTCTCGTCCTTTCCCTGGGACTAAAAGAACCCGCCGGGGTGATCCTGCCGGCACTTGCACTGGGACTCTGGGAATGAGAAAGCACCAAGAATCCATGGCAAGGTCACCCTTAAACCCCAACCCTATTCAGCTCCTTAATCTCATCAACATTCCTCACGAGCTCCCACTGAAGAGGGATTTGTTATCAGAAGCGGTGGGTTCCCACACTCCAGACCACAGCAAGGCAGCCTGCTTGCTGAATGCCAGAGGGGAACGGGGGTGGGGAAGAAGTCCAGATTCACGGTGTCATTCTTGTCCTGAAAGCACAACCACCAAGGCAAAAACACGACCCACAATCCTGCGCCGAAGCAGCCCCACTGCTGCAAGCGGCAGCACAGGCAGACGGCACTGCTTAAATCGCCCGAGCCCTGAGATTAGCAGGTCGACAGGATAGGTGGTAAAGGCACCAGAGTCCTAGCTACACTACAACTCCCACTGTCCCTCCTACGGGTGGTGAATTCTGGGGCCCATTCTTTTCAGCATTGACCGGTGCTGTCTAACTGCCTTTAGGGGGCTGAATCGAAGCCAGTGCAAAGCACGGAGTCAGGCCAGGATCCACACCAGTTACACGGTTGGCGTAGTTCCCCCGAGCATCAACAGGCAGCCCGCGATGTGCATCAGCAAGGCGTGCCCGGGTCCCAAGCAAGGATAAGCCGCCTTAATGCAAACTGCAGCTTTGCCTGTCTGCACGAGGGGGCATCGTAGGACGAGTGCAGTGCTACTGGTGTCAAGGGGTGCTGGCCGTTCGCACCGGCAGCGGCTTTGTCTGCACGGGTCTGAACTCCACCGCACAAAGGAGGCCTCGGATTACTTGGCTCACTTCCTGCCCTTTAAGGGGAGAGAACAGAGGGATTAAATCCCAGACCGACCAAACCCCATTGACTTGCTGCTTGTCCCACGGCCTCGGAGAGGGGTTCCCGACCCATGTGTCATTGGAGGCTGTTTCTCCAAATCCAGTAACCAGAGCAAAGGAGGGCGTGCTGGGGAAGGAACGCTACCACCAGAGCCATGGAGGAGAAAGGGAGGTGGATGGGAGAAAGTCACTCTGGTGTGAGCTGGCTGCAGTAAACACACCGGAGATACGCGGGGGCAGCAGCGACTGTTGGCAGGGAGTGGGAAGAAGGAGCGTTCAGTTTGCAAACTCTGAGTCACCCCCTTTCAGGATTCAGCTGGAGAGCTCGGTCACTGGGAAGAGGGCAAGCAAAGCCTTTAGCCACTGCACTGCTGGAGAGAGAGGGACTTGCTGAACCCACCAGCCATTCCCATAGAGAGCAAGATTTTCCATAGCTAATCAGACCATTGGGCCAGCAAGGCCAGTGACCAATGCCTGGAGCTTCACGGAAAGCAACCTCCCCGCCCCCCTCCAAATCACCAAAACACAACCAACCTGCCTAGCCCTGTTACCTGGCCAGCCATCAATCCACCGAGTGGAGACCCGCTCAGAGGCCTGGAAATGTCACAGCCTCACCTCAGCAAAAATGTCCTGAGGGGTCACTAACTTACCCAGCCCTTTTAACAGCTGGCTGCAGGTTCTCGCTACGCCTGGCAGGGGAGGGGGAAAACCCTTGCCCACATCAGATTTCAGGCACCACTCCTGAGATCTGCGGAGGAAGCAAGCCCTGATGGGGGAGATTATTTACCAAGCCACCAGGGTCACAAGACAAATATGAGAGTCTCCCAGTGCAACCGGTACTTCCAGACTGTGCCGAACCAGCCTGCGCCTGTGCCAGCACATGCACCTCTGTGAGCACAGAGACCAGAATGCAGGCGCCGTGCGGCTGAAAGGCAGCAAAGCAATCTCTCCTCTGCAATGAGAGCACCGCAGCTCCCCACTGGAGTCCTGGGCCCGGCAAAGCTGTTCCCAAAGCCACGGGCCCCCCTCCCACCGGCAAAATGCTCCTCTTCTCCAGCCTGACAGGTGGGCTGTCCCCGCCTCCCTACCTCCTTTCACGCAGGGGCATCAAACTGCTTCTTAATGGTTTCCAAAATGCACATAAAAAGGGCGAGGGGAGGAACGGACATCCCTGCTGTGCTGTAAAATGGCACCTGATGCGATTTCACTCTCACGCTGTGTCTGGGTGTAGGACCGACGGCCAAAGAAACAAACACCGAACACGACTGACGTCTGCCGGGGCACCTGAACCAACCTCTTGTTCTCTTCATTGCTGAATGCATGTGTGAGCTCTCGGGACCTGGGGTGAAATTCCTGGGGACGGGGTGCATAATGCTTGCACTGGCCTCATCTGCACAGGAGGCTTTACCCTCGCTGAAGGCTTTTCAGGGCCAAGAATTCTATTCTAGGCCAGGGCCACCTTCCAACTATGAAAAACTAAATGGAGAGTTAAGGGTTAAAAGATTTTCAAGAAAAAAATCCAAGTCTGCAGTAGGATTTGGGATTAATTTGATTCTCATGGCTGCAGTCACCCTAACGAGATGTACCTGTTCCCTCGCCATCTGCTAATGTCAGAGCCTGGATTGGCCACTTAGCAAGAGGGGCAAATTCCGCCTGATAGGCCCACATTAGCCAGCCTCCTCTGCACGTCACCTGGCTCCATTCGCCTCAGGCAAGCTGCTCCCAGGAGCTGCACACGAGATCGTTGTTTAGAACACGATTACCAACAGGCATCTCGTACAGTCAGACAAGCGGTGGCTGCATTTAGCTCCAATGGAGGGAGTTTTCTAACTGGAGTGTTCTTGCCCTAGTGCCCGTTTCTGGACACGGGACCATCCCATGCAGCTCTACACACTTTCACAACTACCTAATTGCAAAGAAAAACAATGGCTAGGCAGCTCCCCAGCCCAGGTCTCTTTACAAATCCCAGAGCTTCAGCTTCAGTTACCAGGAGCTGGCGAGTGAGAAAAATATAAACCAGAGTCTCAAAAGGAGAAAAGAAGGAGCTACCCAGCAGCACCCTTCCCTCCTGCGGAGGATGGAATTTAGCAGGAACAATACTCCCTGCCTGGAAGCCAGTTAAAAGGGGCAACAGGTAGCCCCCAGTCTAGAGAAAGAGCATCCTGCAAACTGCCACTTTGCACCAGTGGGGCAATTAGCTGCTCCAGATCCTATCAGCTCAGCTGCTTCCATTTGCTATTGTGTGAAACTTATTTTACCAAAAGCTTCTGTTGACAAGTGTGTCCAAAGGGAAGTGGAAATTCAACAGCAGCTCACAGTCTACAGCTAAAAATAGCAGTTTGATTAGGGGGGGAAATTGGTGTGTGTTGCTTTGCAGGACTATTTATTGAAGAACTAGCTCTTGAATAGTTCAAATTCAAGCTACAAAGGAAGGGAATTTATCTGGGAAGCTACCTAGTGACCTCTCTCCACAATAACCCATTAAAGAAGGGTTTACATGTTTCCGAAGGAGAAGGAGAGAGAACGAATCAAGGTCCGTTCACAGCAAAGAAGAAAGGGAGATAAACGTTGGATAAAACTCACTTCTTTTGTTTAAAAGAAAAAAGTGTAGAACTGAGTGCGTCACAGAGCGTGCTGCAGGTGTACAACATGTACATAGCTCTAAAACCATTTCATTGCATCATTTTCTTTTAACATTTGTAAGATCAAAGCAAACGTTCTGGACAATTCCTAAAAAACACCAAGCGCGTCAAACATGCTGCCATGCACTCGAAAGCGGACGTGTTTAATTCTGAGATGCAGACGCCCACCGCGGAGCCATTGGTCTCGAACAATCATACCCTACCCCTGAGCTGCTGGGGACAGGCCTCAAGGTTCTACAGTTCAGAAACTCCCCCAAGCAAATCCGAGGCAATTATTCTGGATAACAAAACTCAGTATGCACAGACAAAAAGCCATGAGAATGACAGGCTTTTCTGCTCCCACCTCATTCCCTAGCAAGCCAAGTGTCTGATTCACCACTGCACTACGCTGGTGTAGACCATGTAGTACCCCACCGTTAACAGGCCCTAAAGGTTTAGCAGTGCAACTTCTGCTGAATTTTGTTACTGGGTGTTCGGAAAGACTTTATACAGACACATCAGTTCAATAATTCCCCAGCTCTGAACCATCGCTTTGTGTATTCAGTCTCCACAGTTTCTGCCTCTAGGTAAACACTGGTAGCTGAAGCCTTTCCACTTCATTGTTTCATCCCTTGCTCTACCACCTCCAACAGCTGCCCTGCCAACCAGTTCACTGCTGCTGCTGCTCCTGCAAAGGGAAAGACCCTCTTTTCTCGCAAGACAGAGGGTCCTTTCGGCAGCGCACACTTCTCACAGGTCAGGAAGCCCTTAGTGAGGACTTCACGGCTGCATCTTGCACGGCAGAGCTAGACCAGCTACTAGGGGTAAACGGTGCTAATCCCACAGCTATAAATTAAGCTATCAGGCAAGGGTGAGATTTAAACATTCCAGAGCGAGAGTATTCCGACTTAAGGTTTCATATGGAATATAATCTCACTTCTCTTTCTGAATGCAACAGTCATCGATAGGAAAAAATAAACAAGAGCCTTAATTAACCTTCCCAGCAGGTTTCTAGCACAAGCGCCCAGCCAGGTCCTGGCTAAATTTAAAGGTGCACCCAAATTTGTTTGCTAAATGCCAACATTTTATCAGCACTGCTACAAATAAACCACTTGTGTTGACTCCCGTTTCGTAAGGCTCTCGGTGGTTGTGGAGGGCTGTATTTATGGCTTCCTGCATGATCTCAGCCGAGGACACAGACAAAAACAAACAAACAAAAACCCAAAACCATTTGTCAAAAGGAAGAGAGTAATGAGAGAAAGGAACCTTCCTGCAGCACATTCCTCACCAAGGTGAGGTCTCCAGTCTTGAGAGATTTCCCCCCCCTTTTCTTGCTAGCCTCACCTTGCACAGAAGAACTGGTTTTATTATTACGCAATTGTATCCATTATACAACTAAAACAGGAAAGACACTGAGTGCTGTACAGCAACTGAACGTAGTGTAGAGCAGCACTTCTAGGAGACTCTTAGTGCAAGCTACAATCCATCTATAGGGGTTACTGTGTCATTTAGTGCATCAGTGTTGGGCCAGACGTGGGGAACAACTGGGCTTGTGTGAGGGTGCAGTGAAGCCCCGGGCTGCGCAGGGAAGACATGGACACTACCCCTGTATCCGAATGCAGCCAGTGACATTTCGAAACAGCAGTGC
The DNA here is from genome assembly GCF_002925995.2 of Terrapene triunguis. NCBI lineage: Eukaryota > Metazoa > Chordata > Testudines > Emydidae > Terrapene > Terrapene triunguis. The sequence continues at coordinate 685,954 of NW_020664544.1, forward strand.
AAGTTCCAAGGAACAAGTAGGCATTAGCGGGAAAGCCAGTCGTCGTGAGTGCACACAGCATGCAGAGTGGGTCTACAGCCGCACGCAGGTGTGTAACGATAATAGACGGATGTGAAGGCTGCCCACACCACGGAGGGGGATTGGTTTGGCCTGGTACAAGGTGGTATAATAACCAGGAGTCGCAGGTTTCCAATAACAAGGAAAATCTAGGTTAACTGTCAGGAATTGCTCCTAGGGGACGTGCTCTTGCTGCTTACGGAACAGTCTCCCAAGGGAAATGGTAAAAGCCCAGGCCCTGGAGACATTTACAACTGGATTAAATAAAAACAGCACGAATTGGCAGAAAAATCCCACCCCTGGAGGTAGCTGCGCCCTGTTTCAGCTCGGTGGGTTTGGGTTTGGTGAAGCGGGATGGAAACAGAGTTTCTAACCCTCAGGGACTAGCCCCTTGTAATACAGTGTAGGGCATGACCCTGCATTGGCCCGGGGGGAGAGGGGGGCAAGGAGAGGGAGAAAGGACCCAAGAAACCTCCCCATCTCTAGTTTCTGTGAGAACAACGCAGTTGTCAGTTCAAAGGTCCAACTGCCATAGGTCTTAGAAGAGTCCCAGCAAGGCAAATTGTAGGAAACTATGAAAATACCCACCCTGGCCTCCCCCAATAACCCATCACTCTGTCTCCTCCTATGGCGTGCGGGGGTCGGGGGTGTCACTAATTCTGCTGTATTACTTTAAAACCCCTCACCTATCTGGGCAAGGGGCACTGCCACGATTCCCTGCGTGGGAGGAAGACACAGATCTGCGGCTGGGTCTGGTGTGCCCCACACGGGGAAGATCAGCACCCAGGCTGCTATCATCACCCCATGCCAGCACATCAAAGCTGGCAGGCTGCCTCCTCCTGGGGGCAGGGGGCTCTGCAAACCTGCGTGGGGAGCAATGGGGGGATGGGGGAGAGCAGGAGAGGGAATGGAGAGAGTTGGGGCCCCAACAGGAGGAGTGGGGTGAGGGAAAGGGCGTTCCAGCAGGCAGGAGGGGAAAAGAGGGGTCCCAGTCCTGACTACTGAATCCAGGATGCAACATTCTCATGAACATTTACCAGCCAAGCCACAAAATCTCCCCTGCGCCCCCACCCGGCCTGTCTGCCCCCTCACCTGAGGTGTCCCACATGTTGAGCTCGATGCGCTGCTTGTCGATCTCGAAGCTCGCCGTGTAGTTCTCGAACACGGTGGGGACATAGTTC
>NW_020664544.1:687591-702955 GCF_002925995.2 Terrapene triunguis
TGTAAACCCTGCATGTGATGGAAACCGGGTTCCAGCACCCATGGGCTGAACTGAACTTTATCTGGGGGCGCAGGAGGCCGCTCGCCTAATGCACTGAATGTTTGTAGGGTTACACCACCCCAGAGCTGGGCTCTGCAGTGCTGCCCGGGGGAGCACCCCACTCTGCTTTCTGGGGGGCCTGCAGTTAATTCCCCCCCTGGTTTTTGGGGTGTTTTTTAATTTCTGGGCAATGGGGCGGGTTTGAATGGGATGGGATCTATGACAATAATAGCTCCAGGCAGAGGTCCCAGCCAGGCGTGGCACCCAATTGAGGCAGGCTCTGTACAGACAGGCAGTCTGAGCTGCTGACCTGCCAAGATTGGTGCCTATGCTTACCGGGCTGCGGCGAGTAGGGCTACTGCAACGTGTAACGTCTTTGTGTGCCTCAGTCTTTGCAGGATTGGGGCCTGAATAGACGTGATTAGAATCCAGCACACCTTGCTCTGGCGAGCTTTAATAGAGACACTGCTGACATGAGCAAGGTCCTGATCCTGCCAGAAGAACTCTGCAGACAGACCCTAGGCCCACACACGGCCCCACTCACGTAAAAGGGGCTCTGCTCACACAGGATCGGGGCCTGCAATCCCCCACAGCATCTCTTGTCGTTAATCTGTAATGGGCGGATTAGCGAAGCACACCGTTCATCAGTAACTGTTATTGATAGCACACTTTGGGTGACTTAAGTTCTTTACAAATAATAATAATGGCTTTTCCCTGGTGCAAATAATGGATCTCATCAGTCAGGGAAGGTGTTTCTCTCAGGCTGTGGATACTGATCTCTGTGCACTGGCCCAGAGCCGGTGGTAAACTACCCTACTAATAATGATCCGCCAGCATCCTCCTGCAACCAAACTTCTAGCAGCTGATTCAATAGTGAGATACGCTTGCTGAGCTGCCAGATGGTTATAACTAGTTCTGGGGAAGCCTTTGGCACGCCCCAGAGCACCTCTCTTGTCTGTGTCTAAAGCTAAGAAAAAAATGTCATATCAGGGTGCTCACCATAAGGAAAGCATGAACGAATACACAGGTATCGCCAGAACAAAAATCAGAAAGCCAGACCTGAGCCTCCCTGGGCCAATGGGTCTTTGCACCTTTTTGCCAGCCTGTTGTCTGGGTTCACCAGGGGGCCTGGTGAAATTGCACTTTCAATCACATTTGTGAGTACTTGTGAAAAACAGGAGTTTTCACAGGTCTGCAAAGCAGGGCTTGGTTGTGTTGGGGGAGGGCCACCTGTAAGCCAAGTGGGAGGAGTCATGTGGTGCCTAGGCCATGTGCAGTGCAGTGAATTTCATCCTCTGTGCAGTGATGACCTGGCTTTAATTGAAAGTACCTTTGTATGTTACAATGGAGGGTTTCTTTTTGTAGATCGCATAGGGTGAGAACTGTGATTGTCAGCTCTTCGGAGCAGGCTCTGTCATTTGGGTTATGTTCGTGCAGCACGGGGGGCCTGGGGCACTACCATCGTGCAAATAATAACAACACTAATGAAAGGCACCAAAGGACCTGGAAAGCATCCCAGAGGTCAGTGCTGTTCACTCTCACCTAGCACTGTTCCTGCTGTGTCGCCCCCGCATGTGTTAGCCCTTAGTCAGGAGCAAAGGTGGTAGGGGAATATGTTTTGTTCCCATGAACATTTTCAGCAAAAATTAACAACTTTTCATTTTCATTAAACATTTTCTTTTAAAAAAAAAACCCAGTTTTTAGACTTTTTGTTTTTGTTTTCAGTTGCCACAAAATTTTGTCAGTTCATTGTCCACCTCCAAAATGTTGTCGAAAGCGGACATTTCCCACTGCGACAAAACCGCCGTGTCTTCACTGAAAAAAACATTCTGAATTAAAAATTTTGACTAGTTCTACGCAAGAGTCTAAAACCTCTGCATTATTTAATGACGAGCATCAAGTCGTATCTGCAAAGACAGAAGGCTGGTCTGCTGGCCATTTATACATGCTGCGTCTGCCTTCGGGCAGATCCATAGGCCTGTTCTGAGCTTCCACAGCCTTCTGCAAAGAGTTTGGTAATTTCGGCTCTGCAGTGGAGGGGCATTTCTCACTATGGATGGACCGCGTGTCTATACATTACGTGCACCGATTTTAATGAGCAGAGTTATTGAAAGAGGAAGGGCTCCTTCTATGCTAATATCTCCCTGGCTGAGTTGCAGAAAGATTTACCCTAATGGCAAACTTTAATTTGTCAGCGACAGGCTGTCACAAAATGCTGTAAAAATAGAGATAACGAAGACACAGCGACTCTGAAGAAGTGGAAATAGAAATGTTTTGGCAGCGTTGGCGGGGGGGGGGTTATTAATGGGCTGGTGGGGCTCATTTGTTATTGCTCAAAGCATGTTCATTTTTCATGAATAAATGTTGTGCATAGGGCAGGGAGTGGGAGGCAAAGGACGGAGACAAAGCCAGGAAAGGCGCCCACTGCTCTTCTGTCAGTGCCCGAAGCTCTCAATTGATCTGCCATCAGCTAAGGAGTCTGTCCGCCTGAGCGCTGACTGGGACACGTTTCTGAGACTGGCTTGCACCTTGCAGAGCGGGCTACAGCTCCATTGCACATTGACAGCTCAGCCCCCCCCCCCCCCCCGTGTTCCCTGCCAGGATTCATGTCCCCCCAGGCTCTGTCATGTCCCCCCGAGGCAAAGGCCTTATCTAGATTAGGATGTAAGGGGTGACGTTAGCACGTGTTAACTAGCGCACTGTAAAAGTCCAGTCTAGACAAGGCTGTGCGCCTTAGACGTGTTAAAGCCTAGGTCCCCCCCACCCCGACACCTTCACATGCTGGCAGGGGTGCGGGAACTCATAGAACAGCATTGCCAGTCCTGTATAAGCGGGAAGCCAGGCAGTTGGTGCTATTATTCCTTTAAGCCAGGGGGTGCTGCCACACGCCCAGCACCCCTCATTCTAGCACCCGAGCACTCTAGGCAAGCCAGAGAGGGGTGGGTGGGGCTCTCCTTGCAGCCCTGCCACACAGCTGCTCACAGACTCTAAGGCAGGCCACAGGATGAATGAATCCCTACTGGAGCCAGAGCACTGCTAGTTAGAAGCCATCCAACCTTGGCTGGAAAATAGCCAGTGATGGAGAATCCAGCCCAGCCCTTGGTGAATTGGCCCAGTGGCGAATTACCCTCACTGTAAACTTTGGGGCCTTGTTTCTATTCTGAATCCACTCCCAGCCAGTGGATCGTGTTAGACCTTTGCTCCAGAGGGAGTAGACGAGTTTCCCCCACACTCAGTCCCTGGGGCCTTTGCAGCAGCCGCAGCCACTGCTGACTCAAGCACCTACGGGAGAAACGAGTTGATTTCCCAATCCCCTCCCCCGCAGCTTTCCCAGAGCCGAGTGGGGAATTCAGCAGCTCCTCCTCTGCAGAGACAGGAGGGTCACAGCTGCAGCACGTGGCCCGTTTGGTGCAATCTACCATTTGGCAGGGCAACACTTCATACTGCCTATTAGCCAACCCACACTTGCAGTGTAAATGTTCAGCGCAGGGAGCAGAGAGCTACCCAGTGAAATCCCACCATGCTGAGCCCCACTTGCTGTGCGTGACAGATGGTTTCCACACACAGTGCTGACCATGGTTTCTCCAGTGGTTGGCTAGTCCCTTTCTCAGGGGAGCTTTGAATCATTATTATAACTCACGCAACTTCGTCCTGCTAGTACTATTTTATTTATGGTAGCACCCAAAGCTCCCAGTCAGGATCGGGCCCCGTTGTGCTGAGCACGGTACAAACCCGTTGCAGGAGGCAGTGCCCATGCAAAGCCCGGCGGGGCTCAAACCCCGCAGAGCCACTGGGTAGCAGCCAGCTCCATGCTGCCACCCAGTGGCAGCTGTAAGGAGCTTGTGCTCCACCGCTCATGACCCAGTGTGGGGACAGACCATGGGAAGTCCCGCCTCAAGGGATCTGACAGCCAGCCGCCTCATGGCTCCTGATTGGCTCCCTGCCCTATATAAACCCAAGGGGCATTCTGGGAAGCATCCAGGTAACAGGGTGGATCTCCTGTAGCTGCCCCAAACATCCCCGCTCCCGAGGTCCTGGCTTTGACCTCGGCTTGAGTTTGGATTTCACTCCTGACCAGTATCAGAGGGGTAGCCGTGTTAGTCTGAATCTGTAAAAAGCAACAGAGGGTCCTGTGGCACCTTTAAGACTAACAGAAGTATTGGGAGCATAAACTTTCGTGGGTTCTTACCCACTGTTACTCCTGACCAGGAGCCTGAAACCCAACTCTGATTCTTGGTATCGACCCTGGCCTGGAACTTGGCTAGGAACGCCTCTGTGGCTCTCAGGGGCGTGTGCAAGGTGGGGGCAATCAAGGACAGCCCCCCCCCAATAATCATTGGGGGCACAGAACTTCTCCAGCCCAGGGCTCTGGAGGGAGGGAAGATCGAGCTCCTCCTGGGGATGGCAGCAAGCTCCTTGTGGGGAAGAGGGCAGTGAGCTTCTGTGCCCCCCCCCAAAAAAAGGGGTCAAATTTTAATTCCTGCGCAGCGCCCTGGCTGCTCTCAGTCCCAGGTTTGACCCTTTTCTGACCCTTGGTCCCAACTCCCTTTGTGGGGCTCCTGACACCCTGCCTCAAAGAGCTCAGTCCTGCAATGTCTCGCCTTTGGCCCACGGGTGCTCCAGTGATGTGAGCGAGGACCTGCCCACATACAGCAAGTTGCAGGATCTGGGCCTAATGTAAGAGAAAATGCAAAAAGTGAGTATAACAGACAAGAGGAGGGGGTGGGGAGGGGCGCAGGACTAGGCCACCAACATGCACAAACTGAGACTTCTGAATCCTTAGGTGCTGGATTTTTAATGTATTTGCAGAGGGGAAGCCGAAGGAATCCCCCATGTTGTTCTGTGCGGTAGGGCCCTGATCCAGCAAAGCACTTAAGCACGCATGTCGCTTGAAGCACATGACCTGTCCTGTTGACACTAACGGCACTACTTGCATGCTTCGAGTTATGCACGTGCCTGCGTGGTGTGCAGGATTGGGTATTTTTCACTCCTTTCTGTTTTTCTGGGTCTTGCTTTACTTGGTACAGAGCTTTTGCTGCACCATTTAACTCCTCCATCCCTAGCTCCACAGCCTAGGTATTACATCCCAGATCACTTTGGAATCGCCCCAATATATTTCTCCACCAGGAGGACAGAAATAGGGAGAGACACACATTTTTATTTCCTGACAGATCTATTTTTAAATATCTCCTTGGTGTCTGATTAAATAGTGTGCCAGAGAGCTAGAAACTTGCAAGGCAAACATGCAGAGTCTTGATGGACTCTAGCAGAAAATGCACTTTCAGCAGTTAAATCATTCAGCCCTGAGTAGCGTGTTATTTGATGGATTCACCTAGAAGATTAGGAGGTGGAGTAGTATTGGAGTTTGAACACACACAGCAAAAGATACAAATCAACAGCAATTAGGAAGGTTCAGAGAGAGAGAACATCCCAACCAAATCCCCTTTAATGTGTTCTGCCTGTTTTCATTCTGCACTAGAATAATGCTGATCTGACTCGCCACTGGCATTAATGAAGTTTGCACCTTGGGGTGAGCAATTTAATTTATCTCAGCAAACCAAAGCTCATTATAACAGTCCATAAATGCTATTCGATGAAAGCAGCATCCTTCAGCAGTCTCAGGGATTAGAGCAAGGAGGTATTCGACTGACAAGGACAGTAATCTTATCACATATGTTATGGCCTAATGAGATACTGAGAATTCACAGCTCTAACTGAGGTATTGTATCAGAAAGGTGAGCGGGAGCCCCCCGAAACACTCCAGAGTTACTGCAGCCCCTCTTTTCTCTGGCTCTGCTGAAGAGACAAACCCTGGGATGCCTTCAAGACCAGACAGGCTGAAACTTCATTTGAGCCATGCAAGGGTCTGAAGGATTCTCCAGGCGCTGCGGAGTCCGACTAAGAGCTTTCCTTCCAACCAGGATACAAAGACAGGCTTATGGGAGGGGCTGTCACTTGGAGCATCAGGTACACATACAGACAGGATGGGGCTGAGACAGGGAAGGAAGCGGGATCTCCCTGTTCTGCTTGGATGTGAAAATGTGCCCCCACCGCCTTGGAGTACAGCCAGCTGTTTGAAATTCAGTGCTCCCTGCTTGTTTGGGCCTTTCCCAGGCTGTAGCTTGGAGGTGGAAGCAATACTGAACAGACACGCTCTATTTTCTGGTAGGGCCCTTTGTATCAAGGCTGTCCGTTGTTTTCACAGCAGTACAGCTCTCTGCTGACTCCTGGATCACAGGTTATCAGGATTATGGAGCTGAACGGTTGAAATCTTGTAGTCAGAGATCTTTCAACAAGACCCAGCTTTCGGAACGAGGCGACCGTTTTCCACCGGGTGTTCTTATCATTTGGCATCTTTTGTCACAATGAAATGAACATTTTGGTGCTGGGATTTTTCTGTTCTCCCTCTTTTCCAGCATGGGGGTGGGGAGAGTACTGACAACCAAAACCGGACCGTTTCAATTTCAGTTTCAACCAAAATTAATTTTTGTTTAGTATGAATGAAAAACTGAAAATTTACAGGACATTTTGAAAACCCACCACCACCATTTAGACATTTCTTTAAAAAAAATCTCTGGCCAAAATATGTTTCATTTTTAGACCTGCCCATCATTTACTTCTGGTGTCCGAGTAGCACCTGCAGGGTGCAGGGAGGGGTCCCACTGGGCCACCCACCCATGTGGCAGAAAGACAGTGCTTGCTGCAAAGAGCTCCCGCTCTAGGCTAACAACAGGGTGCACCAGGCTGACGAAGCAGCTGCGAGGGTGGGGCGGGAGGAACAGGAACGCACTCCTGAACAGACCAGATGTGCCTGCAGCTTAGCTTCCCACCTGCCATGCCACTACGCTGGGTTTATAAATATCGGTCGTCTACGTTTGTAATAGGTCTGGGAACCCCCCTGCTGCCAGTTCGTGAGAAAATCCCCTGTGACATGGCTGTGATGCAACCAGAGAGCCATAGCAACCACTGTGACATAGTAGCTATGAAGTGCAAAACCAATCACACAGCTCTTGAACCAGCTGCACTGTATGGGAGAGAGCCCTCGGATAGCCGTATCTTCCTTGCTGCTGTATTCCGACCGCCCAGCCACCTCGCGCTCCCACACACAGAACCCTTCGCTCTTGCATGGCCCTCTTCAGCCTTAGCACTCCCAGGGTTAGGGTTAGGCTTGGACAGGAGGGGAACAGAGTGGGGCAGTTATGTGCCCACAGTACGCCCGGGACTAGAACCCACTGCAGTGCTGGCCTCACATGCATTCATGCTGCACAAAGCTATTTATAACTAGGTTGGCTTAGACAGCTAATTTCTTCTTCTGTAAGACAAAAATTAAATGGGGTCAAGCCCCTTGGCTTCATGCTCAGCCCGTTGGCTTCCACCATTAGAAGAATGAGCCACTTTGCAAAGAAACTGGATCAAACCGTTTTCCCTCTTGAAATCATCGAGAAGGCATGTGCGTTCGGCAATACCAGAGCCCCACGGCCATGCTGGAGTGAAGAGCATGCGGATGGGAGAGGAGGCAGGGTGCCAGTACTCCAGCTGGCTCAGGCCTAGATGCCTCTTCGGCGTATCACTAGGTTTGGAAGGATTCGATTTTCATTGGGAAATGTCCATTTCATGGTCCACACACAAACCGATGAAAAAATATTTCCCTCAATAATAATCAGACTGTACAGACAAGCACATAAGGGATAACACTGCTTACGAACTTGTTGGTGTCTGATTTAAGGCTATTTACTTTATACTTTGGCATGCGTTACTGACCATTTCTGTTTGAACAGTTCTAAAACATTATGAATCTCAACATCTACAGTCATGAAATAATGATCACCTGACACACACACCCAATTTCTCACACCTGTGAACATTTACATCGCAAAAATAAACTTGTTTAAAACTCATCATTTGCACAACTGTGAACATTTAAATAAAAATAATCAGGAAAAAATGCTTGAACTCAGACATTGCTGGTATCCGTCAAAATTACACACATCGAATTCTGCCAAAGCTACTTCCCCGGGGGAAGAGGGGCCAGTTCCCAGGGAGGGAGCCTAGTAAAGGAGGAAGTTACTGCAGCCACTTACAGCCTGTGGCCACAAGAGGGTGACCAGGACCTGTCACAGCTCACTCGGCTGGTTTTCCCTTGCAGGGCGGGTGCCCTTCTGTGCTGCACAGGATTTGTTTCGGGGGTGTCCGTTGGGTGTGGTACACATAAGAAATTGATGATGATGGTCATTGTCTGTATTGTGGTGGTGCCTAGAAGCCCCACCTGAGGCTGGGACCCTGTGGTGCTAGGCGCTGTATGAAGTCCTAGGGAGAAACAGCCCCTGCTCCATGGGAAGAGGAGGAAGGATCAGTTCCCCATTGTACGGAGGGGAAGCTGAGCCTGACCCAAGGAGTTTCTGGCACTGAAGCCACGCCATAGCTCAGAGCCCGCTCTCCTCATTCTCCCTTTGCCTTCTCTCCTGGCGTCAGCCCCCTCCCCGTCTGTAACAATCCAAATGACCCAGCCTAGTGACACCCACCATGTTGTGGGTGGACAGAGACTTGTTAGACAAGACCAGGTGTTTAAAGGTATTTAGGTGCCTGACGATACAGAGAGGCGCCTAACAGGATATTCGAAAGACCTCTCAGGCCTGGTTGAAAGAGACAGCGAGATAGAGGATTTGAAAGATAAGTCTGCCCAGAGCTATGCATCGTCTGAGCCTTGAAGGACCCACCTCCTCAGTGTCTCCTTCTCCTGGCTCTGCTGGGGGCCGAGGAGAGCACGGTTCAATGGGGAGGGCTCCCTGCAGGGCTGGGAGGTTGGGGCAAGGCAGAGAGAGGCCTTGGCACCTCCATGCAGAACTCCAATAGAAGAGGTGCCCCCCCCCGCGCCCCGCGCGACCCATTGCTGGGGACAGAGGGGTGAGGGGAATCTGCATCTGGAGGCCTCTTGTGGCACAGAGCCAGCGGAAAGGCCTGTCCCTGTTGGGTTAAGTGCAGAGGGCTTGTGACCCGCAGGCCCAGACTGTCCCTGCCAGCCCCGAGGTGCTGTGTGTGCAAGGCCGTGCCATGGGGACAGAGGATGCTGAGAGGATGCAGAGCTGCAGGAGTCCCACAGACCCTCCTGAGAGCTCCCCCGAAGGCTGTCTCAAAAGGCGGACTTGGATTCGGCTGTCCGGGGAGTGAACTGCTTTGTAAAGAGACTGCAGCGTTTGCTAAAGGGCTGTGCAGCCCTAGGTTGGCATTCACCCAGGAGCGGGACACAGGGCCCACTGCACCACAAGCTCTAGGGCGGGGGCACAAGGAGGGGCTGCAAAGACGCCCCGGCATAGCAAGGGCCTTGCCACACCAGCCTCACGTGGGTCAGAGTTGGAGCTGTAATGGGGGAGAGCCAGGGGACTGGCAGCCCTGGGGAGTTGGGGATCTGCCCTGGGCCCCAAGCTCCAGCTCCAGGTCGCGGGAGTGGATTTCACATACCCCCAAGCCTGCTGCCTGCTATACCTGCTGCAACACATAGCCTCAACTCCGACCTGCTAACTGACTTCGCTGCCTGGCTTGTGCCCCTGTCGTCCATCCCCGCACGGCTGGGCAGTGCCACGCGCCGCAGGGCCCCAGCCCAACCGGTCACTCTGGGTGCTGCTACAGTACACACAACAGTAGTCTCAGACTGTGTCCGGGCGTGGGCATCCCAGTCAGAACTGGTCAAGAGCTTCACAAGTGGGTGCCTAGAACTAGTCACCTAAACTCAGATTTCTGCACCCCAGAAAGTGGCCTGATTTCCCCACGTGCTAAGTACAAGCATCTCCCATTGATGCTCTGTCTAGGCCTTTGCTGAGTGGTGCGTCTCAGGTGAGCTGGTTTTACGAACGCCATCGTGTGCATCTATAGGAGTTAGTTTTGTGGTTTTGATAAGGTAGGAAATGCAGACCCTGCAATTTGTCCTCTGGCAGACAGCATGTGAAGATGCTAGGACTGTCATTTTAAGATCACCATTGTCATTACGTGGTGAATGCAGTGCTGGACGCTCGGCGTTAAGGCTGTACGCTGGAGTGTGATTTTCAGATCCTGGCTGTGTGCATGATAATACTGTGGAAAGTGTGTTAAGCGGGATATTCGCACTGCTGAGGTCCAGCATGGCACCGCAGCAGCTGATGCTTGGAGATTGGTATTAGGTTGAGTGTGAAAGTTGTGCTGGCTTATTATGATTTCCCGGCTATCTGGTGGTTGGGTCTTTGCACGGAAATTCACTGGAGGAGCCTCGATTTTAGCTTAACAAAGGGGTTTGTATGGGAATTATATAGTGGAGTTGCAGATTTTTGTCAGTGTCTTGTCACTATAAAGAGTGAATTGCCATTCACTAAACATCAGTTAGCGTCAGTCAATTGCCTCTATTGTCTGTGTGATCAAAACAACTGGCAGGAAGACTACAGCGCTGAATGGCAGCTCTCTCTGAATGGTTGTGTCAGATGTGCTCCGTGTGCTGTTGTACATGTCAGAAATAAATGTCATTGACTGTGATACACGTACAGACGTAATCCAGTAGCTTTAGTGTTCCCATCGTGTACGACACAGAACAGACGTCACCGAATGTCTGCTTCTCCGCTCCTCCCAGCCCCGCGCCGGAGAAAGGGAGTGCAGCATTAGGCAGGATTCATTCTCTCTCATTCCCTACAACTTCCGATAAGTAAATGGGGGCTGCACTGGCTCTAGACCAGCAACGCCAAAAGTCTGCAGCCTTGAGGGAACCATATGGACGCACGGCACACCAGGTGCCCAGGCCTGCCAGCCCGGAATTTGCTGTAACACTGCTCCCAACCCTGACATTTATTGTCTCTCCCATGAACGCTGGACAGAGAGGGAGGGGGCCTGGCAGCCTCCTCTAGTGGCTGCTGCACAGAGAGGGTAACAGCCTACGCCAGGGGGGCTGGAACAATTTGTACAGTGGTGGGGGCTGAGAGCCGTTGAACCAAACTGTAAATCCTGTATGTGATGGAAACCACTTCAAGCCAGGGGGTGCAACAGGCTCCCTCCCCCACCCCTCCTCACCCTACGTGGCTGCCAGCTAATAGTGTTACTCCTTTGGCTCAAGTGGTGGAGGTCTGCACGTTACTGAAAGCCCCAGTGACATCCGCGTTCCCCAGCAATGAAAAGCGACGGTTGCTCTCCCTCAGCTCGAGCAGAAAGTGGCTTTGGGTTGATATCTCAGGTGGCCAAGGCTGCGTTTGGCCTGTGAGCTGCATGTTGAGATCCTAGCCCTAGTGTTCCCTCCCTCCCGCATCGTTTACTCGCACACTAAATGGGCCCTGAACAAGCTGCCCCCTTTGGTGACCATCTGCCCCACCCAGCATGGCCAACTTGGTTCTGCCAGGCCAGGCAACACCAGGCCTCGGAGGAGCCCAACCCCACCTCCTGCACATGGGATAACTGGGGTTTCTGTCATGCACGAAGCAGAGGGGCGGATCCAAGTCTTTCTTGGCAGGACATCTCCTCTCATGTGACTCTGGCCCATCTGCAGCCCTGTGTGAGCGATCACCCGGCCATGACCTGCAGCTCCCCCCATATCTGGCCATTTACAGGCTCCCCAGTGGCTGATCCTGGCCAGGGGTGGCAGGTGTTTTGCTACTCCAGGGAACCGGGAATTCTTCCAGAACTGGTTTTAATTCCACTCAGGCCCAGAGGGAAGCTCTGCCTCTCCCCCAGTCAGCACAGAGATTGTCCAGGCCTCAGACCAGGCCACGCCAGAAGGTTCGGAGACAGGAATGAGTATTGGGCATGAGAAATGCGGTGTGAGGGGAATGGCGGAATCCCCCCCCAAAAAACGTCAGGACAAAGACGCTTGTCAGGACTCCTCCAGCCCCGGACTTGGGGAAGGTGCAGCAGGGTTGTGCCGTGGTCCCCCCACCCAGATCCTGCCTCTATACGTGTAAGGAGAGTCCCTCAGAGTCAGACCCAGTGCTGGGGCCGTGACGAGAACTACCGCCTGCTGGCCTCTGCCCCTCCAGGTGAAGGGAATGGGAAACTCGGGCACCTGCCGCTGTGACAGGCTGCTCCAGAGCTCACCAAATCCCTGGCCTGCCCTCCGTGCCCCCATCAGAACAGCCACCCTCCTTCCCTCCCACAAACACCCAGGGCCAGGCCCTGTGCTCAGGCCTGAGGAGCGTCCAGTTCTGCCACCCTGTCTGCGTGAATGAGAATGACTGAGATGGGTTTGTGGTGTGACAGGAGGGGTGTGAGAGAGCTAGAGAGGGACAGGAGGATGGGCCTGTCTGTCTCTCTCTTTACGTAACACCCATCATTGTGGCGCTGAGGTGCTGATGGTCTGTGCATGTGGCATCTTTAAGCTCGGCAGGTGCTGCAGGCGGCACGCTCTCCTGGAGGCCTGCACTGGAGGGGTCCCCACAGGCCACAGTCAGTCCGGCTGCAGCCGCTGACCCACTGTGCGTTTTTCTTATAATCAAACAAAACGTCCTCTGTAGGGACGAGGCTGCTCCTCACCGCACTGGCGGAGCAGAGACAGGGTTGGAGGGAGCCTGGAGGAGAAGATAGCCCTGCACCGGACACGAGGGCTCCAATCAGGCCCCAGCATAAGACGTCTGCACCTGGGAATCGCTCACTGGCTGCTCCGGGTCGCAGCGAAGTGGGAGCAGGATGATGGAGGGGGCGGGGGCTGGAGGATACAACGACCCCCCAGGGCTCACCAGCTGCTGGGGAAGGGGCACTGCGGCAGCTCTGATACCTGGGAGCTGTGTCAGGAATCCCTGCAGGGTAACGTAGCCTCAAAACCGCCATGAGGCCGGAAAGGACGTGGGTGCAGCACGTGGCCAAGCAGCGACTGAACTGTAATCCAGGGATATGGAGCTAAGAAAGGGTCCCTCCCTGGAAGCTCTTTGCTGCCCTAGGAGCCCTCTTGGGTCTGACCTGGGCCGGAGTCTGGCCTCCCTCCCGCTGCCCTTAGCTCTCCCCTTTGCCAATGCCTCAGTTTCTCCTCCTGGCATCTACAAAGCTCTCCCTGATGTTCCAGCAGCCGGCAGCCGGCTCTGCGGCAGCGGGAGCACAGTGCAGTGGGAGGGTGTTTGGGGGGAAGGTGGAGGGAGCTGTTACCTCACAGACCCGTGACCTGAATGGGCTGTGGAGACTGGCAAAGCACATTGGTGAGGGGGGGAGTCTGCCCCGGGCTGAGGCCTCATAAGGCTGTGGGAGAAGCGCAGAGATGGGCCCAGGGGCAGCTCGGCTCCTCTGCACCCTCCCAGCTCCCAGACCTGTTGGTTGAATTAAACCCCTCGGCTGGGGCCCACCTCGAGAATTCCTCGTGCCTGGGTGGGGAGCGGAGACCTGCCGCCGGCTGAGTTTCCTCAGGACCCCTCCTGTTTCTCAGAAGGCCAGGAACCCCGGGGCACCAGATGGCACCAGCTCCGTGCCCCTCTGCAAGGCGGGGGTGCTCTGGCAGGGGCACTGGTGAAGCAGAGGCTGCCCCACGCTTTTCCTTATCCTCTCGCTTGCTCAATGCTCTTTGTTCCGGTGTCCTTGAGAGCAAGGAAGAGGGATTGTTAAAGCTCTGCGTGAAAATAAACGGAGCTGAACCAATGAGCCAGGCGTTGGCTCTGCCTGTGCTGCAGGCACGTCCCTCTCCCTCCTCCAGGCTCTGGAGCCAGCAGCTGGAGGATATTCAAAACCAGGGGGGTCAGGCTCAGTTCTACTGAGACAGCTTCACAACAACGTCACACAGGGTCTGTGCGACTCTGCACAGTAACTGCAAAGGAAATGAATAGCTAGGGCTGGTCCAGCGGCTGAACTGCATCCTCCTCCAACGTGTAAAACAGGGTGGAGAAGAGAAAACTGTCTCCACCAAGAAAACTGTTTTCTCTGGCGAATGCGTCCAGTGACTCACCAGCTACACTATCACATCTCCAGTGATAAGCGGCCAACCAATCCTCTGCTGAGAAATCAGAGATCTTGCTAACTCAGAGCATTCCAGAAGGAGAGAGTCAGGCCAGGACATACAGAGCCGATACCTCCCAAGCTCGACTCTCCACAACTGCAAAGGCAGGGGTTCCTCTCTCTCTCTCTCTCACACACACACACACACACATACACACACACACTTCTGCAGAGGGTTTGAATCCCCAGAAATGTCCCCATTAAATTGATGGAGTTAAGAATCCAGCAAGGAAAAAACACAAATCCAAAGAACCTGGAAGGCGAGACGTATCGAGCAAATGTTATTGAACATAACTGGATAAAGGAGGGTCGATGTAGCAACCGTAAAGGCCAGTGGGGAGATTCAAGCAGCAAAAGAAGTCTGTCTGATCTAATCTCTCTGCCACACCATAGGACCCCAATCACCCTACACGTCTCCTCTCTAGCTAGGGGGATTTTCCAAAGCAGCGATGGGAGTTTTACACCCAAGCCCCAGAGACTTTCACCCTTGTTTCCTTTGAAAATCTCCCCCTAATCTTAGGTAATAGGTGCCCTGAATAGACCCATTTTTCCCCAGCTGTGTGACCCACCGCTGCCCACCTGGCTCCCATTCCGTTTGCACCCGCATGGATCCTCCCTCCCGACAAGGAGTAATTCTTTGGGACACTTGGGGGAACACACGTTGAACTCTAGCAGACTAGAAGAGTTCCTAGGAAGAACAGTGGGAAACAGGAGAGAGATTTTGCTTTAACGCTCCCTTCCTAAACCAACACATCCAATACGCAGCAGCCCAGCCCCCCTGTACTTCTTGGGCCAGAACATCGGCGCTGGGGCCAGCAGAGGCAGTAGGGACTGATGCAGCGTCCCAGGAACTGCTCAGTGTTCTGTAGTACTAGCAGCCTTGGGACCCCTCCTCTCCTGTTCTTAGCGCAAGCACGTAAATGCCCCTTAAATGTGCCACACAGCAGAACCTCTGAGCTGTCTCCTGCACAGACCCTTTGCAGTGCTGGCTGCTTTCCTGCCTTTGTCTTCCACTTCCTTCACGATCCCACTGCCCACCCCCTCCCCCATAGCTCCTGTGGCTTTCTGAACAATCCTGCACGGTGCCAAGTGACTCCTCGGAGGTCCTGAGCACCCTCAGCCCCCACTGAAGTCAATGGGAGTCGAGGGCACTGAGCCCCTTGCAAAACAAGGCCATGTTCATGCAAAGCTCCCACTGAACCCAAGCTGCAAACTTCCCAGGCCTTGGGATCTGGGGCTGTGGTCACACACATGCTGTCTGCTGAAGCAGGGTGGGACCCAGTCAATGTTTTATACAGACCACCTTCAGCAAGTGCTCTGAGAGCAACTCTTTCAAACTGGGGGGATGCATTCCCTGCAACATGTAACCCAGCATGCAATCCCAGCATGTCCCTCCTCGGAGCAG
>NW_020664544.1:707955-744721 GCF_002925995.2 Terrapene triunguis
GGTCTCTGGTCTGTGCACAACATATAGTGGGAGGATAATCTTGTGAAGGGCAACAAAAATGACTATGGAACAGAACAGCTTGCATATGAGGAGAGAGTAAATAGACTGGGACTGTTCAGCTTGGAAGAGAGACAACTGAGGAGGGATATGGGTGAGGTCTATAAAATCATGACTGGTGGAGAAAGTGATTAGGGAAGTGTTATTTACCCCTTTGCATATCACAAGAACCAGGGGGCACCCAATGAAATTAATAGGCAGCAGTTTTAAGACATAAGAAAGTATTTCTTCGTGCAACGCACAGTCAACCTGTGGAACTCATTGCTAAGGGATATTGTGAAAGCCAAAAGTATATCTGAGTTCAAAAAAGAACTAGATAAGTTCACAAAGGATAGATCCAACAATGGCTGTTAGTCAAGATGGTGAGAGACACATCCATGTGCTCCGGGTGTCCCTAAGTCTCTGACTGCTAGAACCTGGGACTGGACGATAGGAAATGGGTCTCTTAATAAATTGCCCTGTTCTGTTCATTCTTTCTGAAGCATCTGGCACTGGCCAATGTCAGAAGACAGGATATTGGGCTAGGTGGACCACTGGTCTGACCCGGTCTTATGTTCTATATTACACTGTCCCAGTATTATTTTTCTCAGCAGGTGTTAGGCAAAGATGGTTTCTCTTTATTGTCACTGTTACAAAAAGAAAAAAACTGTTCCCAGCCAGCCTCTATTACCTGTGCTGGACTGAATGTCTGTGACGGCTTCTCTACAAATATAAAGTGTATCCGCTCACTCAGGGTGGGGCAGTTCCCATGAAGCTGGATTTAAATTAAACTGCTTTGAGGTCTCATTTTGTAGAAATCGGTTTAGTGAATTGCTATTTAAATTGCAAAGAATTTCAATCTCATTAGGAGTTGTAAATCCAGCACTTGGCATATGTGCTGAGACATCACACTTTCGTGCGACAAAATTGTCTTCAAAATAAAAGCTGTATACTCTGATTTGGGGGCTTTCATTAAAAGCATATTTATGTGCTATTAAATGCAGCATATGTGCAACAAAGGCAGTCTATGGAGATGATTATATTAACACATCAATCTTGGAGGCTAGTTTCTCTATGTCATTGTCTTTATGGGCAGAGCTCACTGATGAATGTTACTTAAGAGCTCTTCAATAGTAGAACAAAGATTTTGTATTAATTAGCTTTTTCTAAATATATGTGATCCTTGTATTGAATGGTTGCCTGCTCCACTCCCACTGTAACTAGCACATTGAGGATGAGTCACTAGAGATGGTTGGCTGCTATAATAACACAGGTGTGCTATAGAGGTGACTTGTTCAGGTGCAGGCGTGAAGCTTTCAAATTAGGGTTGGCAGAACTGTTGATTACAAATTGGTTGTTTTTTATTTTGACTGGGATGTTTTGTCTCAACACTCTGTAGCTGCCGTCAGGTGCACCGTTCTACAATAAGGAGGACGTTATCTTGAATGAATGATGTTTCAGAACTGGATGTGCTGCAGGGGACAATATATCTGCCTCTTTCTGATAATTATGAGATGTATAATAAACAGCTGTGCAGTCTGACGATGCATCTAATATGGCTTAATCCAGGGAAAAGGAGAAGCGCCTTAGCTAAGCTGTTTGAGCATTAGAATACTTGGCAGTACTGTAATGATCTCCACCACAGATCTTCATCTGCTTTTAAGCTACCTAAATGAGTCTTTTGCTGGGAAAATGCAGACGTCTCTCAGACCACATTTTATGAGTTCTTTCCTCGTTTCTGGGTCTTTAAGTTTTAGTGCAGGTGATTACTATTAGTCATCTGCTTGTGGTCCCGCTCTCATTTTGAGGAATTAAGCTGCTGTATTGTATTCCTGTCCTCCCTGCCCTCAAGAGTTTACAATCTAGACAGACCAAGGTTGGGACTGTTGTACAACGTGTTTGTACAGTCCTTAGCATGAAGGGACCCTGATTTCTGGAGCCTCTAAGCACTACTGCAATAAAAATAGCTTACTGTTAACGTACTAGATCCGCTCTGGAACAATATACAGTATATATTTCATTTAAAGATCAGTTTGGTGTTTTTTAAAACACTTCCACCCCTCGCCAGCTAAGAGCAGGTTTATTTAATAGATTGCTGTTCTCATAGTTTCTCCCAAAGAGTTTAAATGGATGTTAATCTGTCTGGCAGATGACCTGAGTGTGCTATAAACGTATTAGTCCTGAGTTCTGGGAGTCTCGTCTCACTTTAACTAAATGGAGAACATTTCCAAGATGGTCTTGAAATTCTCCACTGGTTATAGGACCCTAGAATTACCACCATTCCTGTGGCTGACACCCATCCAGAAGTAGTTAGTACCCTCCTGGCTTTCTTCCTAGCATGTACTGCTGTGCAACCACTAGCGTAGGGCGTGTGAAACATGTTGCTCATACCCACTTGCTGATGAAAGGCTCTCAGCAAAGCAGATTGCAGTAGCAGAACGCATCTGTTTGACATCAGCAGTTTGTGGAATGAGTAAAATTTAAAATAAACAAAAGTGTCCCGGTTTAGTAAACTTGAGGCTGGCTGCGTGACTGTTTTGAACAGGGGTCATTCTTGCTGTCCCCAGGAATGGAGGGAGCACGCGGTGATTCCATAGTGAGCTGTAGGCAGTGTGCTCAACCCTCCTGTGTGTGCATGATGTATGTGGAAAATGCTTGTGCGTGTTGTAGAAGGGTTCATGTAAAAGGTGAAGGATGCAGAGCATCAATAACACTTTTTTCCTGACACTGCTGCCAAATAAATACAGGATTTCCTGCCAGCAAAGGAAGATTGTGTTTTCTTTTAGCATGAAAGATGCATGGCTCAGGAGTAGTGGAGGCTTCAGGGATAAGCAGTTCCAGTGATGCTGATTTTTACATTGTCTCCAGAACCAGTTTCAGGCATCCACCAGCATGTTGGGGGAGGCTATTTATTGGCAGGAAGAAATGTCTAGCTATAACTTAATTTAAAAGGAGAATCTTCTTGGGAGTCTGGCAAGTATGAGATCAGCTGCTGAGGCCCTTTGTCTAAGGGTGACATGGCTGTTGGCCTGCATGGACGGGACATCACAGGAAAAAAATAACTCTGTGCACTGGCTCGGGCAACCCTGCTACCCGAGCCAGTTTCCAAGATCTGAAATTCTGTAAGAGCTAGATGAGGGCAGTTTTGCAGGGCAGACAGTCTTTGAGAGATGGGAAATCAGATGGAAGATTATGGAGTTCTTATTTCTGTTTTTTTATGAGGTTTTGCATGAGCAAAATTGCGTGTTCACTGGAGTTAGCAAGAACCCCCGTGATGCTCTCCCCCACCACCCCAGGCCTGGAGCCTGCGTGCTGTTTCTGAACACAGCTAAAACACAATTTGTAACCGGTTTCAGCGTGGAAGGAGATTGCTACAACCATTGCAAATGCTGACAAGGCCTCAAGGGCATTAGCAGGTTAGCTGCGGTGAGGTCTTGCTGAGGCTAATGCAGCATGATTCTGGCGTTACTCTCTAGATCACGGTTATCTTTGGAAGTTTCGTAGGACTGAAACGCCCTCTTTGTTCTGTTTCTCTCGTTAAAGCTTTGGTAGGTCGTTGACAGGCGTGCCAAGTTTTTTCCCTTCACCTGTTATCATTGGGCTAACAGAGTCATGACCGTTTCAGCCGCGTCTAGGGAATGTATTCCCAAAGCCTCAAACAAACCTTGATTATTAAATATGATTCCGTTACACTCTCCCCTCCCCCCAGCGAAAACATTTCAGTTTGCTCAAGTGTAAATGCCAAACCCACACAGCTATGAGCCTTTCCGCTGCCTCGGCTGTGCCTCTCTGCTGTCCAATATGCTGCTATCTGGTTTTGCTGGCCCCCCTCCCGACACACTATGAACAGATGCTCCCTGTCTGGGGGGATGAGAGCAGCTCACTGGAGAGACTTTGGGTTTGGTGCATCTGGAAGCAAAACTCAATGTGAAAGATGAATAGATTTACACCCACACTGAAACGATGGGTGCAAGTAAACACCTGTGGTTGGCCCATGTTAGCTGACACTGCGAGGGAGGAGGGTCCCAAAGCCTGGGCCTACACTGCAGTTTTATAGCTCCACAGATCAGCTGCGAGCCTGAATCACCTGACACAGGCCAGCCATGGGTGGTGAACTGCAGTGTAGACACCTCTTGTCTTGTGTCACAGTGCTCTTAAAGTGACAAGAGAGGTCCAAGGTGGGGGAGGTAACATCTTTTATTGGATCAACTTCTGTTGGTGAGAGACGCGCTTTCTAGCTTACACAGAGGTCCAGTAAGTTCGGCATGAGGTGAGAGGACTGCGTTGTCCTCTGTACTTCCTGAATATAGAGCAAAGTGAAATCTGAGGGTCTCCTTAGGTGTCTGGCAGGACAGACTTAAGCTCTTAGATTATCCCAGGCACTTGGGTTTACTGAGTGGCACCTGAATGCAATGGCCGCACAGTTTGAGAATTCGGTCCATCGAGTTGCCATGTGTAATATATGGAGATAGACCTGTCTCCTAGAGCTGGAAGGGACCCTGCAAGGTCATCGAGTCCAGCCCCCTGCCTTCACTAGCAGGACCAAGTACTGATTTTTGCCCCAGATACCTAAGTGGCCTCCTCAAGGATTGAGCTCACAACCCTGGGTTTTGCAGGCCAATGCTCAAACCACTGAGCTATCCCTCCCCCCACATGTGCATACCCGTAAGCCACCTTTGAAGAATGTCAGATTCTTGTATCGGCAGGGGCGGCTCCAGGCACCAGCGCACCAAGCGTGTGCCTGGGGCGGCAAGCCGCAGGGGGCAGCCTGCCGGTCGCCATGAGGGCAGCATTCAGGCTGCCTTCGGCGGCATGCCTGTGGGAAGTCCGCCGGTCCCGCAGCTTCGGCGGCAATTCGGCAGCAGGGGCGCCAGAGGCGCAGGATCGGCGGACCTCCCGCAGGCATGCCGCCGAAGGCTGCCTGACTGCCGTGCTTGGGGCGGCAAAATACATAGAGCCGCCCCTGTGTATCGGATAGAAGTGTACGTAGTTTGTGGAGATTTGGTTGGTTCATACAGTGGTTATTCCACACGTCTGCCCACCCCCCTTCCAGTGCCATCAGAGAGTAGGGCTGATTCTATTGATATCCTTCAGCCTTGATGTAAACTCCATTTTGATGTTGAGTTCACCTGCAGCCCCGTTGTTTTCTGCTGTGATTCCCTTGGGATTTGCAGGGTCAGGCCATTTAACAAACTGTCCTGGAAACTGCTCTTACGTTGAAATATTTCTTATCATTATCTGAGATTTCTTTTAAGAGCAGAAGCTTAAAGCAAAGGCCTGTACGATGGAAGGAAATCTCTTCTACACGGGCTTCCCTGCTGACATCCTAGCAGGGAGTTTTTGGTGCAACTGTTGGACTCTGTGGCGAAATCACTTCCAAAAGATGAGAAATATATGGAAATTGCCTTCGTGACTTATCAGCTGACTCGTATAACAAACGTCACATGCCTCTTTTAGTGCAGAGTTCAGAGGGGCTCAGTTACTTCCCCAAAATCCTTCTTCAGAAAACATCTGAGGCGTCAAGAATCTAGAACTGCTCATTGCACACGCTGTTCAAATATAAAAAGTCTGGTAAAAAATGCAATGCTCTCTTAGTCTCTCCCTCCCTGGACTGATGCTCCTAGAGCAGTGGTTCTTAACCTGAGGTGCAAGATGCCCTTTCTGGGGGTGCAAGACATGCCAGATTTTTTTAGAAGGTAAATCGTTGAAAACACAAATTAAGCACAGGCACGTAAGTACAACTACTTTGTTTCATCAAACCTATGTATTTATTAACATTATACATTTTTTAATGATTACTGTAATATACAAACAAAAATATATCTAGGTTTAAAGAACTGACCTACTTCAACGATTTTTGATCAGGGGGGCGAGAACATATTTTGAGAACCAAAGGGGTGCAGGCTGCAGTAAAGGTTAAGAACCACTGTCCTAGAGTATCCCCTTCACAGCCTCATTTGGGACTCAGATAGCAGCCAGCGTTTGGGATGGTTTTTGGGTTCTGGTGATTGGTAACTCCACATTCCCAAAGTGTATTATTGTGTCACAGCTAGAGCAGCTGCTTGAGCAGTTAGTATTGGCACTCCATAAATAACACCCTGAAGCACATCTCGGAGCTCCAAGCCTTTGCCAGGTAATACTGACACCATGCCAGTTTTCTGCACCTCGTTCTGTAGTCGAAAGGCACCAGGCATGAATTGTCTGGCACGTTTAACCTTCCCTCAGTCATTCAGAATGAACAGTGATGCAATCAGCGCATGAAGCAGATGACTGTGCTGGACTGAACAGCGCTTTAAAGTTGGGCATGCTGTATCCAAAGACAGATCTTACTAACCCAGTGCAACCATCTGCCTAGGAGTCTGTCCACGCACGAACAAATTCAGCCATGAACATAAGAACGGCCAGACTGGGTCAGACCAATGGTCCATCTAGCCCAGTGCCCTGTCTTCCAACAGTGGCCAATGCCAGGTGCTTCCAAGGGAATAGAATAGGGCTGCTATTAGTTATCCATCCCCTGTCATCCAGTCCCAGCATCTGGCAATCAGAGGCTTAGGGACACCCAGCATGGGTTGAATCCCTGACCATCTTGGCTAATAGCTAGAGCCCTGCGCAATTACGAAATTTGTATCCACATCCAATCCAAGATCCCAAACATGGTCTGTGGATATAAAACAGATATTGATAGGCCTATGCTCCATGAACTTATCTAATTCTTTTTTGAAACCAGTTATAGTTTTGGCCTTCACAACGTCCTTTGGCAATGAGTTCCACAGGTTGACTGTGCGTTGTATGAAGAAGTACTTCCTTTTGTTTGCTTTAAATCTGTTGCCTATTAATTTCATTGGGTGGCCCCTCGTTCTTGTGTTTATGTGAAGGGGTAAATAACACTTCCTTATTCACTTTCTCCACAACATTCATGATTTTGTAGACCTCTAGCGCATCCCCCACTTACTCGTCTCTTTTCCAAGCTGAACAGTCCCACTCTTTTTAATCTCTCCTTATATGGAAGCTATTCCACACTCTTATTTTTGTTGCCCTTCTCTGTACTTTTCCCATTTTTAATATCTCTGTTTTGAGATGGGCAACCAGAACTCCATGCAGTATTCAAGGTGTGGGCTTACCATGGATTTATACAGAGGCATGATATTTACTGTCTTATCTGTCCCTTTCCTAATGGCTCCTAACATTCTGTTCGCTTTTTTGACTGCCGCTGCACATTGAGTGGCCGTTTTCAAAGAACGGAGCACAAAGACAACAAGATCTTCCTTGAGTGGTAACCGCTAATTTAGACCCCATCATTTTATATGTAGAGTTGGGATGATGTTTTCCAGTGTGCATTACTTTGCATTTATCCACATTGAATTTCATCTGCCATTTTGTTGCCCAGTCTAGTGAGATCCCTTTGTAACTCTTCACCGTCTGCTTTGGACTTTACCCTGAGTAATTTAGTATCGTCTACAAATTTTGCCACCTCACTGTTTACCCCTTTTTCCAGATCATTTATGAACATCTTGACCCATAGGTGACTCATCAGTGACGATGGGGGGAGCACAATTGAAAGGATGGGGGGGCCTTGTGACCGCCCCACACGTTGCTTCTGCTGCCCATCCATTGACCCTTTACATGCTCCCCTCCTCGCTGTCCTCTCCCCACTTTGCCCCTTCACCCACCACCATCCCCACTGCTCCTCCATAAACCCCCAGTGGAGCGCGTCCTGCTCCCAGCGCTGTGCGCAGCCCCTGGCGGGAGCACTCGGCTCACCTACAGCCTGCCCAGCGAGCACCTTCCTCCCCAGCCGCCTCTGGCCGGGCCAGCACCCCGGGAAAGCCCAAGACTCTCCCACATGGGGTGCTGCCCAGGAGGAACCAAGCCCTGCATGTGCCAAAGCCGCCTGGAGCCCCTGCCGGTGCCAGGTGGACGCTACACTGGCACATAGGCACCGACTTCTGCGTGCGCCAGTGGGTGCTCAACTCCCCTCTGCCCCTGGCCCCGCCCTGACTCCACCCCAGCCCCACTCCCTCCCGCCCCCATTCCAACCCCTTCCCCAAATCCCCGCCCCGTCCCTCCCCTCCTGGAGCTTGCTTCAGCTCTTTGGCGGCGGCAAGCACTGGAAGGTAGGCGGAGGAGCGGGGACGCGGCACGCTCAGGGGAGGAGGTGGGGCGGGGGAGGCGGAGAGGGGAGCTTGGCTGCCAGTGGGTGCAGAGCACCCACTAATTTTTCCCCGTGGGTGCTCCAGCCCCGGAGCACCCACGGAGTCGGTGCCTACACACTGGCACGGGGGAGCCGCTCCACCCCTCAGATAAACACTGGAGTAGGGAGGGGAAGCAATTTCTAGCCGAACCTGCAGGCTCCCCAGCAGCCCCCTGGGCGGGGGCTTAGCTTCCACTTCGCCCGCTGCCCCGGGTCCTGGCCCCAGTGCGCATGGGGCTGCTCCATCCCCTAGGCGCCCACAGTCAGGTTTCCTGGTGCACAATGCCTCTTCCCTCAACAAATCGTGTTCATCAACGTCTGATCATCCTGTTCTTTACTACAGTCTCAACCAGTTTGCCAGGTACTGAAGTCAGGCTGACCGGCCTGTAATTGCCGGGGTCGCCTCTGGAGTCACATTAGTATCTGGTACAGAGGCTGATTTAAATGACAGGTTACATACCACAGTTAGTAGTTCTGTAATTTCATCTTTGAGTCCTTCAGAACTCTTGGGAGAATATCATCTGGGCCTAGTGACGCATTACTGTTTAATTTATCAGTTTGTTCTAAACCCACCTCTATTGACACCTCAGGCTGGGACGGTTCCTCAGATTTGTCACCTAAAAAGAATGGTTCATGTGTGGGAATCGCCCTCACATCCTCTGCCAGGGGTGGCCAAAGTTACTGACCCTTCGAGCTGCACACGACAGTCTTCAGAAGTTTGAGAGCCAGGGTGCACCTGCTGGGGCTTGGGGTTTCAGCCCCATGGGAGATGCCTGTTGGGAATTGGGGCTGAAGCCCTGCTCCTGCTGAAGCCCCGAGACCCACCCCCCTGCTGAGCAGAAGCCTCTACCCCACCACCCTGCTGCAAGGCAGCGGTCCCGAGCTCCACCTCCAGTCTGGTAGGGGGAGAATGGGGGGAGTGTGAGAGGGCCCCTTGAGCTGCACTTTAATGGTAAAAGAGCCGCATGAGGCTCATGAGCCACAGTTTGGCCACCCCAACCTATGCAAAGAATTCATTGAGCTTCTCTGCATTGGCTCTGTCTTCCTTGAGTGCTCCTGGACCACCTCAATCCTCCAGTGGCCCCACTGATTGTTTGCAGGCTTCCTGCTTCTGATGTACTTCAAAAAACATTTTGCTGATAGTTTTTGAGTCTTTTGCTAATTGCTCTTCGCATTCTTTTTTGGCCGGCCTAATGGGAAAATTCTGTGCTGCTTAGAGCAGTGATGTTGCTGCAATGTCTGCCGAAGTCAGAACTGCCACGTGTATAAACCAGTGTAGGAATCTCTGCAGAAGTGGTAGAACCAGAGTGGAATTTGCAACTGTCTGCAGAGAAATGCATGGTATAGCTTCAGCTGCATTGCTGGGCTCTTCCGCACAGTGTCTGTATCCATTTCAACATCGTTAAAATGCTGAATATCCTGTTATTGTTTGAGAGCTAGCAATCAGTCTGGTCCCTGCCCTAGGGAGTTTTACACCAACCACCGTGCCACTAGGAGCCAACAGAAAACCTGAACAGAGTCCATGCGCCAGTCTTCTGAGCTGTCTGGCAAAGTAGAAAGTACAAATTATCTCCACTGTGGTGCTCTTCTGTAATCACAACTATTGGAGCGCTCTTACTTTTGGTTTCATGCTTACGTCACTAGATCGCACAGTCCCGAGACGTTGCTGCCTTCAAGTGGACAAGGCGCTTGTTAGAGAGGTAACTCTCAAAGGGAAGCAGATGTCACAGAATGGCTCTAGGCCTTGGACTGCTCCTTGGTCCCTGTTTGGGAATTCTCCCCCACCCTCTCCCTGCCTTGCCTCAAGTTTCAGCCCAAGCTTCATGTTCTAAGTGAAACTAAATTCCAGAAGTTTGCTGCTCCCTTTTCCCATCTCGTGTGTCGCACAAAGCCGGACCTCGTGTCAGGGAACCTGGCTAGGGGACGGCAAACACGTATTGAGTCTGTGGAGAAGAGTCTCGGCATTCCCAGCCAGAGACCAGGAGCAGTCCAGGCACTGGACACCTGTGCATTGTGTCTGTAAAGAAACTGGTGCTGTGGGCTAAGTGCAGACCGGGATGCCCAGGATGCTGTGTGCGACCTCCCCGCCGACCCAGTGCATGCCACCATCGGCCCTCCCACTCCACTCTCTCTCTGGCCTTAGGTTGGTGATAAGGTGATGGTGCTGGCCAGATCAGGGCTCTGGCAGGAAGTCGTGACTGTCCCAGCCAATCAGACTTACCTGATGCCTGACGGAATGAGCTTCGAGGAAGCGGCCGCCTTTCTGGTCAACTACATCACGGCGTACATGATCCTCTTTGACTTTGGGAACCTGAGACCCAACCAGAGCGTCCTCATCCACATGGCTGCCGGTAACGTACGCTCCGACGGGGCTCAGCCCATGGGCAGTTGGCTTCAGAACGGCCAGTCCAACTGCTGGGAGGGGAGATGACTTAGGTGCTTGGATAAAGGGGTGACAAACCTGATATAAAGGCTTAGACAGATCAGCTACACAGGTGCTGGGTTGGCAAAATATCCCACTGTGGTATTGGCGGATTCTGTCCACACCCCGGCCTGTTGGATGCCACACTGTAAAATCAGATGGGTCTGATTGTATTAAAGCCCTGAGCACTGTAGTGAGGTGGCAGATCCCGGGCCCATGTTAGTTAGCCTGAGGCCATCAAGCTCTCTTAGGCTCAAAGCATGAGTTTTTCTGAGCCGCAGACACATCCTTCACTCTGAGATTGAGCCATGGTGTGGAGTCGGGGGGAGAGGGAGGGGGCGCAGCAGCACATCCAGGGACTGGTTCGTCTCCTATGCCCCTTTCCTGTCCGCTCCTCTAATTCCCCTATTGCTGCCTGTTTCAGGGGGGGTGGGAACGGCCGCCATTCAGCTCTGCAAGACGGTGGAGAACGTCACCATCTTTGGCACTGCCTCTGCCTCCAAGCACGACTCCCTCAGGGAAAGCGGGGTCACTCACCCAATTGACTACAGGAGCATGGATTACGTGGAGGAAGTCCGGAAAATCTCCCCAAAAGGTACCGTGAGCGACTGTGGGGAGGACGGGGTGGGATGGGGCTCCCCTACCCCGCTACAGGCCTGTCCCTCAGGAAATGGAAGGAAACGGCCTGTTACTCTTTGTGCAAACTTTCTCTAGGAGTCGATATTGTTTTGGATCCGCTGGGAGGATCGGACACTTCCAAAGCATTCAACCTCCTGAAGCCAATGGGCAAACTCATAACCTATGGTGAGTATGAGGGAATGATGCATCTACTGAACAGCTGATGTGAACAGGCCAGATTCCCTGCAGGGTGGAGTCATGCATTGGGGCGGGGGAGGGTGGCTCTGCATGAGAGCACTCGTCCTGGTTTCCTCCAGCCAGGTTCTGAGGGAGAGCAGCCCACCGTGGCTGGTTACCACATTAGCCTGAGCTCTAGTATCTGCTCCGTCTGGAGTGTCACATGCATTAGAAAGCCGGATTCCTGCTGGGGGTTTGGTTTGCTCACGTCTCAGTTTGAGAGTTAGGTTCCTGTCCTCTCTCCCTGCCCGAGAGATGCAATTCACCCCACTCCATACGCTGACCTATCACATCTCCCCTGCAAAGAGAGTTGCTTCCCAGTCTGAATACACACACGCAGGGAGAAGTGGGATCTGTGTCCCGCACACGGGATCAGTTGCAGTGAGTTGATCCTGGTTCAGGCTGACTTAATGCGTAGCACTCCTAGAAGCTCACTTTTCTTCTGTGGGGTGTGTGGGTGACGCGGTTTGAAGCTACAGAATACTTCTCTCTCCATTCTCCAGCTGCGAAACACTGTGATTCTGTCCCCACAGACAAAGCCCTCACACAGCCCCTGACGGGCTATGCAGGAATCTCAGGCGGACTGCATTCCGTCCCTGCATTGGCCTCCTCACTCTGTGGACTGCGGAGTGTTCTGGCAGGATTAACCATTACAGTGGGCCAGGCTCCGAAACCCTAGCTTGGGTGGATTCGGCCAACACGGCTGGCTGCATTTTAGCATCAGCAGTGCTCTGCCGTTGTACCAGTCTCACTGGCTTGGCACCTAAATCTAGCTGTGTTAGTTCGCTGCCTGTCCTAAGATAAGAAACTGTCAGGTTTTGAATACTTACTCTAGCAATGACCTTGCACGTCTACTGGCCAAAAGGGGTCTCTGTTCCGTCACTCAAAGGCGATTTGCCTCTGCCTTTCTTTGGTAGATCCTGGCCTTACCTGACCCTGAGTATGCAGGTGGAGGGAGTACTCCGTGCTCTCTGAGCTGTCTTAGATCTGGTGCACTGGGTGCTCTTCACCAGGCATTATTAGCCTTTTGTGAGCTCTGAGCATGACTGGCCTTGACTTCCTCCTAGGGGTGGCCAACCTGCTCACTGGGCAGAAGAAGAACCTGATGGCCATGGCGAAGACATGGTGGAACCAGTTCAGTATCAACGCGCTGCAGCTCCTGCACCTCAACAAAGCCGTGTGCGGCTACCACCTGGGTTACATGGATGAAGAGTTTGAGCTCATTGGGGGTGTTGTGGCCAAGCTGGTTAGCCTGTACAACCAGGGCAAAATCAAACCCAAAATAGACTCCGTATGGCCCTTTGAGCAGGTGAGTCCGAGTCGCGGTGCAGGCTGGCAGCCTCCGTAAGAGAGAACGCTGCTGCTCCTGTTCCTAGCTGGGTTCTGCAGAGTTCCGGGTCGTGTTCTCTGGGATTTGTGGTTGGTTTTGTTTTGCAGTCGAGGTCCCAACCAAGATGGGCTGTGTTGTGCCGTGTACACATTGAGGCAGTCCCTGAGCCAGGGAGCTTATAATCTAAATAGACAAGCCAGACAAAGGGCGGGAGAAGGGAATATTATTATTTCCATTTCACAGGCGGGGAACTGGTCCAGAGAGATTAAGTGTCTGGCCCGGGGTCACACTGGGAGCGTCAGAGCTGGGAAATGAACCCAGTTCGGTCTCTCGGCCACAAGACCACCACTCTCCCCCCGGCAGTGCGCTCATGCAGAGACGAGCAGTGCAGCATATACCGGAACTGGCTGGGTACTGGCATCTGAACTACGTGGCTGAAGCCTTCAGCACTCTCTGCCCAGTGTCCTTTTGGTTTCCACTGGATTTGGAGCGGCCGGCTCTCTGGGGCAGGAACTGTGTGTACTGTGCCTAGCGCAGTGGGGCCCTGATCCTCGGCTGGGCACTAGCACAATGCAAATAATAATTGCTCTGCCCTGGGAGACCTGGAAGCTAGGCCAGAGGTGAAGGCGTGCAGCCCTTTTGCTCCCCAAAAGCTCCGGCTGGTTAAGGAGCATCGTCCCTTTCTCTTGCAGGGAGTCTCCTAGTGCATTAGCCTCTACTTGCCTCCCCCCCAGTCCACACTGGAAGGATGGAGACTGGAGCTTGGAGCCTCTCGGATGGGTTTAAATTGGGGCACTGAGGATTACAGGAGACGCTGACTTGCTTAGGGAACTTGTACTCAGCAGGGTAAACCAGGGCTGCTGGAACAATCTTTATAGTGAGGGTGCTGAGAGCCATTGAACCAAATTATAAACCCTGCATATGATGGAAACCACTTCAAGCAGCACCCCTTGTTCCAGCACCTGGGGTGTAAAGCTGGCTGCTGTTCACAGGATGAATCAATCTCCTCTGCCAGGCAGAGAGCTGCCAGCAGGAACTCCGCTTGGATTGCTAGTGTCAGAGCCAGGTGTGGCTGTGAGTGATAATGGAGCCCTTGGGACACAAGGAGCACAGAGTGCCAAGCGCTAAGTGATATCTCAGCAGAGATCCTGGGGGAATCTGGAGTAAGATGCGGGAGGCCTCTAGGGGCTCGGTAATGTGCTCGGTGTCTGCATGACTGATTTGCTGTTGGTCCATGCGTGGTGAGCCTGGAACGGCAGCTCATTGGAGATGTGTGAGAGAGGGAGAATTGGGGGGTGAACGTACACATCAGAGAGCTTAACCCCAAAGTCCCCTTGGGGCCGCGGAATCCCTGGGGCGGGAGCAGGGGAACCCCGCTGCAGCGGTGGACGGCAGAGTCCTGGGGAAGAGGCCGATGTACTGACTTCACTGGACAGCTGTTGGCTCCTACATGCTCCTCACTGGGTTTGCGCTGGCACAGGCTGTGGTTGCTCTCTGGGGGGAGGGTGGGGAGAAGGGGGCGTATCCTGCTGAGTATGTGTCATGCAGATTCCTCGCTCTGAGTGGGAGCACCCGTGCTGGTTCTCGTCCCCTTAGCAGAGTAACTCTCTCTCTGTGCCCGGGGCTGCTGTGTTCCTTTTCTTCAGACCTGCTGAAGCAGCCAGCCCGGGTAAAGGAGGAGCCTTGTTCCCAGCCGCGGCAGCGCAGGCTGCCCTGCAGAAAACCAAAGGGGGAGTTGGGAGTGGCCGTGGGATGAGTGTGCCCAGGCTTGTATTTACCGTCGGGAGTTGTGGGTGTATTGGATGCTCTTATCCTTGGTGTGGGGAGCGTTGGAGCCGGCTCTGGACCTGCCCCAGTCCCTGGCTGCGCATTGTGGGTGCAGCCTGTGCACTCGAAGGCCCAGCCTGTGTCCCAGATGCGCGGCCAGCAGTTCCCCTGGGCTGTTACTTGCGTAACTTCCTGAGACCTCCCTCGCTTACATTCCCTCCACTTCACCAGCAAATGTGTCCTCCCTCCAGAGAGGGGCTGGTACCTGACACGCTCATTTCAGTGGGAAAGGGGAACACTGAACGTACAAGGAGCAAGAGAATTAAGTCGCTTTCTTCTTTTTTAAATGCCTTTCAGACTGAGAGTTTCAAGGCGTTCCCAAGCTGTGAACGGAGAAAGGGCCAAAGGGCTGAGTTACATTGATTAATTACAGACAGCAGCGCTGCACACTGCGTGTGGGACATGTGCTGTGCCTGTTACAGTAGAGACTGCACTGAATCTCTGCTCAGTAATTAGAGAGGAAACTGTATGTGGGTGGGTGGGTCATTTTGTTGCTTCACCCTCCGATTTTTCTGCTGATTGGAAACTGAGGCAGCAGAACAAAGTGGAGATGCTGCAAAGTGAGACTATGGCCTCCTAAACAGCTGCTACACATTTCTGCATTTGGTGCATCCTTATGTCTAGTCAAATTCTGCTGTAGACTCTGGGCTGTCCACCCTGATCTGTCTCTGAGGCGGGGGGAGTTCTTCCGAAACTAGATCGTTCTGCTAAATCCCGCGTGTTGTAATAGATGGATTCAAACCAGTATTGCTAACGAGAGAATTCTCCTGACGCAGACCCTGCCCTGCCCTGCTCAGTCACGTAGCACAGCGATAGTTTGCTAGGACGGCTCTGCAGAGTGGCTTTTAATAGCACGATAGAAAAATTCCAAAACCCAAGTATTGTAAAGGGCCCTAAAAGACCTGAGGATCAGAAAACAATGCCTGGCTGGAGGATGGCGGAGAATTACTGCACTGGTTTCCTGTCCCCATTTGTGACCTAGTCCAGAGTTAAACAATGAATTCTGAGACAAGAGCTGACATCTTTACCGCTTCCCAGCGAGAGACCAGGACCAGGATAGCAGGGGTCCTGTGGGTCGGGATTGAGGGGCATCTGCAGAGCTGGGCATGGGGTGCACAGGACTGATAACAAATGGGACTCTGGATTTGAAGATGAGCTGGGATGGGGGCACAGTGCCTGCCACAACATGTCTTGGTTTCACAACACAACTGCAAAGACTTTAGAGTCACTCTGACACTGAACTGGAAATCTATCTGCAACTGAAGCAACATTAAAAAAAAAAATTGACTCATTTCCAAGCCTGGGGCAAGTGCTGTGGTGCTGTTAAAAGTCCTTTCATCAAGTCTGCCTTCAAAGGAGATGCATAAGGTCGCTGGAATGTAGTCGAATGACCACTTGGCTGCTGACTCTCCCTAAGCTCCTTGGGTCAGCCCAGAGCAGGGGATTGTCTGGCTAAGCTGGAGTCACATGGTGTTTTCTCTGGAGATACTGGTGGCTCTGTTAATCCTATTGCCCATTGTGCTTTTCAGAGATTGTCAGCTTCTGGCATACAGGTCTGTCTCATCTTACACTGGGGTTACGTACCGCAGTCAGCGCCTAAAGCGAAAATCGCGTATAGTCAAAATTACATTGAGTGTAATGGCGGGCGGAATCGCCCACACTACAGAAACAGTATTTAAATTGTTGTTTTTCTCTTTTTTGGGGTTTTGTTTTTGTTTTTGCCGACCGCGTAAAGCTGAAATCGCACATGTTCAATGCGCCTAAGATGCAACAGACCTGTACACTAGAATTGCATAATCCTCCTCTACCTTGAGGAGGTGTGGAGCAGTAAAGGAGGGAGCTGGAGGGAGCTGTGCACCTCTCCAGCAGAATGGGCCAGAATCTACACTGGGAGACAGGCAGCCGGGAGTGGCTTTCCTACCCGAAAGCTGCTGGCCAGTAGCATCGTGGGAGCCAGGGGTTAAGTCTCAGGAGTTTGCTGGACTCTACCAAACAGCTTCTGGAGCCTGCCGATACAGCTCTGATTTCTGTCTAAGCACATCAGGCTGCCCGAGCTCAGAGGGGCCCAGGAAATCTGTGCTTCTCCGAGCGTAACTGTCCAGGCTGCCTCAGAGGTGTTGGGCAGAGGCCAACCGAGTCATCTCAGCTGTCAGTGAATGGACAGTAATGCCTGGAGGTGTGTTAGCCCTTCAGGCCCAGCCAGGGGCAGAACTCCTCCAGTGGGGAGCAGAGCTGGGTGACTTATTCCCCTTCACCCAGAAAGAACAGCTGCTTCTGAGGTCTCTACAGCAGAAGCCAAAAGAGAGGGGGGAAGTTTCCTGTAAAGGGTCTCAAGTAACCTAGGCCCAAACTACAGAGGTGCAAAGGGCTTAAAGAAGAGAGCTGGGACTCTGTCTCCCGTAGCCGAGTCTCACCAAAGGGTCAGCGTAGTGCTCGCTACACTGGAGCAGCCAGTCTCCGGGGTGTGGTGACTGGGATTTGGCAGGGGCCTCGCTGGAGGAAGGAGCAGATCTCTCTTTCCGATGCTAATTTGTAGCCCTTTTGCTGCCAGCAAAGCATGTGCATTAGCTCGTAGCCGCTGGTGTCAGATTGGCTTCTGGCCCCAAGCACTGATTGGAGCAGTACATGCTTCAGGCCTGTGCCTGGTCTCACTGAAGCATTCAGGTTGAGCTCCGTAGATGGAGACACCACACCACAGAGCGGAGGCAGGGCTGGGTTGTTTACCCAATTTAGAACCCAGCATGGTGGCCCTGAACATGCACCAGTAGCATTTTCCTGTCAAGTCCTGGGACTTCCCCAGCCTGCCCTGACTCGACAGCAGGCGAGGGAGACGTTTGCCCAACCGAAGTGCCTGCTAGATGTTAAGACCGTGCTGCCGGCTTTGTGTTGGGAAGTGCTGTGGAATGGGCTCTTCTTTGAGGGCAGTTCTGTGAGGTGTGGGGACGCAGCTGGGAGACCCTTCCAGAGCCGGAGAGACACTCAGGTGCTTACCAGGTAGTTAGTTACCTGGTAAAACATCTTAATCGCCCTCCCCTGCTCTTGGCTCTGACCCAGACCCTGGAGCGTCTCTTTGGAGGAACTGGCCTCGGTTGTTAATGGAGAAAGGAGAGAATTCCAAAAGACAAACTGGAGTAAGTCTAAGGGGCGCTGGCCATTTCCAGCCAGCACAGTGATCAGTCTGGCTGTTCAGACCCTGCTCTCCCTTTCTCCCCATTCACCTGCAGTCTGTTCAGATTAACTCTGGCAGGAGGCGTGTGCTGCCTGGGCATCATTGTGCTGATCTCCTCCTGCCGGAAAGAGCAGCTCCTAATGGGACTCTGATTGCATTACCGGCCAACAGCTTCTGCTCTGCCTGCATTGATCTGGGCATGCACTTTGTAATGAGCTGGCACGTCCCAGTGGGTTTGTGCATGAGGGAGCACTGTGCTCCAGCCAGACGCAGGCGAACACGAGCGTCTCGTCAGCATGTCTGCTTGGCATGGTGACGAGGACAGAGCCTTCCAGGGAGCTGAAGGCGAACTGCCTCTTCCGGGCTTTCCAAACTGACTAGAGCTGGAACAGTCCGAGCCTGATGCTCTGGGAGCCTTCACCATAGGGCGGCTGGACTCAGCAGCACTGCCGGTTACTCCAGCTGGGGCTCAAAGCAGCAGGATCCTCGTGGCTAGCATGAGATGTCCCTGCAAGGTGTGCCAATGGCCCTGTCCGCTCTCCTCTCCAGACATGGCTCATCCCTGACGCAGCGTGGCTGGCGCTGGGGGCTAGAATGTGCTGTATGTTTTTAGCAGATCTCCCCGCTGATTTCAGACTGACGGTACTGTATGGCCTTTGCCCAGTGCCTGTGGCAGCTAAATGCTTTTCTCCCTTCCTGACACCAGGCTGTCTCTCAGTAGCTGTTTTGGCAGTTTGTTTGTGTCGCAAGAAGCCCTAGCGGTGCCAGTGTAACCGATTGGACCTATTCCTCCTTCCTCCCGGCTCTCTGTTCAGTGGGACGCCCTGGAGTGCACTGCCCATGTGCTCTGAGCGCGCTCTCCCCTGCTGAGGCAGGATGGGACAGCTGCCCAGAATTACCCAGCATTCTCCGTTGTGCGGGAGCTGTGACTGCACAGTGATTGCTGACCCGTGGTTATGCGGTAGATGAAAACGTTACTGTGCGGACACCACTGAGCTGGCGTCTCCTCCCGAGCGGTACAGCGAGGCAGGTGTGGTGTGGATCTCTTCTCATGGAACTTTTCTTTCTTTCTAGGTGGCAGATGCCATGAGGCAGATGCAAGAGAAGAAGAATGTTGGGAAAGTCATCCTAGTTCCTGAACTGCCGAAGGAAGAACCCAAAAAAGAGGAAAACTAAAGCAAGGAGACCTGTCTGCAGGTTGTGAATTTGTGGTTTAACCCCTAACCCTTTTGGGACCTGGGAATGGACGGCTCAGTCCCTGCCATCATCCCCATTAAGGGAATGATACATTTTTAAAGCCAGTTCTAGGACTGGGAGCACCTTGGGTTGTGAATCATATGCACCTGCCATAGCCAGCCTCTGCCAGGTGTGACTGTGTAACATTAAACGTGATGCCTCCAACCTTAGCCCTGCTTTTCTCACCTGGTTGTTATATTTCCTTTCCCAAATTCCAAATCAAGTTCTTTTTCTCTGGCAACGCCTCTCTGGCCTCCAAGCAGTCAGTGACTAATGGCTGCGTAGTATGTTGCTGCAAAGTGTAAACGCAAATTGTTATAGCAACCATTGACTGTCTCCATAGAAACTGAGCCCTTTTCGCAGTCTTAAGATGCACGTTCAACAGACGGATGTGCCAAGCCAGAGATGCTTGTCAATGAAATTGCTGTAGGAAAATAACATCAGACCTTGCTTTATTCTAGTGCTGGCTATTTCTTTGCCATTATTCCTGCTGTCACGACACTTCCCTTCCTCCTCCCCCTCCTCTTCCCCACACCCCCAGTCCTAGGCCTTTAATGCCAATCAGCTGGCAAAAGGGCAGTTTTTCTAAGCCCAGCGTAGTATCTTAGATGCTGGTCACACTGTAGCTTTTTGCTTTGCTGTTCCTTCTCTGTGCACGCTGCATGTAACCTGAGGAGCAGTTAGGCTGGTGCTATATGAATACTAAAGAGAAATTTCAATTCAACAATTTGCTCTCGTCCATTTTCTGCTCCCAAACTGTTAGGGAAAGTCTAAACCAATTCTGTGGTCAAAGCTGGGTCTGGAGACGGAAGGGACTCAACTGTGTCTCCGAAATGACTGACCCGTTTGTGTTGGCTCTATGTGCTTTGTTAACGTTGGGCTCTGAATGTCCGTCAGGCTAAACTTCACCCTCGTGTTTGTTACCAAGGGCTGCAAATGTGAAAACGTGTCTGCAAGACTGGGACAAAACAAGCCTCGTGCTCGGCCTTTGCTTCTGCGGTTGTGTGTGCTAGGAAGGGGACGCTGCAGCTCTAGAAGTGAGCAGGCCCAGTAAAGTCTGCGCTGGCATCCACCCCCCGGAGAGCCAGCGTGTGGTTCTGAGTGAGATCAAACGTCTGGGCTCAGACCCGTCGAACCCGCTGGTGTGAGGCTTTTGCCTGGTTAGATCCTGGCTTTTGTTTGGCACTTTCCACTCCAGTTTTAATTGGCTTTTCAGATTCTCCACTAGTCCCAGGCTGTCCCTATGGCTCGCTAGCGCCGAAGGGGGGCTTGCAGCTTGTCGGCTCGAATCGTGAAGTGCCAGTGTTTTCAGGATACTTCCTAGTGCTGCTGAGATGCTGGGAACTGCCCAGGGGGCTCCTCTCCCCAGGAAGAAAACTGGGCTTGCCCATGCCAGGCGTGCGGTAAAGCTGTGGGTGGGAACCTGAACGGTTCAGTCTGTGAGCATCTAAACTTGTCCTTGTCTAATGTTCTGACTGGTGCTGCCCCTTCCCGCTGTGCTCGGTCTCCTGCTGCAGACCCAGGACTCGGCGCTTGGTTGCTATTTGCACTTGCTCTAGCAGTCCAGGTTTGGTCCTGCTGGGGGTGGATGGTGCAGTAGCTCAGGCTTTGTTTGCAGTTTGGATCTGGTAACTGAAGGGACCAAGCCCCCACCCCACCCCCTTTTGGTAAAGTGCCACAGCAGAAGCAAAATGCTGCTCTTAAATAAGAGCAAACATGGATCTCCTGGGCTGTGAACATCCCCTCCTGCTGGGTCCCTCCCCGCATTAAAAAAAAAATCTGGTCCAGCATCAGCACGAGAATTTTATTGTGCAAGGAAAAAGGAAGGCAACAGTCTCCATTAGCTGCCCCCGCCCCAGGAGGTGTAAGTGGTGCTTCACTAAGGCTTGGGCTACACTAGCAACTAACGTCCGTGTAACTACGTCGCTCAGCCGTGCAGTTTTACCGACCTAGCTCCCGGTGTAGACAATGCTGTGTCGACGGGAGGGCGTCTCCCAGCGACACGGCCACCGCCTCTCGGGGGGCGCGGTACGTACACCAACAGGAGAAGCCTCCTCTTGGCATAGGCAGCTTCTTCACTGACGCGCTACAGTGGTGCAGCTGCATTATCTCATCAGTGCAACCTGGGTTTCAGTTCCTGCCCTCTTACCCTGTCGGGCTGCATTAGGCCTGGAATCTGGAGGATTCACTTCAGGTATAAAATGGTGCCCCCCGTTTAGGCCCTCAGAAAGGGAACCACGATTGGGTTCAGACCCTCTTCTGTCTTCGTTCCTTCCATTCGTGACACGGGGGTTGACTCCCCAGATGTGATGCAGCAGAACTCACAAGCACAACTTTTTTCTAACCTTTTTCTAAATACAAACTCTCCCTGCTGGGTTTTTCCCCTCTCAGAACCGCTCCTGCCCAGTGAATTAGCTTTGATTTTCCATTGTTTCATGCCGTTCCACCGCAGGTTCGAAAAAGCCGTTCAGACACTTGTTTGCTATAAAAGGAAAAGCCCAAGACCTGCTCTTGTCCCAATCTTGGCTTCACCTTGAGACAGGAGGAGTCGGGCCAAACTGCACCGCAAAGCTTCAGGTTCTCTAGAGTCTTTGAAAGGGGGAAAATGGTCGCCCTTTCCTTGGCTCTACTCGGCCAGCTGAGAGCACCTGGTGCCTTACTCCGGACGGCCTTATCCTGGGCACCATTGCACGGCTTCTGTAGTCTAGTCCCCCTTTTGATACAGTGTGAAGGAAGCAAATGGGAATATCTTGTATCTTCCTGTAGGACAACTCTGACGTATGCTGCATTGCAACGCACCATAGAAAACAGTATCTCAGTGCCTTTTCTAGACCGCTTGTAAGACTAGCAAGTCACTGAAGCCTTTGCCATACTGGCCTCTTCAAATACTGCCAAAAATCTAGTGTGCTGCAAAAGAGATATGGCTTGTGATACACAAGCGACCTAGCCCTGCTTGCCCTCCGCCTCGATATACTCCTCGTACACGTCTGTTTTATGGACTCTCCAGGCTAATCCCTGGAAGCTCCCGCTCCAGAGCCTACTGCAAGGCAATGCCTCGCCCAAGTTGGCTGCATTTGGATGTGGCCAAAGGTGATGTCAGCCTGCCCGTGTATGTCAGTATCTCTAGGCTTGTCCTCTTGCAAAGCTTTGCTGGTAGTGGCCTCTCCTGGGGCTGAGGACATTGAGGGTTTGTCACCATTGCAGAGACTCTCTGGAATTTCTTTTCTCTTCGTTTGCGATGTGTAGTTGATAGTGAATTTTCTACCTATAAACTTCTGATGCCCTTTTCAGTCTGACTTCTGAATCCTTCCGAGCAGTTAGGTAGTTGTGATAGCGATTAGCACTGACTCTGCACCGTGGTAGCTACGTTTTCTACGGAAGATTAAGTGTAACCTTGCGCTTTACTGCCTCAGACTAATGCTCTGTTCTAGATTTTATAGTAGCCTTTATTTACCCTGGCGTTTTATGGGCCAGTAAGTATTAAATCTACTGATTGTCAGTCTTAATACAACTTTATTACCAGTGTCTCAAACAACTTGTTAAACAGCAGGTTGTTCTAGCAAGGACCAAAGCACAATGTCATTCCACTCCAGAAGGTGTCTGATTAGAGGGAAACATGCTGAACAGTTGAGGGCACAACTAGTGTCATCCAGGGAACAGAGAGTGCCACGTTGCCTCTTAAATTGTGTATCGTTCCAAAATAACTGAAATGCAGCTTAATGTTCATTTTGCTAATTGATCATTTTGACTCAAATCTTGGGCCATGGGGGCAAAATGGCTGAAGGGCAAAAGTTTGTGTTGTGATGCTATGAGCACTAGCTAAAGGTTTCTGTGTTCCCTGCACTCTCTCCTGCTGCAGTTTGCAGGGTGTTCTGCCTTCGGTATGTTCGTGTAGATTGCGAAATCCAGTGGTACCTGTCTAAGTGTGACCTGAGCATCATTGCTGTATCTGTAACCAAAACTGCCAGTCCAGGAAGGGGCCCTTAAACACAACTGTACGTACTTTGCCATCCCCAGGCGGCTTTAGAACTAAAAAGCTTGTTTAGTTTAATAAGAAATGTATTAGTTACAAATGTTTCTTGCACCTGGGAGATGGGAGTGGAAAGGAGCTCAGCTTGCACAAACATAAGCCCTGTTGAGATCCGTAGCTACACCAAGACAGTATTTGAGAGATGAGGAAAGGTCCTACAGACACCAGGGAATGGAGTTTAGCTGCATGTTTAGTTACAAACCAGCTGTGTGAAGTAGAGTTGAGTGACCAGTGATGGGCAAAAAGTGTTGTGGGCATCAGACTTTAACCAATGCAGGACTCTGACCCATCTGCAGCTGCTGTCAGAGGTGTAAAACCACTCCTGTTGCCAAATGAAGTCTCTGATGCCCAAAGCACTGGTGATGGCAAAGGGTGATGGGCATGTAGCGTATGAGCACGGTGTGAGAATGTGTTACTCTTGGAGCCTCTTACGACACATGGCAGTGTCTGTGCCGTCCAGTTGATTTGCGGAGATGTGATCTGAGTGGCTGTTGTCCTACAGCACGGCGTTTTTAAAAATAATTATATTCCGCTTTGTGCGTGTAACCAAGTTGAACAGAAAGCGATTGTGCCAATGCTGTTTACATGACTACAACGTGTAATGCTCTTCTGCCTAACGTTACCGTATGCCTTATGTGTTTCAAATGTTAATTAAAAGCATAACAAAACCCTCGCTGGCATGTTTCTCTGCTTGTGACGACGTTGGGGTTAAGCGTAAAGCAAAGGTTCATGGGTTTGTCAGCGGCCCAGCAATCCATCTGTGGTTCCCTTTGTCAGACCCAGGCAGGTCCCTGTTCCATCCATCTCGTGCTCGTTCATGTGACCGAAGAAATCTGGGAACAATAAATGCTCACCAGTCTGTCAATAATTCAGATCAGTAACATTGGGAGGGGAGCCAAGGCGGGAAGATTCAAGACCTACCCTACGTGTTTCAAATAGCCATTGGGTCATGCATGCAGTGGGGGTTAGTGGATTTAGCGGCAGTGCGGCTAGCAGAAAGGTGAATGGGATAACCCCGCACCATGAGCAGGGCGAGCTTGTCAGGCCCTGCGGTGACCCGCACAGCAGAACCTGGATGGGTACAATTGTCACCCCTTGTTAAAAGAAACTTCTCGTGGGAGCATAAATCGATGTTAGAGAAACACGTAAAACTACTGGGGTGCTTCTCCGCTGGCATGAATGCTAAGCAGCCCCGGAAACATGCTCTAGGCAGGCTTGAGCCTCTCTCCCCCACCCCCACCCCGACTTTCAAACCCACCCTCCCACTTCCCTTTTGTGGGGCTGAGGATAAAGCAGGCGCCTCCCCTCCTCTGGAAGAATGTGCTGGGTCTGAAAGAGGAGCCGGCTGAAGAGGATCTTGGTGCCTGACTAAATATTCTTAAGGACGCTTTTCACCCCCAACTCTTCCCCTTAGAGCTCTTAACTATTGGTCCAAGCTTCGTCACAGTGCGGTAACGAGCGAGCGAGAACGAGGGTGCTTGTGTCTGATGTGACAGGCTCTCTCCCCTCCCAGCTGCCACCCCACTGCGGCTCTTCTCTGACACCGGTTCCAGGGCTAGGTTATAGGCTGTAGTGCTCGGGCCCAATCATGCTTGTCACTTTCCCAGCGGGCTCAAGAACTGAATGGCGTGTGGAGTCCGCTCTTGGCCCAATGGCAGCCTCTCCGCTTCAGAGGGGGGGCTTGTTGGCCAGGGGTGTGGGGAGCTGGTGCTGTGGCTAAAAGGAGACCTTCACCCCAAGCTCTGGCCACGGGCGCACTCCTATCACTGAAATTACAGGGAGCAGATTTTGCATGTGGCTTTTGAGCAGCAGCACTGGACGCCTGCTGTGACATGTAACAAGGATCTCAGCTGCTTTGTAAGGGTTCAGGCCAGCCCTGCCCGCCTTGGTATCAGCACCGAGTGTTTATTTGGAGCCTTAAATGCACCATCACATTCTCCTAAAATGCTACTCGAGAAAGCCCAGCCGCGGCAGAGGGGCTGCAGACGCTTCAATCTGCAATGGCCCTTCTGCTCTGGAAGCAGCAGCCGCTGCTATGCGGCCTAGAGCCGGTTGTTGCTACACTGCCTGTGCCCACAATGGGGGGCATTTTGAGGCTCCCAGCGCGAGACATGGCCAAGCACTACCGAACAGGGTGGGGAATGAGACTCGTTTATTTGGAATTCTCCACCAACTCCATGGAATGCAAAGTAACAGTGACTGTGTAACGCCGTGCTCCCTCGAGCACTGCCGGTTTGGGCTCTGGTCCCACAGGGCTAGAGGGGCACTAGAAGCAGAAAGGCTATTGATGCTCCTCCAGAGAGCTCCCTGCCCTCCCTGGAACAGGTGCTGGGGACGGGACAGGAGCTCCGGACTGTCTGTCCAAGGAATGAAATGCCCAGGTTAACAAGTGCCATTCCAGAAGCACTGAACACTAAAAAGACGAGCAGCTCCCAGCCTCCCAAAGGCAGAACTGGGATGTCCCAGGTTGACCCTTCCTGCAACCAGACATGTGCCTCCACTGGAGACTAGCATCGGGCTGGAAGCAGGTGATGGCTCAGCCTGTAATGCTCGACGTTCACTGATGCCGAAACAAGCTGTGCTAGGAGCTGCTGCGGGCGGCTGGTTAACAAGCTGAATCCAAGTGGGAGCTGGAGCTGGCGGCAGCTTTTACATCCACTCAGCAAGAGCGGGTGCTGGTGAGACGCTGCTGCTGGACAGCTTGGTTCTCAGTGCATTTTACACTTGGCACAGGAATTCCTGGCTAGCAAAGGGCGCAGTGGAGGTGAAGCCCAAGCAGTGAAAAACCGGCACTGTCTTGAGCGGCTCAGTATTGTGAACGTGGCTTGTGCCAGCTGGGCTGAGCCTGGCTGGGACTGGAGGACGGCAGAGAGGGAGCGGCTTTTGGCAGCTCAGCACTGGGAGTTTCACTCGATGCCCAAGTTTCTCAGCAGAGCCCTGACCTCGCGGAGGTACTGGGAATCCGGGTAGCCATTCCTGCCAGGGGAGAGGAAGAGGCGTGAGGCAGCGGCCCCGCTGGTAACGCTCAGAGCACGTTCCAAACACTACCCCTCCCAACGACCACGGGCAGTGGGGGGCATCTTTCCCTATTCCCCCACCCACCCCATTT
The DNA here is from genome assembly GCF_002925995.2 of Terrapene triunguis. Classification (NCBI taxonomy): domain Eukaryota; kingdom Metazoa; phylum Chordata; order Testudines; family Emydidae; genus Terrapene; species Terrapene triunguis. The sequence goes on from NW_020664544.1 coordinate 734,161, forward strand.
CCCAGATGGGGAGGGAGCTAGTGGACCTTCTCAGAGCTTGGCCACCCCACGCTCCCAGCCCCAGAGCAAGAGGCAGCCTAGGTCTGGCGCAGGAATTGCTCTTCGCTAGTGTCTCACTGGGTCCTGCCTTGCAGAGGTGGAAAACGGGTGGTGGGGATGGAGTAGCAAGAAACATTTAACATGGCGTTTGGATGCTGCTCTTGCTCATTCATTTCTTATCCGACAAAGCGGCTGCTGCAGCCAGGGTAAGAGGGGCTCTGCCCTCCCGAGCCAGGGCACGGAAGCAGCTGGGGGGCTCAGACGATTCCTGGGCATGGTGCTGTGTTGCACCACTGGTGGGCTCACTCCAAGGCTGGCTGCAGCGTTGGGTTGCTGTGCTCTGGCAGGTGCCTGCATGTCAAGCGTGGATCCAGCACAGCACCCAGGCATCTAGGGCCGTCCCTGTTCCTCTCCCTCCTAGGCCAAGAGCTAACAGGCCAGTGGCAGCCTGGGCCCCAGACCCCGTTCAAACACCAGCACCGCTCCATACCTGGCCTTGCCCTTGTCGAAAGAGGTTTTGTGGGGGATGAGGTGCCACATCACTCTCTCCTCCCCGTCACAGGATTGGATCTGGAAGGTCAGGCCCTGCTCAAACGCTTTCTGCAGCAGCTGAGACGTCGTCTTCCCCTCTCTGTTGTCAGGCAGGAAGGCCTGGAAGCGGCCACCCTTGTACGGTCTCCCGGGTCGGGGGTCTCCAGCCTTTAAATGGTGGTGTGGAGGAGGGGAGAAGGAAGAAAGTCGTAAAATCAGCCCTGAGCAGGAGTTTGTGCTGCTGGGACGGGGCTGCTCTCAGGTTTGCCTGTTGGGAGGCGAGGCGGGTTTCGTCGCCTGCCATGGTAACGCTCCCCTGGCTGTGAAGACAGGGACCCAGCCCTTGTGGGACCCAGCCCTTGCCCTGCCCAAGGAGCGAGCCGGGAGTGCTGCTGTAGCCGGAGCGCTGGCTAGTTAGCAGGAAGATGGCAACGAGAGGAGGCTGCTAGTGGGAGCTGTTTGTGGTGTTTCCTACCTTGGGTCACGCTCACAACCCCCCTGCTCAGCACTTCTACACAAAAACCCAACTCCGCTGTGGCTCCCTTCTTGGTCACTTCTCTCTGCAGTGCCTCAGCCCTGGGATGCATTGGGGGAGGAGACTGCTCTGGGCTATTGCTGGGTTGGAAGGGAACGTGGGAAAAGGCTGTTCCACCTACTGCTGGTAACTCTCACCACTGGCCTGGGCCTGGGCTTAAAATAATAAATAATGAAGGTGAGTGACTGGGGAAAAGCCATTGCTAGGGAGCAGGCTGCAGACCTGGCACCTGCTGGAAGCCAGAGCCCCCTTCAGCCAGAGACCAACGGTGTATCCACCTCATTCAACTCCCCTCTGCTGCTGTGCCCGCAACAAGTGCGACAACCTCAGAACGGCCAGGCTGGGTCAGACCAATGGTCCATCTAGCCCAGTATCCCTGTCCCTGACAGTGACCGGTGCCAGGTTCCCCAGAGGGAACGACGACATCATTGAGTGATCCATCCCATCGCCCAGTCCCAGCTTCTGGCAGTGAGAGGGTTAGGGACACCTAGAGCATGGGGTTGTGTCCCTGCCCATCTTGGCTAATAGCCATTGATGGACCTGTCCTCAGTGAACTTATCTCATTCTTTTTTGAACCCGATTATAGTTTTGACCTTCACAACATCCTCTGGCAATGAGTTCCACAGGTTGACTGTGTGCTGTGTAAAGAAAGTACTTCCTTATGTTTCTTTTAAACCCATTGCCTAGTAAGTTTATTGGGTGACCCCTGGTTCTTGTGTTATGTGAAGGGGAAAATAACACTTCCTTATTCACTTTCTCCACACCAGTCATGATTTTATGGCTCGCTATCATATCCCCCCGAGTTGTCTCTTTTCCAAGCTGAACAGTATTAATCTTTTTAATCTCTCCTCATGTAGAAGCTGTTCCACAGACTTCATCATTTTTGTTGCCCTTCTCTGTGCCTTTTCCAATTCTAATAGATCTGTTCAGAGATTTGGCAGCCAGATCTGCACGCAGTATTCAAGGTGTGGGCGTACCATGGATTTATATAGTTGCATTATGATATTTACTGTCTTATTATCTATCCCTTTCCTAATGGTTCCCAACACGCTATTAGCTTTTTCGACTGCCGCTGCAGTCATTGAGCAGATGTTCTCAGAGACGCATTATCTATGATGACTCTAAGATCTCTTTCTTAGTGGTAACAGCAAATTTAGACCGCATCATTTTGTAAGTATAGCTGGGATGATGTTTTCCAATGTGCATTACTTTGCACTTATCAACACTGAATTTCATCTGCCAGTTCGTTGCCCAGTCAGCCAGTTTAGTGAGATCCCTTTGTAACTCTTGGCAGGCAGCTTTGAACTTAACTATCTTGAGTAATTTTATAGCCTCTGCAAACTTTGGCACCTTCCTGTTTACCCCCTTTTCCAGCTCATTTATGAATATGTTGAACAGCACTGCTCCCAGTACAGATCCCTGGGGGACCCCACTATTTACCACTGTCCACTGTGAAAACTGGCCGTTTGTTCCTCCCCTTTGTTTCCTGTCTTTTAATCAGTTACCAACCCATGAAAGGACCTTCCCTCTTCTCCCGGGACTTCTTACATTGCTTAAGAGCCTTTGCTGAGGGCCCTTGTGAAAAGCTTTCTGAAAGTCCATGTATCCCCCTTGTCCACGTGCTTGTTGACCCCTCAGAGAATTCTAACAGATCGGTGAGGCCTGCCATGTTTTCAAATGCCATGTTGACGCTTCCTCAACAAATCGTGTTCATCTGTGTCATAATTCTGTTCTTTATGGGTGTGCTTTGACTACTGCTCATTCCCAGCTGGCATCCGTGCTCCCCTTCTGCCCGTGTTATCCACCCACCTCTTCTCTTGTGAGCTCTTTGGGGCAGGGACTCTGTTCTGTGTGGGCTCTGCCCAGCACAAGGGGGCCCTGGCTTCTGACCAGGATGCCTAGGCATTACCCCAAGTCCCATAGCTAGGGGGCTGGGAAGGCCCTGGCGGCAGACTCTTTGTGTGGCCTGGCTACCTACCTCCTGCACACCGTCAGGGATGTCATAGACAATCTTGAGCGTTGGGTCTCGAAAGTAGCCGGGCAGGCTCTGGGACAAGGTCACGACCTTGAATGTCCCTTTAATAGCCCTGGTGCCCTTGGGGGAGCTGCAGCAGGCTGGGTGCGTGTCTTCTGCTGCAAAACAAGTCCGGCACAGAGCGTGGCCACACTGGGCGCGGCAGGTCGCTGTGCACGAGCTCTGGCACGCATCACACTTCCCACGCTTGTGCTCATGGGCTTCCTGCCCAGGGCTGGGACCTCTTAGCTCCAGCTCTGAAATCCCAGGCTCCTGTGAGTCCCCATCTCCTGCTGGGAGCAAGTGGCCTTCCTGGCTCACTGGGTCCCCCTGGCCTGGCTTGGGGCCTCGTCCTGCTGCAGCCCTAGCGGGCAGTGCAATCCCAGAGCTAGAGAGCCAGATGGGCAAGGACTGCGGGGCGCCATCTGCTGAGGGGGGCCTCGGGCTTCCCCCTGCCTCACTGGGGCCTCCTCGGTTCTTGTCTCTTGCGAACTGGAATCTGTCGGGCAGGACCCGCTTTATCCTGGCCGTCTCGGGCTCTCCAGCTGGCCTCTCCCCCTTCTGCGGCTCCTGGGGGTCCCTTGGGCTGAGGCTCTGCCTGCCTGCCAAGCTGGCATCAAGGAGGCCACTGCCACTCACGTCCTGAGAGTCGCTGTGGTAACTTGGGTCCTCCTGCCCCACCGCCTGCTGGTAGCTGTTGGTTTTCGTGGCATTCCACCCGGGCCCATACAGTCTCGTGGTGTCGGCACCATTCAGCTGGGGGGCGCTCTCCGAAAGGTCCGACAGGCCGGCTGTGCTGCTAACCTCCAGCTGCTGCAGATCCTCCCGGCTATGGCGATATTCTGCAGCCAGCGCTGGGTCCTGGGTTTTCACCTGCTGCGTGGGGCTTGGATATTCCTCGGCCGGAGATCCCTCCAGCCCCGGAGACGGGGAAGAAAGCGTCAGAGCACTTCGCCTCCTGGCAGAGAATCTCTGGAAGGCCTCATTGACTCTCAGCAGTGTTTCCTTGGGGCACGTGAGATGCAGTTTGTACCTGTCTCTGCTGACTCTGACCTGGGCAGAGCATCCTTTCAAGAGGCTGCATAGCTCATTCAAGGCCTCGTCGCTGGGCCCCTCCACGTCGAGTTCGGAGTAGCTCAGGCTCTGGCATACGAGAGCAGGACACACCGTCTGGCACAGAGCCTCCAGCTTCCACCTCGCTTGGAGGAGCTTTGTCCTGTCCTCAGCTGCGAGTGTCAGCACGGTGCAGCCTTTGCCGCTGCGCTCTGCGAGCAGGACGCCTCCCTCCCTGCACAGCCCGTCGATAGCAGAGCCATGAATCTCTTTCAGATAAGCCCACTGCACAGGATCCATGCTGAGCTCCTCGCTGACCCCGTGGGCCCCGCTGGCTGCCCTGCTGGGGTCTCTGGGCGTGTCGCCTGCCTTAGACTTTGGAATGGAGAAACTATTGGAGCGTCTCAGCGGGGTGCTAGACTCGGGCGGTTTGGAATCTAGAGCTGAACAGGTCCCTGTGGTATCGAAAAGGCTCAAGGATTTGAAGGTACTAGACACGCTGCTAATGGGCTGAGACTTTACGGGACCGGGGCTTTTCCAGCCCCCGAGACTCTGCAGAGTGCTGCTTTCTTTGCCTCCAGCAAACAGAGACAGCGTCTTGGGTCTCAAGAGCAGGGGGGCCCCCTTCCTTCGGTCCCAATCCTTCAGCTCCCTCTGCTGAACCTCTGCCGCTGGCCCAGTGATGGCTGCAGAGACGGGCAGGTGGTGCTGACCGCTCGGTGGTGCTGGATCGCTCTGGCCCGGGGCGCCGGCTTCCTTTAACCAGCTGCCAGACAGCTGCATCTGCTCCATGAACAGGGAGCTGCGATGCAGCGAGGGCCATGCACTGGAAAGAGACGCGTCCTGCTTTAGGAAGCTGAAGTTGGCGGCTAGCTTGTGTTCACCTTTAAACTCAAACTTGCCAGGACTCGGTCTTGGGGGTGAAGGATCCACCGTGGGTTCAGGCTTGCCCAGTCTGGCATCCCCTCCATGAAGGGCAGCTGTGTAGGTGGCCAGGGAGGCGTCGGACATCCTGAGGCCGGCTGTGGCTGTTCTCCCGGTGCTTTGATCTTGGATGTATTGTTTGGCCTGGGAGACATCGACCAGATTCCCGATGAGATAGAGATGCCGCTCATCTTCGTGACAAAGGAGCAGGGGGCACAGCTTCTGCAGGTCCCCTAGCAAGGCCCTCTGAGACCTCATGTCACTGCTCAGCTCCCCCTTGCTGACCTTCTCCTTGCGCAGACTGGCTTCCAGCCGCTGATAGAGGCGCAGCAGCGCCAGGCGGGCTTGCACCACGGAGCTGATGTTTCCCGTGTTCTTGGAGGAGGCCTGGAGGTAGAGAATGGCGATGCCGTCGCTGCTGACGTCCACCACGTCGACCTGGTGCTGCTGCAGCACCCGCTGGTACTTGTCGCTGCAGAACTTCTGCATGTACAGGTAGATATCCGCGTCCATCACCAGGGAGAAGTCCTCCAGCTGCTCCACAGCTTCTCCGTCCACAGGGTCCCTGTGCAACGGGGGCTCAGACGCCTCCTCGTGCACCTGGCCCGGACTCGGCTGCTTCTCCACCCTGGGCTCTGGCAAGGGGGAGCGGGGCCTCTGCTGGGAAGCCAACATCCCTGTGACTGTGGCTGGGGGGCTGACTCCCTCCGGGGGGGCCTCGCCAGCTTGCTGGCTCCGCAGCAGCTCCTTGCTGAAAGCCTGCAGCTCCGTGAACGGCCCCTTGACCGTGCACAGCGTCTCCGTAGGGTCGAAGCTGAACTGCACGGCGCCGTAACGTTTGCGCAGGCTTCTCAGGAGGGTTTTGCCATCCAGGAGCCTTCCGTAGTCGATGATCATACAAACGCGCACAAAGATCTGGAGGGACAGGACCAGAGGAGTCAGAGGGCAGCGACTGACGGCAAACAGCCCCGCTGCAGGAGGGAGATGACCCCCCGGCAGGCCCCGCTCCACCACCCCGGCATCATCAGGACAACGGCAGCTGCACACACTATCTCACCGCGGCTCCCAGGGTCACTTCAAGGCCAAGTGCCAAGCGCCCCCACCTTCCCTTCCACCCTGTGTTTGCTCTCCCCAAGGGCAGGCAAACAAACCCGCTGTAGCTTCGTGCTGCAATCGCTGCCCATGGAGACGGAGAGGGCGTGCCCAGGCAGGAGGGCATGGAGACAGGCAGATGCAGGCTGTAGGGCCGGGCAGCGATTAATGTGGGAGGGCCGTGCGGCCAGGCCTGACAGAGCCAGCAGCCTGGAGCAGAACTTTCCCCTCCACACGTGGCACAAAGGGCTTGGTGCACAGAGTGTTGCCTGCTGGGAGCAGGGAGTGGAGCCGAGTGCGACTTTAATACAGCTACAGCATCTCCCATGTGCGCAGAGAGCTCTGCAACCAGCCCAGGCCCAGGGATCCCCACTTCCCGTTTCTATTACTCTAAGGCCCCTGCGCATGGAGCCAGGATCTCAGCCGCTTCCCCCTCTCTCTGCTCGGGCTGCAGTGTCCCTAGCAGGCCTTAGGCTGCCTGTCTCTGACATCATACGTATTGCCAGGGAGATGACTGTGATGTCACAGACAGTAGCCTCTGACTGCTGAGCTTCTGTTTTCACAGAATTCAACACCAAAGCCCAGAGCCGGCAGCTGGCCACTGACATCAGAGGAAGGGCAGAATTACCTCAAGGTCTCTGACACCAGCGCGTCCCCTAAATGCCCCCGAGGAAAATCGCCTGCTTTCCTGGCTCATGACGTGGCAGAGAAATTAACAGATGTCCCTGCGTGGCCATGTGTGAGCGGATAGCTGGGCTTTTGTCACACACACACACACACACACACACAGACACAGAGACACACACAGAGACACAGACACCCCCCCCATGCTATTCCCTCTGCGCTTGGCCAGGTACAAATGCAAACTGACCAAGTGTAAAATGGAGCCCTGCCTCGGGCGCGTTATCAGCAAAGACCCTTTTAAATCCTCATTTGAATACAAATCAAACGAGTCTGCTTTAACTCTAATTAAGATTAACAGGATTAGCGGAGTCCCCTTCCTCCGTATCTACGGCAGGTGCAAAGCCTGTTCCGGGCGCCCGGCGGGGGCTCTGGGAGGAGCGTACAGAGCTGGTGGGGGCCCTGCCCGCCTGATCCCGCTCATTACCTCGTCAGCGCTCAGCTCGGCCGCGTGTGCTGTCACTGTCAGCGGGTACGTCTTTCCACCGACCAACAAAACGTGGTTCTCCACCTCCAGGACCCTCCGAGCCACTAAACCGAGCAAAGCAATAGACACCGGTCAGCCGTCTGCACCCTGCCCTGGGCTGTGCCGGTGGGCTCCCCAGCCAGACATGCCCAGAACGGGATCCTTATTCCTCCCTCTCTCCCACCGCTTTCTTGGGGCATCCCCTTGTTGGAGGCTGGGGAAGGACAGGACACTGGGAATTCCACCAGTTACCCTCCAGGATGGGGGGCCTAATGCCGCAGGAGGTGCCCTGGCCCCTGTGCGGAGCTTCTTGGGCTTCCCCCGTGACCCCAGGACACGACTTAGCCCCCCAAGTGCTGCCTGGCACGAGCCCCCTGCATTACCTCCCGCTTCCTCAAAGGTGACGAGGGCGCAGGCGGGGGAGCCAGCGATGAGCGTGATGTCTGCGATCTCTCCGCCGCCGTTGCGGGCGCGCAGGAAGTGGATGGTGAGCTTGTCGGCGACTCTCTCGGGGGGGATGTCTGTTGGGATCCCCCCCACGCGCACCGTGCGCCCAGCCATGCTGCCGGACCCTCCTGCAGGGAAGGAGCGCAGACGTGAGCCAACGAGCAAAGCTCCCAACCCACCCGCCAGGGCTCGCGGGCTGCCCCCTCCTCTCTGGAGCCTGGGCTCTGGGCTCGCAGGTAGGAGACCTGGGTTCTGTTCTGGTGCGTGTGCCCTGCCTAGCAAATATTTAAAGCCACACTCCTCACTGCGGGTAGGTCACCTTCCCTCGCTGTGACTCAGTTTCTTCACCTGTACAAGGAATTGCCGCACGAGGGCTTGTGCAGCTGAATACAGGTGCATTTGCAAAGCATGTTTAGATCTACAGCTAAAGCCTGTTGTTATCCAGGGGAAACCTGGGCAGCCCTAGCAGAGCTAGAGCGAAGCCCGTCCCTTCACCCTATGGCACTCACTGGGAGCAGACCCCACTGGGAATCAGGAGGAAACCACCATCCCCCCGTCACTGGAGCACAGCTGCGTGTGGCCTTGTGTCTCCCCCCAGCCTGTGCCGGACAACAGCCTCTGCCCAAGGCACTTGCTGCAGACAGTGGGTCAGACAGGGGAGCTCTCATGCCTGGAGAAAGATGTTCCTCCCCAGCCCCTGTCCTCACCCAAGGCCCCATTTGCCCCAAGGGAAACTGAGGTCTCCGTTGGATTTGTATCTCAGCAGCTCTTTTCTCCAGGGAGCCCGAATGTTCCAGCCTGTTTTTTCTGGCTTCGAAGCTCCTGCCAAGGTGGCCAAACCTCCACCAACCCCTTGCAAAGGGGTGTCATTGATGCTCTCTTGCAGCGAACAATAGAATGGCCAACCGCTGCAGGCCCCAAACGGTGCCCTCTAATTCCCCAGCTGCATGAGGTTGGCATCTGGCATCAGGGCCCAGCTTTCTGCGGCCCAATGAATAAGACAGCCTGGGGGCCCTGCCCCCATGAATACACATCAGTGTCACTCTTTGGAAAGGCACCGTGGGGAGGACAATGCTCAGACTCTGCTAAGGGCTCCAGGAGCTGTGGCCAGGTATCTCTTCTCTGCTCATCTGCAAGCAGAGCTCTTGGATTATTCATGAGCTGCCACTTAACATGCAAAGATGCAGCTGAACACTCCATAAATATTTATTAGGCCTCCAAGACGGGGACCCTCTGGTGCAAATTCTCATTAAGCCGGGAGGAGCAGACTGAGAGGTGTATAGTGGGAGCCAGAGGCAAGAGGCTCAGACAGTCTCTGCTGGGGGGAAGGACAGCACCCACAACACTCTTCAGGGTGCAGGGCAGGCCCACACCCACACACCACCCTAGACCAACAGCCCATGCACCAGCTGGTAAAGGGATCAGCCTGCGTTTCTGCTGCCCTCCCCCTCTACTGCTGAAGCCAGGAGCGATCCGAGGCTTGAGGAAAAGCCCCGTTAGCCCCTGCCCCGCTAGGCTGGACCAGGCCCCGACGGAATGGGCCCCGCTCAGTGGTTTGCCGCAGAGCTGTGGGTGACTGAGCTGTTACCATACCAGCTGCGTTAGAGCCAGGATCTCTATATGGTTCTTATACAGCAGCTATCCCTGCAGTCCCCAGTGGGAAATGGGCGTAGGGTCCCCCACCTGCCCCCAGCAGTTCAGGTGTCCACATCACCAGCTGCTCCTGCACCCTCGGGTCCTGTGTCACTGGCTCAGCCTGAGCCCGCGGCTCCAGGGGGCGCGTCAGTCGATCAATAACAAGACGGGGAAGGTTTAATATTTAAACAAGCTGTTGAATTTTTCAGCACGAAAGGGAGCAGCAGCAGGGCCCCCGGGAGCTGCGCGGTGTTGCTAACAGCTGCCTCGCTGGGCTTTTGAGCCTCTCCACAGAACAGCAGCAGCGAAAGAAGAGAGAATCGATTGCGCTGCAGGAGGCGATGGCAGCAGCCAACGGCAACTCTGGCCTTGGCCTGCATGGCCCCTGTCCCTGCAGGGACGCCCCAAGGGGTGCAGGGGGGATGGACACTGTGTTAACAATGCAGCCCTGGGGCGAGCAGGGTGGCCTCATTCGGCTCTCGCGTTCTGGGAGCAGCCGGCCTGACAGCGGCATGGACTGAAAGAGGAGTGTATAGAAATGGCACCAGCTTGGGCATCAGCTTCCCCCGCCAGCCCCTGGGCAGTGTCCAGCGAGCGGCCGACTCTGGCCCCTGGTTGTGCAATTGGAGCCAGGGACCCCAGAGGCTCCACACAGGCACCAGGGCCCAGCCACAGGGCGCCGAGGGGCAGATGCCAGCCCCAGTAACTTGGTCCCCCTGTGCTGCCTGGGAGCCAGTGGGGTGCAGGGCGGGAGCCGGGTGGGTGCAGGACAGGAGCCAGGCGGGAGCAGGGTGGGAGCAGGACGGGGTGCAGGGTGGGTGCCAGCCGGGTGCAAGGCAGGAGCAGGGCGGGAGCCGGGTAAGGGTGCAGGGCGGGAGCCGGGTAAGGGTGCAGGGTGGAAGCAGGACGGGGTGCAGGGTGGGTGCCAGCCGGGTGCAAGGCAGGAGCAGGGCGGTGGGCCGGGTGGAAGCAGGACGGGGTGCAGGGCGGGAGCCGGGTAAGGGTGCAGGGTGGAAGCAGGACGGGGTGCAGGGTGGAAGCAGGACGGGGTGCAGGGCGGGCGCCGGGTAAGGGTGCAGGGTGGAAGCAGGGCGGGCGCCGGGTAAGGGTGCAGGGTGGAAGCAGGACGGGGTGCAGGGTGGAA
>NW_020664544.1:759721-775327 GCF_002925995.2 Terrapene triunguis
AGGACAGGAAGTGAAAAACTATACGTATCCAGCTGAAAAGGTAGGAGAACTTTATGTGAAGGAGGGAAGTATGTAAATATTAACTTAGGATGAGGCCTGGTGTTAATTTACAGTTAATGCGAAGGATTTTAACATCCTCAGGCAGCCAGACCCTCAGTTACTGTCACTGCAGGGCCAGCACAGCCCCGTTCAGGAGCATGCTAGGACAGCGGTGCTATATGAACCCGGTGTTTCTTGGGGTCTCCCAGCCAACAGCTGTCAGGCTGGACACACTTCACTTGAGAGCGAGAACAAGCTGGGGGATTGGGTTGCAGGTTTCAATGACTCAGAAACTAAAGTATAAATGGATTCCTACAGTTCAATAAAGGAGTGAAAAATGTAACAAGCAGCTGGGGGAGGGAGAAAAGTTTCCAACTCACCTTTCCTCAAATTTCACCTTGGCTTCGCGCCTTGCCTTGCGTTTCAGTGCAGGGTCCCTGAACACATCTTTATTGACAACGGTTTTGTCCAGAGGAATATCAACGGAATACCTGAGAGAGGGGGAACAGCAGACTTTGAAACACCCACATGCCAGGATGCTAGATAGCTAGCCTGAGTCTGGCTGGACAGTGCACTTCTCCTGCCAGCCCACAGAATGGTGGCAGTTAAAACATACCTAAAAGACAGACTCAGGCCAGCACCCCTAATGACCCGGGAGTCCTCAAGCACTCTGAGTCAGTAGATGGTGTGAGAGGTGCCAAGCAGCCTTGCTTTGCCCTCACCGTGCACTCAGCAGCACACAACACTAGAAGTGGGGAAGGGAAGGCCAGTGACAGGCCTGGTCTACACTACGGGATTAATTCGGATTTAGCAGCGTTAATTCGAATTAACCCTTCACCCGTCCACACAACAGAGCCATTTAGTTCGAATTAAAGGGCGCTTTAAATCGATTTCTGTACTCCACCTCGACGAGCGGAGTAGCGCCAAAATCGATTTTGTTAATTCGAATTAGGGTTAGTGTGGCCGCACACCACCGAATTAATGTGGTTAAAATTAATGGGGTAGTGTGGCCGCACACCACCGAATTAATGTGGTTAAAATTAATGGGGTAGTGTGGCCGCACACCACCGAATTAATGTGGTTAAAAACCGAATTAATGTGCTTAGTGTGGCCGCGCACAATCGAATTTATACAACCTGTTTCCCAAATTCGAATTATCTAAATTCGGATTAATCCCGTAGTGTAGACATACCCCCAGTATCATGAAATGCTGGTTCGGCTACAATCCCCAATACTCAGCTCGTTCTATTGCACTGTCCATCAGTAGATCTCAAAGCCCCTTACTAAGGAGATCCATATCATTATTACAAATCCTCTTCAGAGCTTACAGGAGGAAGGCTGTGTCTCCAGCCAAAGAAAAAACAAATGAAAGGCCTAAATAATGGCCAATGCCACAAGAGATGCATTTGTGGACAATCGAATTTGTCCAACCTCTCCCACAGCGAGAGTGTCAGCCTGAATCCCGATGATAAAGGGATGGGGAAGATCATGAATGTCCCACCTCAACTTTTGACTCCTCCAAGATAATTATCACTGGCCACACAAGTCAGCATCCTGCAAATCTATTCATTGAGCTGCATAAGGACATAACTGAGGAAATCTCAGAGAAGCAGGTTTCTAGGCTTTACCAAAGAGAAAATCTGCTTTTGCCATGTTGAAGGAAACTAAAAGTAGTTTACTAGTTCTATTAGCAGCACTTCAGTGAGCCCCGAGCCTGCTCACCTGGTGGGCATTAGATGGTTGTAGTTATAAACCTTCACAAAAGATTTGATCTTGGACCTCTTCGCTATCTTCTTTTTGCCCATTGCAGCAGTTACCTTCCGTGGGTACCGATCGATACCAGCCACCAGGGCGTGGCTATATGGTCGGTCTGAGGTGCCATCATCAATGTTCTGAAACACACAGGAGACCTATTAGCAATGCACAGAAACCAGGATTCTGGGAGGTCACCACAGATTCTTCTACCTTTTGAACAGAAAAACTGCTATAGCCTAATGAATTTAAGGCATTGGAGAGATAGCCAAATGGCAAGGTGCACAGAACCCAAAAGAAAATCCTCTGCTACGTAAGCGGATCTAAAGCCCGCATGCCACAAAAAGCAGCACTAAGGGAAGCCCCCAGAATGCTCACGCTGTATTCCATGGAATTTTTAGAGACGTCTCTTCTGCAGGTGTGCAACTCCCATGAATAACCACAGGATATACACAACAACCTCAAACTATCTAGCTCTAGGAGTTAACGTTTCTAGGCGCCTCCGTTCTCAGCCCGACAAGCAGCATATGGATGACAGGTTTCCAGATGCTCCTAGGTAACACAGAGAAAGCAGATGTCTAAGTACCTTACGTGCTTATCCAGCCCTTGTCACTGTAAGATCTGAGCGCCTCACAATCTTTAATGTATTTATCCTCACAATCCCCCTGTGAGGTAGCAGTGCTATTATACCCATTTACAGGTGAGAAACTGAGGCACAGAGGTTATCCCTGCACAGCTCCTGGTGGGCTGGATTCCCAGCACAGGTAGACAGACGCATGCTAGCTCTGCTCAAGCGAGTGCGCTGAAAGGAACAGTGTGGACATAGCTGCATAGGCTGCAGCTCAGGCGGCTAATGTTAGCCTGTTTACCCCTGCCGGGAATCCCACCGCCAGCTGCACCCAGAGGGATTAAGTGACTTGTCCAAGGTCCAAAAGCAAGTCTGCGACACAGCAGCAAATTGGCCCTGGGTCTCCCAAATCCTAGATTAGTGCCTAACCACTAGACAATGCTTCACATCCTGGCACAGCATGAATGTCTGTGCACTGGCCTCTCTGTGACCCACTCCGCAAACCTTAACCAACCCTCACAAATCTCACTGAACACACACAGGAACTAAGGCGGATTTAAACCACACGAGCCCACACGGGGATTAAGGGACAACTAAGATTAGAACCCATAAATCCCCAATCCCACGTTCAGAACAGGCCTCTGGCTAGACCGCCATGGCACAGACAACCGCGGAGACCGGTGAGAGCCTAGGGCTCCAAGCGGGACCCATGTTTACATGGCACCAAAGGGATGGGAGCGAATCAGTCGTGAACCCCTAGATCTGTAGGCGGTGCCTTCCCTCGCGTATCCCAGGCGAGGCCCACCATGCGGGCCAGCGCTCGCACCCAGACGGGCTAGGGCAGGGGGCCGCCACTGGCTCTTGCAGGCCGGGCACTCGGAGCTTCGGGCCCGGGGTGGAGGCCCTCGAGAGGGGACTCACCTTCACGATGACCGCCTTGCGCCCCGAGTAGCGCCCCGCCAGGACGAGCACCACCTTCCCGGGCTTCATGAACTTCCCCATCGCTGCCGGGAGACAACGCGCGTTAGAAGCCGGGCAGCCGCCCAGGCGCCCCAGGATGGGCCCCGGCCTGCCCCGCGCCCCAGGGGGCCGCCAGCGCGCTGCCCCCGCCGGGGCCCGCCAGCCCCGGGCACCGGCCCCGAGGGTCCCGGCAGGAACATCGCCCCCCTGCGCCCGCCCCCCGCGCCAAGCGCCCCCCGCCGGGCCCCGCCGCCCCGCGGATGGCGACCGATACTGCCCCCCCCCCCCCCCGGACTCACCGAGGCTCCGGCTGCGATGGCGCCCAAACCGGAAAAGGAAGGAGCGACCGCTTCGCCGACCTTTCACCCCGCGATTCCGGTCACCTGACTTCCGCTTCCTCCCGCACAGGGCCACGGCGCACGCGCGGGACGGGGGTGGCAGGGGCCGAAGCAGCCCAACGCCCCCTCCCTTGGCGGCCGTTGGCCGGGGCGGGCCTGGCCGCGCGAGCTCAGCGCTCCTCCCCAGAGCGGCGGGGAGCGTGCGCGGTGCAGATGATACAGCGCCGAGCACGGCGCGGCCTGGCTCCCTGGCTGGAGGGGGCAGCACCGCAACCCCCCCGTGCACATTTCAGGGCGTTTAAAGCGGTGCGCGGCGCTACAGCTGCCCCCAGCCCCTTGGCCACTGGTTGGAGCCTTACACTCAAAATCTCCTTTTTGAAGGCGTTTATCCCCCCCCGGGGGTGGTGTACCCCCCCCCCCCCCATTACCGGGAACCAAACCAGGGGCCCTGACACCAACATTTCACGTGCAGCTCCCTGCCCCTCACCTACACACAATGGAAAAGTAGTATTTTTCCCACGCCACGTTTTTTCCGTTTGTCAGGGGAGGCATTACTCCAGACAGCCATCCAAATTTTAAAATTGACAATCCTTTCAACTCCAGCCCAAGGTAGCCTCTTCCTCGCCCTCCACAGCACATATGGGAAATGGGTGCACTTGATCTTCCAGAAGTTTTGTTTTTTCCTGTTAAGACATCATCTGACCCTGTTGGTGCCCATTTGTGTCCTTGCTGACTCCAGTTTTTAGTTACCAATGATCTAACCCAGGGGTCGGCAACATTTGGCACGCAGCTCGCCAGGGTAAGCACGAGAAGCCGCGGCCAGCACATCGCTCGCCCGCGCCGCTTCCCGCCACCCCCATTGGCCTGGGACGGCAAACCGCGGCCAGTGGGGGCCGGGATCGGCCGAACCTGCCGCGTCAGCAGGTAAATAAACTGGCCCGGCCCGCCAGGGTGATTACCCTGGCAAGCCGCGTGCCCAACGTTGCCGACCCCTGATCTAACCTATTCTGTTCTGTTCCTAACTAATGGTGCAGCATACAAGTTATAAAGGTAATGGCTGTAGGTTTGAACTGAAGATTCAAAGTCTAGAAGAAAGAGGGTGAGTTAACAGTTTATCTATTAATGTACAAGTAGGTAATACAACATACACAAACCACCATGACTTTTATTATCAGCAGTAGATATTGTACTCTCCACAACACAAATACATTCATCCTATTGCACATATGCACAGACCTAAAAACAGAACAAAATCAACATCAGAAATAAAATAAAGCAGATATCTGAACAACTAGGGTACAACACAAACTTCTCCAGCATAGCACTGTAAACACAAAAGGGAGTTAAGAATTAGAAAAACCTGAAGACAAGATGCTTTATGGAACCATTTGGGGCCCCAGAAAAGCCTTTCCAGCAATCAGACACTTCAACTGTCAACTTATTTGTAACTGCCACAGATTTGACAAAAACATGCAGATTTCAGACAAAAAATAGCCAAACTAGAATGGGAAATGTTCCATGGAAATGATTCTTGAATTAAATCTTGCCTCTCCAGCTAATCTTAATGTAGTTGGTCATTGGTAATTCTATAATTTGCTGTCCAAGAAGACAAGAAGTTTATCTGGATAAATCAGCTTGGAATTTTTCACCCTTAGACAAGCCTCTGAAAATACATAAACAGTTTCCTATCTGAAGGGTACAACATGAAAACAGTTTCCACATATGTAAGAGTCACTGCTGCTGGTTTTCATTATATTTCAGTAAACTATTTCTGCATTAAAAACATGTGGAGGAATGTGTTACTAACCACTAATTCTTCATCAAAAAAACTAACACCCTCCTTACAGTGTTCTATAAATTTCACTCTGCTCCAAACACACAAATAATTTTAGGAATACAGTTAAGGGGTGAGGGGGGGTCGGTGGGGGCGACACAGATTCTGGTCTCTCTGAAGTTAGTGGCAGCTTTGTCACTGACTTCAGTGAGAGCAGATGGGCCCCAGTGCTCAATGTCCAAAATCTGTGGTGTCAGTCTATGAAATTCTAGATGTTTTCCCAAAGAATAGCTTCAATGCTTTTTAGACAGAAATAAGATGAAACCAACAACCCTACTGCACCAAACTGTGCGTGCAACTGAGAGGAACTGGCGGTAAGGGAACATTCCTTTTCAAGCTTCAAAGGGAGCTACTATGAACAGTGGGGAAACTGGGAACAAAAAAAACCTACCATGACAGCCCCATTTCTAGCTACTAAATGTACAATTAGAGTGGTCACTCCCAACCCATCCCCCATGTGCCTGAGACTAGGATGTTGCTCTTTTGCCAGGAAGCTGAAGGGAACAGGACGCCAGACTGAGGCACTACTGTTTCCAATATAAATCCATTACCTGCCACTCAGGGCATCACTGATGCACGTACAAAGGAGACCACTCTCCTCAGCTCTATTCCAGTCAAACCCTCAGTTCTCTTTTGATGCCAGAAGTGATTTTTCTCATGCAGCCTAAATGCCATGTGGATTACTACTTCAACAGCGCTGACTGATTTGACTGCAGACCTACCTGTAACCAGTGCAGGAAGCTTTGCCCTCGGACCAGCAGAAAATGCTCAATTACACAATAATCAAATACACTCGATGTAGAAAATTGCTGGCCAAGAGATACTGACCACAGAAGTGCTTTTAGGAATTACATGAGAATATTAGACACCTGTAACTACTACAATGTATTTTCTACAAGGAGCCATATGAGCAACTGTTCTTGCAGCACAGGGGCTAATAATTAACTCAAGTTAAACACAGTAACTGGAAAAGGGAATATTTGTTTACAATTGTTAAACCAATGCATCTGCAATAAAACCCTGGCCTGATAGTGTTCAGGGCTTTGACCAAAACTCCACGAGGGAGCTGAGAGTCTTACACAATGCACCTGAATGCTCAATCCAGTCACCTGTCACCACAAAGTCCAAAGAATCTGTCAATGTCTGGATCTCTGCGGCCACTAATCCTGCAAGATACAAACCAATAGGCACCTATAGCTCAGAGCAGAAACTGTTCCCAGCCTCCTGTACATTCAAAATCTACATAAACGTGGGAGAGGGGATGTCTGACTCCACCACTGGGCACGTTACATCAAGCCTAAGCAGCAGAAGTAAGATATATCTGTCAAAAAGCCTCACACAGCTCTGTGTGAAACAGCAAAATGCCACAAGTGACATCTTTTAGACTAAAAATTCTGGGGGCTGACCATGCAGCCACAGCATAGGAACCGCTTCCACTGAACTCCACAGGAGCTGCTCCGATGCATTGGCTGTAAAACCAGGCCCTTTTTATTGCATTTCAGACAGTGGTTCACTCCTAATGCATGTGACAGAGGCAAGGCACCAACCGATGGGGTGCAGCAGCTCTGTTGTTAGCTGCATTAGCATAGGCCTGGGTGAGGTAGCGCACAACCCAAACATCTGCAGCATTTCCTCACAGGCAGTCTTGTAAGGGAGGCTTCCAGTGTCAAGACACTAACCTGCTACCCTAATAGCCACAATCAGCTTCAAAGGGGACAAGTTTGGTCATAAGCAATGCTCCTCCTCTAAGCTAGTAAGTTAATACATTCCTTCTGGGGAAAGGGGGCTGATCTGGAAAGGACACATCAAAAAGCATCTCTGATGTTTTTCAGCTGCCGGACAGCCAGGTCAACAGGAAGGTTGAATTTTAAGTTGCTCAGGCGGCTGAGAATGTTGAGTGCACTCTCAAAGCCTGTGTTGGCCATGTAGCTCCAGGGCTGATAGTGAGACTGTATCAGAGCCCCAGATTTGCAGATCAGATTCACCCAGGAGACCAGACGCTGTTCATTTAATGCCATGCACACCAGGGCTTTCAGTTCAGAGTCTGCACTGCGCTTGAATGGATCATGCTCTGTGAGGACAGTGTGAATAGCCGTCAACAGGCTCTGCTTGGGGGTAACAGTGATGCCCCCCGTCACGGGAAGGGCAAAAGACTGGGAGAGCTTGCGCGCTGGGGACTCCACGAAGGCGCGGCCGTTCTTGGTGTTGTAATACTTCACAAAGAGTTCCCAGGGGTGCATGGTCTGTGGCGACGAGGTAAATGCAGGAATCAGGCATGCAATGGGTGCCAACACCAAGCTCATCCCTTGAGAAGAGGCATAGAGCCCATGAGCCATCAGGTCTCGTATAGCAACGGTCAGCTCCTTCCGCACAGCCAAAGTCAGCTCATCTCTCGCTCCTAAGGAGACATCCTGCATGCTGGAGTAGCTGAGCACATGATCCTGGTGCTGGTGCTTCAGAGCCAGCTGCCTCACTTGGTCTACAGACAGTTCCAGTTTCTTAATTAAGGGAGAATAGTCCTTATTGGCCTGGTCCTTCTGCCAGAGGGTGCGGGGGATCTGACCAGTAGCACAGCCAAACTGACTGACAGCGAATATCTGCAGCACAGCAAGCATGCGACGCATAAGGTGCAGGCCTGTTTCTCGCATCTTTCTGGCATCCTCTGGGTTCACTGGTTGGTTAGGGAAAAGGAGAAATGCGGTCATTAGAGAATCCGATTTATCTCTACAGGGAGCTCATCAGCCACTCTACTAGGGCATGCTTTTGCTCTGGTGCTGCTGGCTGGGTGCTCAAGAGAGAGTGGCAGCTTCTCAGCACTCCTGCAAACTGGAAAATGGGACATCAAACAGTCATGTGTCCCATTCTCAAACTGCCTTATCCACCTCAAATCACAGAGAATGAATCCGACAATGGATGCTATTTTAGCAGGCACAAGTGACCAAAGCAGAATTTCAAGGTTTCTAGTGAGGGGAGAGGGTGTTTCAGACACAGATTTGTGGCTATCCCAGTATCAGAAGGATAATTACAGGGTGCCAGAAGCTTTTGTGGAAGGAAGTTGCTGATGTGCAAGGAACTAGTTGTCTCAGGGAATAAACCGGCCTGCTCATTCCAGAACCTGGGACCAAATCAAGCGCTTAAGCGGGTGGTCTCATTGTAATCTATAAGGAACAATAGAGCCACCAGCCATGATTTCTGCTGATGAAGAGTCCAGGACAAGAACAGCTGGAGTGGTGCAGGCCAAGACTGAGCTGCTTTGGTAAAGCTACAGCATGTCAGGAAAGACTGCACAGGACCTTGTTTGCATGATGTCTGCTGCTAGATAATTATCAGAAGCCCCTCATTGTTGTGAGCTCCAAGTTAAAGAGCGATCCTATCCCTCAATGATGTGTTGGTGCACATTCACTGTACAATCACACTGGCCAACAGGGAAAGGTAAGAGTTCAAACATGAGGTTTCTGGCTTATTGTCTGGATCAATGAAAGGGTAAGGGAAGCCACCACTTGCAGGGGAAAAGCAACACTGAATTTAGGAAGCGATGGGACACCAGTTCCTGCAGGTTGGAAGCCAGCTGGCCAACAAAAGGAGAAGCAGCAAGAGCCAAACACATGTAAATTGCCCACCTCTGTTATTCCCAGGAGGCAGCCTGGCATTTGGTTTGTAGGGGCCACTTCCACGCTTTCTGCCTGAACATTCACAATGTCCATCCTCCACCTGGCCGGGACTTCCAACTTCATCTAGAATGAGAAATCCACAATGACAACAGTTTGTTATTTTGCATCCCTACATCAGCTGGAAGATGGAGGCTACACATTGCAGACTGTAGGTCAGTATTGCCTCATATTCCTCTACACATGGGTGACCATCCTGCCTCTCAGCATCACACCCATCAGTGTCCCAGGTTCTCCACACACTATCACCTCGCCACGGAGAGGTCTGTGCTACTCTGTGCCCAGATTCTGCCCCATTGAGGTCTGCATCCTTCCTCTCACTAATTCAAGCCATGCTATATCCAAGATGCCCCTGCTGCACCAATGAGCAGCTCTCCTGATTGTCTAAGCAAAACCCAGCACTGACCCTGAATGAAGTTGATGAACATCTCCAGGTCCCGTATTTGCGTCTTCAGCTGTTCCACCAGCTGCTCCTTCACCCTTGCAGGATTGACAATCTGGGCAACAGCCACATCCACCTGCTGCCGCAGCTCCTCTGGGGACAGCGATGCAATGTCCTCATTCAGGTTCATATCCAGCTTCTTTATTAACTCCTCTATAATCACCTGCAGAACATTACACATGAGTGGCATGATCTCATGTGGCCCTCCCACCTGCGGAGCCAGAATGCTGCTTTCACTTACCCACTAACTATTTTGGGGTGAAGCCAGTCCGGACTTTATTATATCCACTAACAGTAAATTGTAGCAGTCCCTATGGATTATATTCATGGATGCAGACTTATGATGTTGTATTACAGCTGCCTGAATCAGCACTGGGCACACGCTAGTGTTCTGAGAGAGGCACTAGCTGGTGTTAAGAAAGGGCACTGGCAGAGGATCCGTAGGCCTTACCCGCTGTCTTTCCATGACCATGGACTGGGGCAGGGAATCATAGCTGCCCTCTTGGTAAGCGAAGGTCTCCAAGTCGTCTAGCTGCGTTTTGAGCTGCATGATTAGCTCTCGCTGCTTCTCCTTCCGGGCCTCGATTCGCTCCTGATTCTCCCGCTCACCCTGAAACGAGTTTATTGGAAAAGAAATTGAACACCCCACGCGTAGCCAAGGCCCTGGAGATAGGATTGTTACGTCAGGGATGTTTGGAAGTTAACCTTACAGCCCATGCCAATAGCGAGTTCTGGGCACCCTCACTGACAAAGGCTGCAGGCTTTCAATGAGAAGAAATTCCAGCCCAGTCACCACTCTACAAAAGAAGCATTTCTGCAGGCATCTTGCACCCCCTACTCTAGTCTCACTAGTTAGAAACCTCAGCAAGTAGAGAATTTTGTTGTAAGCAGCCAGATGATGATGATGTCTCATAGCAACTTCTGGAGTTCTTACACATCTCAGAGTGAAGCGGCAACCTGACACCATGCCCTAAATAACAGAGAAGAGTCACGGCTCTGTGCACTTGTATACATTAACATTGTACAAAATCCTTATTTAGCTCTCTCATGGTAAGTGCTGGGCTCCAAAAAGACAAGAGGTCTGGGCATTGCTTTGGATACAGCTGCATTAGGTGTGCATGTGCTTTGCCAACCACAGAAGGCTACCCCAGTTTCAGCCCCCAGATCTTTTCTAGAACATATTACAATCACAAACTGCATGGCACTTTATCTTGGTATAACCTGAAGGGGATTTCAGGAATAGGTTTTCGGGATAATGCACTCAAATTGTACATAAGTGAAACAAATGCAACCCATTATTTCTCAATCAAAAGGTAGATTTATATTGAAAGTGGCACTTACCAAGGCCTCCAGGTATTAAGCATGGGAATAAAAAGCAGAAATATTCAATTACATTCTAAATTAGATTTGGATTTGGGTTCCCCCCCCAATAAAGTAGCTGAAATTTTATTTATTTAAATAAAACCTCATTATCTCACAGACATTTGGGATCCTTCTGAATTACACACAAAGCCAATTAAGTACCAAGACCACAAACCCCATTTAAGCAATGGGCTTAAACTGCAGCAAGGGAGGTCTAGGTTGGACATTAGGAAAAAGTTCCTAACTGTCAGGGTGGTTAAACACTGGAATAAATTGCCTAGGGAGGTTGTGGAATCTCCATCTCTGGAGATATTTAAGAGTAGGTTAGATAAATGTCTATCAGGGATGGTCTAGACAGTATTTGGTCCTGCCATGCGGGCAGGGGACTGGACTCGATGACCTCTCGAGGTCCCTTCCAGTCCTAGAATCTATGAATCTCTGCTCCTGCATGAAAATCAAGGGTAATAAATGTCCCAAGCAAGTGTTAGAACTGCCCTGACTTCAATCCAGACTTTGCAAGCAGTACTAATGCCTACAGGCAGAATGAGAGAGAGAAAGAGAGTTCAGCCAAGAGTCGGACTTCATTCTGCTCACTGTCCTCACCACTGCTGGCACAGGGCAGTAAACAAGCAAGGTTAAACTGGAGCATTTGAAAACTGCAGATGGGCAGGAAATTGCCACTGGACATAGGTTTGGTGTATCAGACTGGAGTGGGACTGAAAGCCTTGTAACAGTATCTTATTTAAAACTGATTAATTGCAAAGTAGCAGAATGACCAATGAGGGTACAGATGAAGCTTCTGTGAGTAGCTCGAAGTCCCTGCCCTGCTGGTTTTGGTGATGTAATAGCTGCTAAGCAGATTTTAGTAACACTAAAAGAGAGGAAATGGCAATCATCCAGATTTCCCATGTGCAAAAAGGCAGCAACATTCCCAATTAACCTCCCTGTCCCTCTCATCCTCTTCTCCAGCGTGAGCTGGCCCCTTGCACAAGGCTTCCCCATGAGCTGGTCGCAAGGGCACTGGCTAGGCCCAGCACCTTGACGCAGCCCCAGGCATAATTTGCTATGACACTCCTTGTTCATTGTGCTTGAGGAAAAGGTGGAGAGGGGTGTGGAACTGTAAGTACAATTTATCTGTACAGATGCAAGATCAAATGAGGAAGGTCAACTTCCCCTGTTCTGATGTTTGTGGAAAGGGAGCTGTAATGCAGGAGGCTAACATGCAGGTTACAGTAAGGTATTAATACGGTGTAGAAACCAAACATTATCAGTGATCTAAGCTAATGAATCACACTGGAGAAATTCACAAGGATGCTGTATCCTGACTGTCTTGTACTGCTCCTGGGAAATGCTAGCAGGCCAGGCAGAATCATATAGCCTACAAAGAAGTGCAGTATCACTTCAGCTTCCTTCACATGGCTATTGCTGGACACACTTGTACCTCCTCATTTTAACTGGGCATTTCATGGCTGAGGTTCAAAAGTGAACTTTCATATTAAGCAGCTGTGCACACTGTGAAACAACCACGTTTAAGAAAACTCTGCAGCTGAGTCAAGTTAAACAGTACTTTATAGCCCAAGGACAGACTAGTCCAGAGCATGGGCATTAACAGTCTAGCCCCATGCACATAGGTTGGATTAAACCATTTTATAAAGTCAGTTCTGGATTTTGCGTCTTTTGACCTTGAATCAGTTCCCTGTTCAGAAAATCATGTACTGCAAGCAGTGCCATTCCACTTCTGTAGGGTGTGACAATGGTGTACCTCGCAGCCATGACTCATGAGAATAACACGCTCAATAAAGCAGAGCGTGAAAGCTAGAAGCACTAGGAAGCGTGACAGAAAACAGTGATTCTGAATTTTACTGAATTCTCCCCTGTATCTTTCTCCTCTGAGAAGGGCCATCGGTATCACTTCTTCTGCGGGGATCTGTGCTACAAAGGCACAGCTACAGCTATGCCCCCGTAGCGTAGGGACAAAGTGTGTGTCACTGTAGTAAATCCACCCCCTGGAGAGGCGGTCGCTGTTCTAATCTAAAGAGCTCCAGTCACCTGGAGGTCCTCGTCTGTCTGAACCTCTGTTCAGAGAGCCATCGCAAAGGCCTCACTGAGGGAGGTTAGAGGAAAGAGCCATTTCGGGTGACTTGAGGCCTGTGGCTGGTGGTGTGTGTGCAGCCAGACACACACACACACACCCCCGCAGGTGGGGGTTTCACACACCAGCTGGGGAGGGGAACCCGAAAGCCTGGCGGTAAATTGACCGGGGGGGGGGGGCAGGGCTGAACTCCTGCTCGGTCCCTGCCCAGCTGTCACCCCGGGGCGCAGCGAGCCCCAGCCCGCCCGCCCCCGCCCCCGCCCGGCCGCACTCACCGGGGCCTCCCCGAGCCCGTCCCCCAGCGCGGCCGGGCAGCCGCGGAAGGCGAAGTCCTCGAGGTCGCGCAGGAGCCGCTGCTGCTCGGCGGGCCCGGCCCGCGCCACCTGGCGGAGCCGGAACTGCACCTGGGCGAAGTGCGAGACCAGCGCCAGCAGGGCCCCGTGCAGGCGGCGGCGCTCGGCGCGGAGCCGCGGCAGCGAGCGGGGCGAGCCCGGCCCCGACCCGCCCGGGTCCCCGGCCTCGGCCTCGCCCTCGTCCGCCTCCGCCACCGCCCCGACCGGGGCCCAGCGCTCCCCGGGGCCCAGCGCCCCGCCCTCCGCCTCCGCCTCCATGGGCCCGGCGCCGCCGCTAGCGGGGCCGCGCCTCAGCCTCGCCCGCCGCCATCTTCCCGGAAGCGCCGGTGCCGCCGGGGGGCGGGGCTACGCGGCGCCGCTTCCGGGGAACGGGGCGGGGCTTGGCATATTTGAATGTGGGCGGGGTTTGTGCGTATCTGGGCGGGGCTAAGCGGCGCCGCTTCCGGGGAACGGGGCGGGGCTTGGGATATTTGAATGTGGGCGGGGTTTATGCGTATCTGGGCGGGGCTCGTGGTGTGGGCGGGGCTTCCCTCAAGTTACTGCTGGAAAAACCCTGTAGGTCAAATGTACCCCTGGCCCCGCCCCCCCCCCCCGGGCCCAACCCCACCCCCCACTTGCCCGGCTGGCCCTGCCCCTCCCCCATCCAGCTGGTTCTTGCCTGGGTAGCCACTGGGGACTGAGCTCAGGTTTCTGCTGGGAAGGTCAGACAGCATCTGGGGCCCACGAACGGATTGATGGGTAACAATGGGGGTGGGGAGAGCGGGTGCTATTCAGAGCATGCTGCCTGATGAGTTTCACCCCAGAGGTAGCTGCAGTTCTGTGCCACGGAAGTGGGTCCTTTGAGATGAAAGATGTTTATTGTTATCACACACGGGCTGAGCCCATTGCACGTATCAGGGGCTCCATTCATTCAGCTCCACAAGCTCCACGTGTGTCTATGTCCCAGCCCCCCCTATTGCAGGGACTCCTTGCAACCCCCACCATATTACCTCCCCTTGCCAGGGTCTCTGTGTCCCTCCGTTCCCCTCTCTGTCATATGCCAGGAGCTCTGTGTGTCCCCCATGTCCCCCTACCCTACACCACCATCCCCCATTCTGCCCCCCCCCCACGCCAGGGGCTCTTTGTGCCCCTGATTCTGCCCTCTGCCCCTCTTCACCCCTCACCTAGTTTCCCCATTCTACCCCTACCAGGGGGGTTGTGTTGTCTCCCTTGTACCCCTCCCCTCAGGCCAGGGGCTTTGTTGGCCCCCTCCTGCTCCCCTGTCCTCCCTTAGAAGGGCCTGGGGAGCACTGCAAAAGCAGCGTGCTTAGCTTCTAAGCGTGAGACACTTAGGTCACTCTGTAGCATCCTTTCAGGTTCATTAAGGAGGCCAGAGACTGATCACGGTGTGGCTGGCTAACTAGTGTGGACGGTTGATGTGCCATAATGTAGACATGTGGAGTTCATGACTAATAAGGAAAGACAGAACATTTGAGACTTGTAACTAACAGTGCCCCGTGCTCTAATTTTCACTCTTCAAACCACAGACTCACCTAACTTCTTGCATGGATTGTGGCTGCTGTAGTCCTGTTGGGATTTCCTGTGCTAAGAAATATAATTGTAGCTGCCTCTAGAGGACACATAACACACTCCACTATGTGCACATCTAATCACATTGCAGAGGGTAACAAAGGTAACTGGTTTCCAAGCTGGTGGAGTTCAAGTGTAGGGAAACAGGGGGTTCCTATAAGGAACAGGGAGCCACATACTTTCCCCCCACAAATGGAGTCACTCCACAGAGGTTAGGTTGGGGACACCATGAAATGACAATTGTCCGGCTTGCAGGGAATAAATTTGCTATTGTAACCAGTGTTGTTATGGAGAACAATCAAAATAATCCTTAGTGCTCCCATCACACTTAACAATCAGTAACTAACGGGTAAAAAATGGAACCTACAGAATCAAGCCATCAGCAATGAAAAATACCCCAGCTGGAGAGTGGAGCACAGAGCCTTTCAGTCATCGGAGATTCATTAAAGGAAACTTCCACATAATCATTTTGCTTTCTGTAATAGGCTCGCGTGTATCAGTGGTAAATCATCTTTTATTTACTTCTGCAGTTGAAAGCAGGAGGGTGACAGGACTGTGTGAGACAAATACAATTCCTGCTGCCCATGAGCCACTGTGCCTTCATTACAGGTGGAATTAATGAGAACTCC
>NW_020664544.1:780327-798331 GCF_002925995.2 Terrapene triunguis
GCCCCCCCCCCCGGCTGGGACGCGACCCCCGGGATCCCACTCGGGTCACTGCCCCCCCTCCCCCCGGCTGGGACGCGACACCTGGAGCTCCCACTTGGTCACCACCCGCCCCCACTCGGGTCACTGCCCCCCCCGGCTGGGACGCGACCCCCGGGACCCCACTCGGGTCACTGCCCTCCCCGCCCCCCGGCTGGGACGCGACCCCTGGAGCTCCCACTTGGTCACCACCCGCCCCCACTCGGGTCACTGCCCCCCCCGGCTGGGACACGACCCCTGGAGCTCCCACTCAGGTCACACACACACACCTGGCCACTATCCATCACTTGGGTCACTGGGACCCCCACTAGAGATACAATCTCCCATTTGGGTCACTGCCTCCCCCTTCCTCCCCCCCCCCGGGACACAACCCCCGGACCACCCACTCGGGTCACCCCCCCCACCCACCAGCCCCCACTCGGGTCACTGGGACACTCACACCCTCAGCTGGGACTTTTCCTGTCTGACTGGAACCTGGAAACAGTCCCACCTATTCCAGCCCTAGGAACTCGCTAGGAGACACCCCAGCTGGCCCGGGGCCCCTCCATGCCCCACCACACAGGGGGAAAGGTGGCTCTCTGTCACTCTGCCCTGGGGGACAGGCTTGGGCTCTCCAAATAGCTGTGTAGACAACTCTTTACGTTTCGACTGGGGGCTGGAGGAGCTCAGGCTCTGAAGCCTCCAGAGGGGGGTGAGCTTCAGAACCCAAGTGTAACCTCAAAGCCTGTCTATTCAGCCATTTTGAGAGCACTAGCCAACCTGCTCGCCCACGTCTGGCTGCCATGCAGTCAGACCCTGGGTGGCCCCGGGCCAGCGGGATGTACCGGGCTCCTGTAACATGACTCCACGGTGAATTCTGGGCCCTGCTCGGCCTGTCTTGTCTCCTGCCCTTGCCCCGCTGAGAGGCTGAGGCAAATGCCATGGGAAAATGGGAATTTGCTCACCCAAGCCTCAGCCCAGGCTGTTTACAGGCCCTGCAGCCTTCGGCTCTTGCAGACGGCAACCGCCTGTGGGGAGAGGTGGCTATAAAGCAGGGGTCTGCTCAGGTGAATGAGACCACATGGCAGTGGGGCGACCCCCGGAATCTGTCCCCAGAATAGCAAAGTCTCCCTAGGGGCTGGACTTCACTGGCAGTTAGAGACGCTGAAGGAATTTGTTCTGAGTCGGTGCGAATCTCTGTTACCTGGTGCCAGCCAGCAGGGCCCAGTGAAACGTGGAGGGATGCTCAGCAGTGCAGTCAGCGTGCTCTGATTTATTTCAGACGCCGCTCATTAAGTATTAAACAAATCCTGCTCCCCAGACCCCGCAGCTCCTCTTTCCCCACTGTCCAGATCCCATGGGGCAGTGGCAGGGGCTCTCTGGGGATCTGTCTGGCAGGCAGGGATGACTTTTCAGATCTAGGTCTGCCTGGGCACTTTCCGAGGCGAGGGCAGCGGTCTTGGGGGTTGTGACTGCGCTCCAGTGAGCGATTGTGCTTAGTGAGGGCCGTCCCTTGCCTTGCACATGCAGGCTTCACTCCCAAAAGCCTTGTGTCTCTGGGAGGTCCCTCTCTGAGCACATGCTGCTGCAGGATTCTCTGTCGCTGAGGTGCTGAGAGAGGCCAGTTCCCGGGATGCTGCCAAGATAAAATGATGCTTTTTGGAAGTGTAGCAACAAGTCTGCTGAATCTGCAGCCAGCTTCTTGTCTGCCTGGCGCCTGCCCCCTTTCCCTGGGTCTCGCCCTCTCCCTGTTCCTACATGCCAATCGTCTGGCCCAGACAGGTGTAACAAGGGCAGCTTAACGCTGCTCTGATAACTCCACACAACGCCTTACACACAACCTGCTGCTGTGGGGAGCCAGGAGACGAAAGGTGGCACAGGAACGCCACTCTCACTCTGCTCCCTGGAATTCATCCCTTCTGAACGGTCTCTTGTTTGCCAAGGCAACCTGCAAAAACGCTGTGGTACGACCGCCCCTGGTACGTCTTCCTGGAGTTCTGCGTGGAGGACAGCACAGACGTTAAAGTCGACATTGAAGACCACCTGGTGGTGTTCAGGTGAGCTTCCAGCCCCACTACAGGCCCTGGTAACCGGCACTCAGTGGCATGGCCCTGAACCGGGAGCTGTACAGGGCAGGGCCAGCAGGAAGGATCCTCTTAGAGATCGTCACGGAGGAGGTCCAAGCCCAGTTCTGAGCTAACTGAGTTTGTGTTTTGGCAGCTGTAAAAATGCAGACGGCGTGGAGATGTACAACGAGATCAACCTGTACGCCAGGGTGAACTCCAAAGTGAGCAGCCGCCCCGTGCGGTGAGGCATGCGAGTCCAACTCCTACAGGCCTCGATGTCTCCAAAGGGACCGTGAGCTTATGACAACCCGTGGAAGGGCTTGGGGGGCGGGGGAGAGATTTGCCTCCACACTGCCCAAGGCCATCCTGGCCTATCACGTCATGGGATCTCATTGCTCACCAGGAGCATGACCCCAGACACCCACCGTCCCCAGAGGTTGGGAGACCTGGCTGGGCACCCAAGGGATGCGATTAGGTGGCATCTCTTGGTGCTGCTATGCCATCAGCCCTACCCAGCCCTTCCCATCAGCCCCCAACGGTGCTTTGTTTTGGGTTGTGGCCATCACTGCCTGCACCCAGGAGACTTTGCCCAGCTAAATGAATCAGAGACGCCCAGCAGGCCCGGCTGCATGGAGAAGATGGTTCAAGGCCATCACAGGTATCCCCAGGAAAGCCCCTGCTTCTCCTGCATTCTCCTCTTACAGCCAGCTCTCCCGTACCCAGATTTGCACCTCGATTCCTGCAGGCTGAGTCTTGGTCTCCAGGGACTTTCCCATGTGTCTCAGAGCTCGGGAAGGGGTTCATTTTAATTCTGGGCATCTCGGCTTATTGAGAGGGAGAGAGGTGCCCAGAAGCCATGTCAGGCAAGGTGTCTTTGTTCTGTCCCTTGGCAGGACTCGCAGCAGAAGCGCTCTGACCGCTCCATCACCTGCTTCATAAGGAAGTGGAAGGAGAAGGTGGCATGGCCGCGCCTCACCAAGGAGAACATCAAGGTAAACACAGGGCCTGAGCAGCCAGGGCCCCTTCCTTTGGAGTTGTCTTTCCCCAGTGAAAAGCTCAGAGTTTCTCCCACCTGTGGGTGCCATGCTATGCAGTGTGGGCACTGCCAGGGGCTGGCACAGCACTGTCTGCTGCTCACTCTGGCATGGCCCTGGTTAGTGCTGGTGAAAGGTGCCAGGTAAGCAGCTCCCAGAGACTGAAATCCTCTGGCTATAGAGCACGTACCACGGACACCAGCCCAGCACCACTCACTGCACCTGGCTCAGCTCCGATGGGCGAGACCCCTGGGGGGGGGGTGCAGCTTGGACTCCTAAGCGCCTTGGGACAGGGACCTTCTCTCTGTTCTGTGTGCAACGCCCTGCACAGTGGAGCTCTGAACCATGAGCACCACCACCATTCAGTTCATGACAACAGAGCCCCACGCTGGACTGCTAACAAGGGGTTGCTGAATAGCCATCATCTGGTAATGACTGCTGGGCATTACTGATCTGGGCCAAATCTCCATCAGTGCCTTGCAGCGAAAGGCCATAGATCCTCGAACTCAGGCTGGGGTGGAACCAATACTCTAAAGGTGGAAGGCCTCATAACCCCCGCCCCTGCTGGTGTTGTCCATATCCCATCCCCAGCCAGCCCCCCGGTCCCCCAAAGGCATCAGACTTGCTGCATTCAGCGCTGCGCCGCCATCTGTTGTGATGCTGTTTCTCCTGCTTGCTCCTAGCCAGTCTGGCTGTTTGTGGACTTTGATAACTGGCGAGACTGGGAAGGGGATGAGGAGGCAGAAATGGCCATGACTGAGCAGTATGCAGAGGTAAGTCTTAGGTTACTGCATTTCTATTTGGGTCTGAGCAGTGAGATAGCTGCATCACAAGATCCCAAGCAGTGACTCGAGGCCCCATGCAGAGCCCACTGGGGCCGAGACCTTCGGGGCGAAGGTGCTGTAGGGGGCCTTTCTCAGTTATCCCTGTTTCGTGTTACTCAATGCAAAGGTCTTGGGTCAGGAGGAAAGTCTGAGCATTAGCTCAGTAAAGTGTCCATTATCCAGCACAGGCAAGCACTGCTGCACTTTGTAAAACCTATTGTGAGACCTACTTAATATGATGAAATGACTGTCCCTAAAACCAACTGATCTCCACCAGGCACTGCCTGGGGAATGTCCCAGCTTGCCTTAAAAACTCACTGTTGACTCCAGACTGAATGGCTAGAACAGCGGTTCTCAACCCACGTCCCAATTAGCACACTGCTGTGGCCCAGCTGTGTGCTAAAGGCCGCCAGCCCACCCTGTGGGGACCGGGCTGCACACCATGGCGGGGGTCCAGGGCTGCTGGCTGGCCCTCTGCCCAGGGCTCCACCCCTGGCCCCACTCTGTGGAGGGGTCTCTGGGTGGGAGGAATTGGGCATAAGGGTCTGTGGGGGCACACTGTGGTTCTCAACCTGCGGCCCAGGTAACACATTGTGGGCCACATATGCAGTCCACAATGATAAATAGGTTGAGACCCACTGGGGAAGAGAAATTTCAGCTGTGGCTGTTGCCGTGTGGCTCAGTATCGCCACCAACTGGCTAGGAGCAGAAATGCACCATGGCTTTGGCCAAACTGGAGAGGTGAGGTATGGACAATAGCAGGCCATGGATCTTAATGCACAGCCAGGGAGAAGTAAGAGCCATATTGGGAGAACTATTGAGTAGAAACCCTGGTATTTCGGTCTCGCTGGGTACTTGTCTGGCCCCCGTGAGTATCTGAGCACCTCCTAGTCAATGCATTTAGCCTCACAGTACCTCTGAGAGACAGGGAAGCATCAACCCCATGCTACAGAGGGGGAACAGGCCCTGAGGGAAGGGACTTGTCCAAGGTCACACAGGGAGTCTGACTGCGCCAGGGACTGAGCCTTGGTCTTTTGCATCCCACTCTAGTGCCCCGTCCACCTGATCAACGATCCTACCCCATGATATCAGGGGGTCTGTCTTACATAGAGCCCCATTGTGGGAGCTGCCTTCAACAGGAGTGAGGAGGCCCCAAGACGGCCACTGGCACTGGGCTAAAATCCAGTGGAAACCTTGGGGTACAACCTGCAGCCAAAGTCACTTCCACCTGGGCAAGGTTTGGATGAACCAGCTGAGCCAAGCATGCACAGGACACGTGCTTCTCCCTCTCCCCACTGTGGGTCTGTGTCACAAGGGGAGCTGGGATCCCTGGGGGTGGAAGGCGCTGCCTGGGAGGAGAAGACACTCCAGCCCCGCCACTTTTGTTGTGGGTTCCTTTCTTTATTCCCATGACTGTCTGTTTCCCGTCCAGCTCCTGCAGAAGGTCACTGTTAAAGGAACACCCCCTGCAATGGACGACCTTGATGTAAGTACAGTTGGTCACTGCCTTGCTGAGACAGTAAGTTCTGGGGTTTTTTACATAGCCAGGCTCTTTGCCTCTGGCCCTCCCAGTTCCCAAGCCTGGCTCCCAGCTGCTCCATCTCTGCCAGCCAATGGGGAACCTCGTCTCAGCATGGACTAAAGCCAAACTTCTTCCAGGCCAACGGTTCTCTGAACTTCCACTATGCTAAGTGGCCTGTGTTCTGGGCGTGGAGACCTGCTCTGTGCAATTGTGGGAACACCTCCCAGCATAACGGTCATTGCCCTGTTCATTGAAAAATACATCTAAGAACACAGGAGGAGCAGGAAGGGAACCAGCAAGGAATCCTGCCTGCTGCTATCCTGGGGTGCAGAGGAACAAATGGTGCATCTAATTCAGTATCAAACCTCCTGCACAACTAGAACAGATGACTGGCCTGTCTAGTGTGGTCTCCGGCCTGTGCCAGTAGCCAATCCCTGAAGCTGAAAACCCTCATTATGCTCACCAAGGCAGGGTTCTTTCCAGACCCTGTGGCCATTAGCTTATGCCCAGCAGCATGTGGTCGAGGCTGGTTTTTCAGGGTTTCCTTCCACACTCTAGGCCCAACACACATTTCAGGGTCCTGGAAAAACTGGAAGTCTTGAGCATTTCTAACTTGCCTGAGTCCCAGGGTGTCTGGTACCATGGACTGTCCTTGTTTCACTCCATTCTATGGTCACATGTAGCATTAAGGGAAACACTCCGTGTCCTTTCTAGCCTCACTGTCCGACTTTCCGTCTCTTTTCCAGGATGACATTTGAAAGCACAGACCCTGGTGGTAAGAACTCCCCTGAAGCACTAACTGGCTGCAACTGAGCCTCCCTGTTACCTGATGGGAGATGTGCATCCTGACCTGCTGACAGTGACCAGGATTAGCGCCCTCTGGGATCTGAAAGGACTTAAGGGGAGGCTGGCGGGGATGAGAGCGCTGCATGCAGCCCTTATTCTCTGCCCTTCCAATTGTCTTCCTGGCCCAGGAGAGCTGGGTGCAGCTCTGGCATTCACTGGATCACCTGAGAGTGACATAGCTGCCCGCCTTCCCACTATTCCCTGTGGTACCTATTCTCTCCTGGGGGCCTGACCCTCCCCCTGCTCTCATCCTGTCCCCTTCTGTCCCCTCGAGGCCTGACTCCCTGCTCTGCCCCCACCCAGGGGCGCATTTTCTGACTGCCCTGTTTTTCCCCACAGAGACATGACAGCAGCTGCTGAGATGAAGCGAGTTGGGGAGGGAGGTAGCAGTGTAAGTGCCACTGTGGTTCAAATGCGCCAGGGATTCGCCTGCTTCAGACTTTGGCTCCGAATTCCACAATCACGGACCCGAGAGCTGGAAAAGCCCTGCTGGTCCCGTTTTGCCCGCCCTTGAAGTCAGACCCAGCGTGGGACTGTTTCCTGTTGCATCGGGCAGTCTAGTTTCAAACATGCCAAGTCCTGGAACTGCCGCCACTTCCATTAGGAGACGATTCCACAGCCAGACACCGGGTTCCTGTGTCTCATTTCACCCCGTTATTGCCACTTATACTGCCACGAACCAGCCCGAGTCACTTCTCTCCTCCCCTGGCACCGCCTCTGGCTCTGTGCTGATGGTACTCAGCCACGCTGCCCAGATTTAGCCATCTTCCCTGCTCGGCACCTGCCGCCTGTTCCTCTTGCTGCCGAGACCCTTCTCCCCTCGTCCGTCTCTCCCCGGCGTTGGGGGGACCGGGGGGGGGGGGGAGAGAAAGCCTGTTAATAAAGGGTAAACCTGCCACGCTGGCTGTTCCTGTGCTTGGGTTTTCCTGCCACACTGGGGCCCGGTTTTCCAAGTGCCATTGGTGCCCGAGACGTTCCCCCGCCCAGGACAGAGGGCAGCCGGGGCCCTCGCCTCTGGGGACGGCTATGGGCCTGGGGCCTGCAGGGTCCAGGGGAGACGCGGAGACACCCCCGCCCACAGGGCAGCTCCCCAGGCCAGGCTGCTGCCCCGGGGTGGGGGGGCTCGCCGACCCCCACAACCCAGACCCATAGGACGGGCCGTGGGTCCCGGGGGACACGTGGGTCACAGGGGGACACCCGTGGGTCCCGCGGGGGTGAGCTCCAGGGGAAAGCCCATGGACCCGGGGGGGGGGGAGGAGAGGGTGTAGACAGGCCCATGGCGTCATCCCCCCCGCCCCCTCTGTTCCCGGCCGCGTTCGCCGGTCGTGTGTCCCCTCCCGCTCGCCGTCTCCGCCCGCAGCTCGCGTTCGCCGGCCGTGTGTGTGTGTCCCCTCCCGCTCGCCGTCCCCTTCCGGCAGCTGTCTGTCCCCTCGCGGCGCCGGCTGCCGCGATGGTGTTCCAGTGCCAGCGGGACAGCTGGGCCCGGCAGGTGCGGGAGCCGCGGGGCGGGGTCGGTGCGGGGCGGGGGCGGGGGCGCGCGGGGCTCCCACGCGTGACACGCGCGTGCCGGGCCCCGCGTGACGCCCCCCGTTTTGCAGTTCACCACCAGGGTCGCGTCGTGCCGCCCCGCGGAGCTGCCGGCCGAGGGCGGCGCGACGGAGCCGCTGCGGGGCTTCCACGTGGTGCTGGAGGACACGATTCTCTTCCCCGAGGGCGGGGGCCAGGTACGGGCTCGTGGGGGCGGGGCCGGTCCGGTCCGGTCCGGGGGGGGCAGCTGCTGACCGGCGGCTGACCGGACGCTCCTCCCTGCAGCCCGACGACCGGGGACTCATCGAGGACATCCCCGTGCTCCGCGTGACGCGGCAGGGCCCGGCTGCCGTCCACTTCGTGCAGACGCCGCTGGAGCCGGGCCGCGAGGTGCTGCTGACGGTGGACTGGGACAGGCGCTTTGACCACATGCAGCAGCACTCAGGTGACCCGCCTTGGCCCCCAGAGAATATGGTTCCTAGGGGGGCCCACTTTATACTCCCACCCAGCCAAACACCCCTGCCCCGCCCCGCTCACTCCATCCCCCCATCCTCACTCACTTGGCGGGCTCAGGGGCTTGGGGCGCGGGAGGGGGTGAGGGCTCCGGGCTGGGGCTGGAGATGAGGGGTTTGGGGTGCAGGAGGGGGCTCAGGGTGGGACCGAAGGGTTCAGAGGGCGGGAGAGAGCTCAGGGCACACGGGGAGGGAAGGTGAGCGCTCCGGCTGGGGGTGTGGGCTCTCAGGTGGGGCTGAGGGGCTTGGGGTGCAGGAGGGGGCTCCAGGCCGGGATTGAGGAGTTTGGAGGGGGATCGGGGATATCAGTGACTCCTTCTGTAGGTGATGTGGCTAGTGACCACTTAGTTTTCTCTATTAGGAGGGGCTGATTTGCTGGGTTCTCTGGGGCATTTCTGGAACTCTCGAGAAGGTAGGTGCTATCCTTGCAGGTGCTGTTGTGGGTTATAAACAAAGAAGACTTGGAGCAGAGAGATGCTGTCTGATTTGAACTCCTCGCAACAGGCAGTCACATTCTTTCGTTCCCAGGGATGGCTGGGGGAGTCGTTCTGTGTGTGTGCATGCGTGCCTAGCACTAGTAAAAATAAACTAAAACCTCACAGCCATTGCTTGCACTTCTCTTCCAGGGCAGCATCTCATCACTGCCCTTGCAGATCTGATGTTTGGATTCAAAACAACTTCATGGTGAGCAGGAAAAGTGTTCCTTTTAACTCTGTCCTTAAACCTTGTTTGGCTTGTGCCACAATGCTGGGTCCTGAGGGATGAATGTAGATAAATGCATGGAGTGTGGCATGCAGAGACATTCCACTTGGCTGCAGAAGGCATGGGAGAAGTGACTGCACTGGAGAGAAGCTGTGTGGAGCATTGCTGTGCCTCTCTGTTCAAGCACACATCTGGTGCGATGTAAACAATATACACAGAGAGAGAGAGAGAGAGAGAGAGTGTGCACACATGTGCTTTGCTCCAGTAACAGAATTCCAAGGTGCTTCCTCCTGCGCCATGCCCAGTGTTGCACAGAGGGACTTTTGAGCTTGTGTCCTCTGTTGTATTGGCAGGTGTGTCTGATGTTTGTGGTCCTTGCAGGGAGCTAGGCCATCAGCGCACCGTCATCGAGCTGGACACGCCCTCAGTGACAGCAGAACAGGTGGTGGCCCTAGAGGAGAACGTGAATGAGAAAATCCGGGCCCGTATTCCTGTGGTGGTGAGGGAGCACTCTGAGGACGACCCAGAGATCGAGACGGTGAGTAGCAATGGAGGACGCTGGCAAAATTCATTCCAGAGCCATGTGGGGTAGAGGGGAATATGCCACCCAGTCTCCTTTTAGTCCCAGGGACGTGAGTTGCAATGCTCACCTTTCTGGATCTCTTGCTAGGTGAGAAGCCGCGGTTTGCCAGATAACCACACAGGGCCAGTGCGCATCATAAGCATCGAGGGCATAGACGACAACATGTGCTGCGGGACTCATGTCTCCAACTTAAGTGACCTGCAGGTAAGGGCCGCCCTGCTTCAGCGCCTTCAGTGCTCAGGCACCGTCCTGTAGATCAGCTGGTACAGTAGGAGTCCCTGGATCCGCAGGACTTGCAGTCCCTCTGCAGATTGTCCCTGTTGGACAGAGAACCCCAATCACAAGCCAGAGTGAGAGTGGTGGGACACAGCCATGCATCCTGTGGTTACCATTGTCCACTCACATCCCCCCACACCACTGCATTAGTGATGGTTTGCCACCAGTGAACAGTCCCCTGTGTTCTTCATGCAGAATTAGATGAAAATTTAATTCCAGAGCTGCCTCTGAGTTTCAATGTCCTTACAGTCAACTTGATAAGACAAATGACCCTTCCCTGCCTGTTGGCATGCCTGGTGCGCTGTGGGGTGGGATATTAGGGTATAGAAGGCTTGTTGACACACCAGGTCCAGGCCCGTTAGACAGCATGGCACATGGCTAATGAAAGTGTCTCATCTATTTTTTGGCTATATTTGAAGGCTGATTTCAGTGGGTTTAATTCTGATGATAGAAAGTCGACATTCACAATGACACATGGTCTAATGGACCTTTAGCTGTGTGTAACACACCATTGTACCTCTCTGATAAGGGTGTTTGTTTCTCGTTTAAGGTTATTAAGCTCCTTGGCACAGAAAAGGGAAAAAAGAACAAAACCAACTTGGTCTTCCTGGCAGGAAATCGAGTACTGAAGTCTGTCGAGCGAAGTCACAGCACCGAGAAGGCACTAACCTTGCTGCTTAAGTAATGTCCTTTCCCAGTTTCCCCTATCCTTGCTTCTCCTCGCCCAGAGAGGAACAGCATGTGACCCTAAAGAGGGCATTTCTAGCCCCTGGCTCTGGTGTTATGTTGTCTGCTGCAGCTTCATTGGTGGAGCCCTCTCTGTCCAGCGCCTTGACAGCCCAAACTCTGCCTTGTTTTTTTCCAGAAATGGAGCAGAGGAGCACGTGGAGGCTGTGAAGAGGCTGCAGAATTCTGTGAAACTGCTTCAGAAGGTACGGCTGTGGCCCAGAGGTCACTCCATCGAGGGTCTGAGCTTTGGTAACAGCAACAGTATTCTGAGTAATCTTATTTCATGAGAATTAAGTTTTAGAATCTCCCTTGTGTTGACCCTGGAAGCGGTGAAAATTGTGACTCCACCTGTCTCAGGAAACTCCATCCCCGACTCCACTCCACCCCATCCCCATGTTCTCGCACTGACTCCTGGGTCTGCAACATGGGGTTTGCTTTCCTTGCAGAACAACTTGAACTTGCTTAGAGACCTTGCAGTTTTGACAGCACAGAACTTCAAAAGCAATCCGGTCCGAGGCCGAGTGTTTGTGTTACACAGGTAAGGCCCAGATCTGGGGAAGGGGGCTTGGGTGCTGCAACATCTTACTGGCAGATTCTAAGACCAGAAGGGAGCACTGTGATCATGTAGTCTGAATTCCTGTATAACACAAG
This sequence comes from Terrapene triunguis, assembly GCF_002925995.2. Classification (NCBI taxonomy): domain Eukaryota; kingdom Metazoa; phylum Chordata; order Testudines; family Emydidae; genus Terrapene; species Terrapene triunguis. Next base: position 791,615 of record NW_020664544.1, read on the forward strand.
CTGACAATGTCCCATGGCAGCTGCATCCCTCTGCTGTGCATTCAGGGCTGTTTATAACAGAGGTCCATTCTTTAAGGGAGAACATAAACTAAGGAAACAGAATATTAAACCAACTGCCTGGGCCTGCTGGAAAGGCTCGTAATTAAAGGCTAACATGCTTGTATTTTGGCTGTTGAACTCTGCTGGTTTTAGAGCCGAGCAGTACATTTGTTTGCTTATCCCTCCCTGCTGGTGGTATTGTCAAAAAAATGGAAGCACTCCATTGGTTACAGAGTAAACACTTTAATAATTCATCATTTGTGGGTGGGAAACATAGAAAGGATTTTTCTGTAAAAATTGCTAATCGCTGTCCTAATGATGAGAGGCCACAGCCCTGACCCTCGGCACAAAGCACGCTCACCTCGGGTCTGGCTTCCAGTTCCCTGACAGTGGTTGATAAGAAGCTGGTGGGAAATTTGACTCTAAAAATCAACCAAAAGCCAAGCCAGGACAATGTCTGGTCTGTGTGGGGTGTTTGGTTTCCGGCTCCGTCATAGAGTTTAGGCCTTCACCACCAGAGGTATGTCTGGATTCTCTAGGCCGAGGCATCTCTGAAATGCCTTTTACCCTTTACAGAAAAGACGGTGACTCTGAGTTCATGAATATCATCGCCAATGAGATCGGGACAGAGGTGAGCGCTCTCTGGCTTGTCCTCGCCGCTTGTTGGCCCTTTGGCCTCCTCTAAGGCCTACATAGCCTCTGCCCACCCTTGACCAGCCCTCACAATACACTGGCCAGAAAACAAAGGCCTCATTCTCCCTAGGATGTTGCAGCCCAAACTGTTACCACATCGGTGCCCCCCAGCTGTGATCTGGAGGGGCCCCGCCTGTCCCAGGGAGGTGTGCCCTTCCTGTTGATCAATGGGCCGGTTAGAGCCAAACGAGGGAAAGGTCCTTGTGTTCCAGACACGGGTCTCCCCCCAGCTCATTTAACACAGGGGTCACCAGACACCAGTCACTGCCTCCCAGGACCGTGTGGGGCTTGTGACCTGGACTGAAAGGCTCAGTAGCCCATTTCTGACCCCCCGCCAAGGTAGGTAGTGCCCCAAATAGTCTCCCCTCCAGCAACCTGTTCACAGCAAAGAGGAGGGGTGTTCTTACTCACATATGGGACTCCCAAGTCTCACTGATCGAAGGGGGGGATGCAGAGATGTTCTGCAGCAGGATCCATCTCTCTTCACAGGACACCCTGCTCTTCCTGACTGTGGGAGACGAGAAGGCAGCTGGGCTCTTCCTCCTGGCTGGGCCCAGTGAAGTGGTTGGAAAATTAGGCCCCAGGTAAACTGTTCTGTGACCCCCTGTAGTCCGGCAACCTTCCTGACCAGCTTGGGGACTATCAGCGCTGTCAAGTCAGCCTCCAGCCCTAGTTATTGTCCAAACACCCAGCAAACTCACAAAAGGAAAATAAAACTTCCAGCTGGAGATTTCTACCCAGCTGGGGTGTCACACCTGGAGCATTCCTTCTCCAGGGACTTCCTGCTGCTTCTTCTGCAGTCTGTCAGCTCCCCCCCCCCCCCCCCGCTTCTTGCAGCTCTTTATAGCCAACACCTGTCCTCCCTTTCTCCGCTGGGTCTGATTAGCCAGCTGGGCTGCCTGGCACCAGCCTTTGGTCCTTAAAGGAGCAGGCTGCCCTGATACACACCTGCTACGCTACAATTATTATTAATGAAGGGAAATTAAGTTCTGGCTGCTTTAATCAGATAATTGATTTCACTGGCGTCTGGCTCAATATCTGAGGCAGGGCAGATGGGCCATTTCCCTCCTCTGCCCCCCAGGCACACCCAGTTTGGGGCTGTGTGAGAGAGCACACCCAGCCCTCCTGGTTTCAGCATGTGGATCTGTCCCTTTAGAGTGGCGGAACTGCTGGAAGGCAAAGGAGCCGGGAAACGGGACCGCTTCCAAGGCAAGGCGACCAGGATGAGCAAGCGAGCAGAGGTGCAGGCCCTGCTCCAGGACTTCATTGGCCACCAGACCCTGGAGGAGTAAGGACCAGCCCTCGCCAGAGGATTCCCCCATCTGCTGCTCATTGACCTGGGACGACAGGTCACTTGCTGACTCCCTCTAGACGAATAAATGTTGTGTTACGAGAATGATGTGTGCACGCGCAGAGCCCTGACGACCAAGCTCTGACCTCAAACCAGGTCCTGTGGCTCCGGGATATGCCAGGGAAGTTGGGTGGGGAGAGGAGCAGGGAGTGTCAGGTGTATTTGGGCAGGGGGCTGACGCCCTCTGTTTCTCACTGGCCTGGCCATGATGTTGCAAACTTTCCCCAGATAAACGGTACAACTAGCTTCGTTAACTGGACGCTTCCTGGCGCTGACATTCTTGGGCCAGGGCTGGGGACCACACTGCCAGGCAGAGCTCCTTTGCCATCCCTCATGGTCCAGCCTCCAGCAAACCCAGGGAACATTGTGCTGTAAGCCATGAGCCTTGGCTTTTGCCTCATTTGCCATTGGTGGCCAGTACCACCCTTGAAAAGCAACAGGCAGTGACTGCAGTGTGAGCGGGTTTATTTCGGGTTACTGTGACCAGTACAAACACCCCTTTACATGTACTTGGGGCAGAATATGGGAAGAGGGAGGTTAATCCCAGTAGGGGCCTGGGCTCTGACAATTGCTAACCGTTACAGAGAAAAACACCGAGGTAGCTCACAGGAGTCCCTAGTCAGGATCCTGTGCGCGCTGCCCTCCAGATGAGAGAGAAGCCTGCAGGAGCCCGAGTGATAGATGTAGGATGTTGCATCATCATTCATGTTGGCCAAGCAGTTTTCACTTTAACCAGGGCAACAGGAAACCTCTGGGGGTGAGGGGGATGCAATGTTATGGCAGGAATCAAAGGTGAGACTGGCTCATGCTGGTCTCTGTCACCCTGCCTCGCAGAGCTGGAACCAGATGGGGAAGTGGATGAAGAAGGCTGATATTGGCAGTCAAGAGGAACCAGTTCTGGAGGAAGCGATCGCCTGGATCCCTGCCTTGTGCAGGACATTCATGCCGGCCTCCATTCTTTGCTGATGCTCTGAAGCCACTGCAGGTGCTGGAGGGTTTAACCTGTTTATGCTGGTGCTGCTGGACTGTGCTGGTTAACGCACAGCATGGGGTCCGGCCTGGCTGCACATGCTATCACTGACCTCTGAACTCAGCAGCCACCTCTGCCAACCTGGCGCTGACCCAGTTACAAACCTGACGCAAGTGTTTGTCAAACTGTGGCCTGGCATTACCTTGAAACGATGAAGCAACATCTTGCACCATACAGACAAACAGGGATTGCAGGCACTCGTGCTTCTGCCAGGGTGGTCACTAGCCGCTCGGTGATCCCATGGATTCACAAATGACATGTAACCCTTTGCTCACTTCAGGTACATGTAGTCTAAGGATCTGTTCAGCTGGCAGGCAGATTGGAGAATACCGGCATTTGGAGTGTTAATCTAAGCAACTGGCTGGCAGCTATGTCTTGGAGACATCTCTGCACAGAAGGAGTCTGCGTCCCTCCTGCTGGCCGTGAGTTTCATCTTTATTTATGCGCCTGCAGTGACGCTGTCTCTCCAACAGCAGCCTACATTTCTAATTCCTGGTCACAGCAATGCAGGTAACGTCTCAGCAGAGACCAAATTTCAGCCTGTTGTGTGACATCGGCGCTGCTAGCAAACCAGCCAGGTGGGTTTGTTACGATTCTGAAGGCTGGGATTACTCACTGCATTGCACAGCAGAGGTAGCAAGAATTAGGGCTGGGCCTGGCAGTGAGTGGGATCTGGGTTTCTAACGCACTTAGGAAAATTGCAGCTGGAATCTCATGTCTGAGAGATACCCAACTGCTCCCAGGGGAGTGGTGGGGGCTCACAGCTCTCCAGCATCCCTCGCTTGTGGGCAGGAAATGAGCGGTGCTCCCTCCTGTTCTTGCTGTTCTGTGCACGCTCTACGCACCTTGCTCTGATTAGTGAAAGTTACTGATAACAGGTCAGGAGCCACTCTGAGGCTGTTCACGCATGAGGCTGAATCCTGCACCAGTTCCGATTTCCTGCACGGATTTGTGTCCCTGTCCCCCCCAGTATGGGTTTTTTGTCCTATGCTTGGTCTGTGGTGATGGGGCTGGAGGGAGGGAGGGTGGTGATGGAAGCCTGAAGCCTTGTGTGAGCATAAAGCTAATGAGAACCAAGATCTATGGGATCTGTCAGCGTGGTCAAATGCCCAGGCTATCTGGCCAAACTGCATGCAGGCGAGCAGCTCCTGGAATGGACGTTCAGCTTTCAAACCCAAATGCCCTAAGTCAACCTCCCCACCTCATACATATCTTGCTGCTGGAACTTCCCCTGCCACTGAACACATAGCTAATTCCAGGCATCGGCCCTGACTCCTGATCTGAGCCACGGGAGCAGAGATCTTCCCCGTGCCAGGGAGCGTGGCCAGAATGGAGTGGTTTCTCGCTCTCTCCGGTCAAGGCCCTGCCCCTGCACAGAGCGATCGGTAGGACACCAGGTGCGCTGTATTGGGCGCATGGTAGGAAGCTGGAGACAGATCACCATTGCTCTGGGCCTGAAATGGAAACCTGAGCTCTGCAAGCGGAGAAGCTGAACTTTGGCCTTGTTCATGCTTGGTGTCAGTCACTAGGAGGATGCCTGGAACAGGGAAAGCCGGGCCAGGCCGGGGCACACACTGCGACAACCCCCCTACAGCAGGGCTCTGTGTTGGTGCAGGTACGCCAGTGTCAGTGCCTAGCACTGAGCTGCTTCCGTCCTCAGCATTCCCCTCGACAGAACTGAGGCTGCTCCTCCCACAGCCGTGGCCCTGCTGCTGCCCCTCAGTTCCTGCCTTCTAGAACAGTGGTTCTCAACCTTTCCAGAGCCCTGTGCCCCTTCCAGGAGTCTGATTTGTCTGGTGTACCCCAAAGTTCCACCTCACTTAAAAACTACTTGCTTACAAAATCAGACATCAACATACAAAATTGTCACAGCACACTAGTACTGAACAATGGCTGACTTCCTCATTTTTACCATATAATTATATAATAAATCAAGTGGCATATGAAGAGTGTACTTACATTTCAGCGTATAGTCTATAGAGCAGTATAAATAAGTCATTGTATGAAATTTTAGTGTGTACTGACTTTGCTAGTGCTTGTTATGTAGCCTGTTGTAAAATTAGGCAAATATCTAGACGAGTTGATGTTCCCCCTGGAAGAGCTCTGTGTACCCCCAGGATATGTGTGCCCCTGGTTGAGAACCACTGTTCTAGAATGCTCCCCTCAGCCAGACAGGGACTGGATAACTGCCCTGGTCTGTTCATTCCCCCGCAGCATCTGGCCCTGGCCCCATCAGAGACAGGACACGGGGCTAGATGGACCATCGGTCTGGCCCTTCGTGTGACTCTCTCTTGGAGAGCTCTGGGTCCCTGTATGTCTGGAGGGCCCACAGGGGCAATGAGCAGAGGTTGCCCCATCAGTAAGATGGCCTGAGGGTGGGAAAGGCTGAGTGGAATTTACTAATTTTATTGCCAAAGGCATTTCACAGCTAGCTCCTGTCCCTCGGCCTGGGCCCCATGGGTGCCGCCCAGCTGTAACAGCCTGGTAACGCACAGACACACCCACGTCTACGGCACTCCTTGCAACCTCAGCACAGCTTTCCTGCGCTGGGAGCCCATGGACACGCCATCCCTGCTCTGCTGGGGCCAAGTTGATTGACAGCACTGTTGTTCAGTGTGTCCATAGCCAAACACATTGGCCCAGAGGGGACTGAGCCATAAGATGGGTAGGTGCCGACTGCTCCCCGCTCTGGAGAGCGTTTGGTACGTTGTAGTGTAAGAGGCTGACAAGGTGGCCTAGAGCTGAATTCTGTGTGGGACACCTCCCCCTCAGCTGTGGCTATGCCCTCGGCTGGGACAGCGTTCCTGACTGCCCCGTTATCCACTCACACTCCCTAGAGCAGAGATTACCATTTGTGCCAGCCTGGGCTGGGCCAGGGGCTGTGGCCAAACGAGGACCCCATTACATTTCACCCTGTGCCAGCACTGAGGTGTGTGATAGTCACTCACTTCCTTTCCCACACAGGAGACAGTGAACTTCCCCTTCCACTTCACGGCACTGAGCCGTGCGTGTGAGCTGATCACGTAACCCAGAGCTGTGAGGTCCGTGGTGCCGGGAGACCTGTTACTGCAGTGGGAAAGGGAAGGGGGAGCCCTGCCCCGAAGAGCAGCCTGGCTTGGCAGCTATGACGCAAGTTTGCAGGTCAGCTACAGAATCTTCTTGTCACCCCTCCTGAGCACCTGGGCAATGCAGTAGGGGATGAGTGCCACCGCACATAGGTGGGCAGCGGCGCTCTTGCAGAAGGACAGGACGTAGAACAGTAGCTCTCTGTCTGTGGGGAGGTCGAAGGAGTCGAAGAGGTGCAGGACGAGGAGCGAGGCCGCGATGCAGCTCAGGCGGAAGGGCAGCTGCTGGCCCATCTTCCCTTTGCAGCTCTCCAGGTACATCTGGGAGTTGAGGGCCAGCCCCAGCCCAAACAGGATGCCCAGATTCCGGAGGAGGCCGGCGAAGGGGGTGGTTTCAATGTGGACCCACTCCGGCCGGTCACACCACCTCTTGGCTTTCTCCAGGGTCCCCAGCAGGTCAACACCGAGAGCCTTCAGCAGCAGGTAGAACCCCAGGGCGAAGCTGAACAGGAAGAGGGTGGTGCCCAGGTACCTCCGGA